>NC_139655.1:21407725-22005225 GCF_951799395.1 Argentina silus
TGTGTGTCACACAGAATTAGGGTGCAGGGTGGATACATTAGAATATCAGATGACGTAAATGGGGTTTCAGCTCTAAATGGCTACTAAGTGATTCATATCCCCATGGCCAATGAGTAGGGTCAGAGCCAGCAAGCTTGTGTGAGCACTGAGCAGGCCTTGTGTGTGTGTGTGTGTGTGTGTGTGTGTGTGTGTGTGTGTGTGTGTGAAAGACAGTGGTGAGTCACACAAGCTGCTCCAATGGCAGCTAGAAAATTATAGATCTGAAGAACACTGTGGAGAGGTATAGGTATACAGAGCAGGAACAAGTGGGTTGAATTCAGTTTGATACACAACCAAACATAAACTTAGAGTGCATGCTACAAGGACGAAATGGAAGGAGATGAGGAGAGGGAAAAGGAGAGTGAACGACGCCAAAAGAGACTGGAAAGGATGGGTGGAAAATCATCTGGGAGGGGTGCCTGATACGGGGGGGGGGGGCTGGTTTTTCCACTGCCAGGGAAAGAACGGCTAAATCAAATTAATTAGCTTCTTCATCTCCAGGCAGCTACTCAGGCATGCTGTACTGGCAAAGAGAGGGAGAAGGAGGGAGAGAGAGGGAGAGTGAGTAAGAGAGAGGAGAACTTGGTAGTGGGGTGAATAGTCTGTTGTGTATGTGCTCCGTTTAGGAGAGCTGGAAGAGGGCAGGTTGGGGGTGGGGGGGCATAATTCTTTGATAAGCTGGGTTGCGGGTTGTTTTGCTTGTGTTCAGCAGTGAGGAAAGGAGGAAGTGGCTTTATGTTTACTGTGTGATGGTGTGTGCTGCCCTTCAGGCGTATGATACTTCCTGTTTCTAGACGTCAACACCCCTGCTCTTCCGTCACGCCTCTTAAAAATAAAAATAGCACACACCTCAATTTGAATCTTAGGGGGAGAGAGATAGAGAGGGAGAGGGAGAGGGAGGGGGAAGAAAGAGAGAGAGAAAGATGTAGAGAGAGAGAGAGAAAAGGGAGAATGGCCAAGAGGGAAAGAGAAAGATAAAGAGATAGAGGGAGCATGTGAGGGAGGAATACAGAGGGGGCGAGGAGGAGCAGGGAGTAACAGAATCGAATCACTCCCCAGTGATCAAAAAGGGACAAAAAACATTACAATAATGGCATTGACACTAGGAGAGAGGGGAAAAGAAAAAGAGCGATAAAGGGAAAGAGAGAAAGAAAGAGGCAGATGGTCAGAGGCGGTGGCACTGTGCCAGGGGAAATACAACAGCAGCAGAGCAAAGAAACAAAAAGAAAAGAAGAGAGTGCGAGAGAGAGAGAGAAAAAAAACAAGAACAGTGGTCGGGCAAGGGGAGAGCCGGGCAGCCAGCATGTGGTAGTCTCTGCAGCTCAGTATGAGTGAGAGAGGAGGAAGGAGAGAGGGATAAAAAGGTGGAGGGAGTGAGGGCGGGGTGGGAGGGAGGTTGGGGAGAGAGGAAGAGGGAGAGAAAATGTGAGTGGGGTGAGGGAGGTAGAGAAGAGGGAGAGGAAGAGACTGACATGGAAGGAGGAGGAGAGAATTAAGAAGAGTGGAGGATGAGATAAAGAAAGAAAAAGGGAGGTAGAAATGAGAGAGAGCACAGGGTGGGTGTGTGTGTGTGTGTGAGAGAGAGAGAAAGAAAGAGAGAGAGAGAGAGAGAGAGACAGAGCCAGGGGCCGTTCTCTGGGGGAGGAGAAGAGGACTCCATGGTGCTGCTCTCAGGTCAGACTTGGCCGTGCAGAGAGGAGACCAGATTAATACTAAGCCGATTGCAATGGGAGGTGGGATCAAGTGCAATTAATTTAGCACCCAGATAGTTCTAGGAAGAGACTCCAAAACCCTTCACAAAAGGTAGATGATGTACAAATCTCCTCCAGAAGGTTGTGTGTGTCCTCTAAAGAGCAACATATTCCAGTAAATTCAAATCCTTAGTGTCTTGGATTTCTAGTGCATCCTCCAAATGATGCATACATTACTATAATATGAAGCCCATGTGAGATTGAATAGATTAATGGATGGATAAATCATAAAGAGGTGGAGAAGAGAAAAGATGGAGGGACTTGGCAAGTGGCGACTGACATCATCAAAAACAAACACTAAAGGAACAGGACATTCCCTTCAGGTCCCAGTGGAATTCTGAGATGCCTTTCAACAGAAAGGCTTGCTAGTTCCGTTGATGTTTTTTAGACGAGTATGCCTCTTACCTAACGTCATCCATTTTATCACAAGACAGCGAGCAAGTGTTTATTACAAAAACACACTTTTACACTTGAATTGTCCATTGGACTAGATACAGTGCACTCCATAAGTATATGGACTGTTAAGATAAAATCAGACTTTCATGTCTATACTCCCAATTTGAACAAATTAGGAAATGAGGACTAGTTTGAGGCAAAATGATAGAATGGCAGCATTTATTTGAGGATACTTTCATACGTATACTGTATATCTCTTGTATGCATTGACATATTAAGCATGCGACTCTATAAACTCTTTGGATGCATTTGCATTGTGTTTTTGGTCATGTCTTGCCAGATGGTGGTGAGTGATCCTGAACACATCCACATTAATTCTGATGCTGCCATGAATATGAACAATTGGGAATGAATCATAAATAATATTAAGTTGCAGAGGCTACACAAAAAAGATGACAACCTAGCAACTGGTGCTAATGGGAGGTTAGCATATTTTGGTCTGGCCTCTGTGACTTTCTCACTAATCTTTATCAATGATTAACCTTAACGGTTATTCATAATCACTTTAGTATGTGAATGAATTATTTAGAAACATCCTCTCAGCTCTATGTATGAAAATACTCTGAAATAGAAGGCGACATTCTGTACTTTTGCCTCATATACAACACCTCAAATTCAAATTGCTGGAGTACTGAGCAAAAATCCAATTATAGCTTCACTCTATAAATATTTATGAAGGGCATTGTATGTGTATATGACTTAAAAGATCATGTACTGGGTGTCAGGAACATTTGCTTGAAAGGCCTTCGGGTTGGGGTAAATTCCATTTCAATTCAAGAGGTGATTTATTGCAATTCACAAATTGAGAAACATTAAGCAATAAAAGCTTCTCATTCTTCGATCATTGAGAAATCATTGAAAACCAATTGCAATCATTGCATTGTAATTTTAATTGAGTCCAACCCTGGCTTATACATCTGAACACTTAAAGCCTTTAATGGAGCATTTGCACTCAGATATCAGCTAGAGGATGTTGTCCAATAACCAAATACAGACAAATATTATGGACTACAACTAAAATGCATTTCAAGAGTACACATAGGAGACTTAAGATCAATAAGTCAATATGCTCTGTCTGATAAGCTGGTCTCAGTTGAGGCCTGAAATGATGTATAATGACATGATGCAACAGTATTTTATAAGTCTACTGTACATAATCATCAAGATGATCTGCTATCACTGTACTTGAATGTGAAGGCGACACTCTGATCAGAGGGCAAAGTGAGAGGTCGTGATGATGGTCTGGAGAGGGAGCTGAAGTGTGGGCAAAAAGTGAAGAACCTGCTAGGACAGAAAAAGAGACTGATGATCACATGATCTCAATCATCTGCCTACAATTAGCAAGGTCATAGTTCATGTATACATTTTAAGTATGATATGTAGACACAAATATACCTACACAAATACATACACTATGCAAACACACAGAAAATGTATGTACTGTACATGCAGAAGTATCTTTGGGTTTGTGTCTCTCTCTCTCACACACAGACAGCAAACCAGGGCCGAAATACAGGCCTGTACCACAGGTGCATTTGTTGCTAGGGAATCACAGGAAAAGCAGACAGGAAAGTTACATAATCCAGTGTATATTGTCCCTATCGTTTCTGTCTTACCTTCCGTCAGCAAAAAAGGAAGGATATTTCAATAGGGGTCCAGAATCTCTGAGTCAAAATGGAGTCACTTTTCTCTCTCCCCGCTATCTTCCTGACTAGCTCTGCTTGTCTCTCCCTCCCTTCTCCTTTCGTTACTGGGCTAGAGCCCCCCCTCCCTCCCATACTCACCCAGCTCCCTCTGTCCCTCACTTGCTTATGCTCTCACACAAACACTGACATCACCAGACAAGAGCTCCCCTTGGATAAGTGCATCTTCACCCCCTTCAAGGAATAAAGTTTTGCTTCAGAGCACAAAAACACACACAAAGGGCACACTCATGTACATCGCTCTATTCAATAGACTTTAGTTTCACATTAGAACTTGTTTGTACACAAGCCCACACACATACTGAGCAATGTCAGGAAGAGACAGGTGAACAAACAGTAAGTATAGTGTAAGACAAACGTGTGAACAGTGATTCGATAAAGGAGCTCTAGAATACACACTTTGAACACACTATCATTTGTATTCAGTATATACATCTTACCATGACAAAAGGTAGATTAAAAAAAAAAAAAAACATTGACTAGCAGAATAAAACTTAGAATGTGGGTGTGTAGGTGTACAGCTGTTATAGCTGTTTTCTCCATGCACTAGTATCTTATTGCCAGTAGAGGGGGCAAAGAAGATAGGTGACACTTCCCCATTTTAAATGTTGTTGCACAATACTTATAGATAGACCACAAGGGGGTGCCAAAAAAGCTAAAAGTGGTGCTTTTGTACAGAGCAGAGGCCTTGGTGGAACAAAAGGTGAATTGTCACTTTTAAATAATTAAAAGTAAAACGGATAATCAGTACAAAGTATCTCTATATGTTTTTTTAGAGACAAGAAAAACCCAGAGGAATATTGCAGATCAGATCTGGTTAATATAACAGCCTCCAGTTGTGAATTTGAGAACAGGGTGCTCTTTGGTGTCCTCAGTCTATCAAATAAGAGGCATGTTCATATCGGAAACACTCGAACAGCACTTCAGCTCACATATACAAAGACAGAGTCAGAATTTAGTTATATTTTTTATTGATTTAAAAGAGTAGAAGTTAAGTTACAAACAGTTAGTTTCAGTAATATAGAAAAGTGCATGTCAAAGAGATGTCACATTTGTAAGGACCTGTATAAATGACATGAACAGCATAGCAGTCAAATTAGATTTCTGAATCAGCAATGCATACAGCTTGTTGTATGCATTCATACATGGCTCTGGTTTTATCGATAAACAGTATGATCAACAAGTGGTAAACAATGCTAATTTATCTGCTGTTCTTGCTTCCCATCCACTATTCATTCAAAATCCATTATAGATTCTAGTTATACTTTCCTAATAGGTAAATTGTATATTTGTAGGGTTGAGGGTAAAGATTTTCTTCAAAACATCTAGTCCCTACTAGGTGAACGAGAAAGGCATAAGACCTCTTGCAGGTCATGTTGTGGAGATGTCTGCTGTGTATTTGTCAACTTTTGTGAATTATGTCTACAGAGGCTGTCCTTGGTCCAACGCCTAAGCTAACAAGATTATTTTATTGTGTAACAGGCCAGTGGCGGTGGCCTGGTCCCTTCTGCCTACTAGAGGACATACTTATGATTGTTTAGGCCTTTAAACTACACATTTCAACTGTGTCTAATGAAACATAACCAAAGACAACTCAGAAAGCAAGCCTGTTGGCAAGACAGCATGCATTCGTGAGCCTGTAGGAGAAAAACTCACTGGCTACTCTTTTCTTCCTACAAGTTAAGTCACTGAAAAAAACATTTATGTATAACCCAACGTATGTGCTGGTTATTCATAAACAACATTTACTTTAACTGACCAGCTACTGAATTCAACGTTTCAATGCAATCTTTCACGCTAGTAGTAGCTGACAAGACGACTCCATTTTTCTTGCCACCAAGAAGCATAGCCACAACACCGCCATGTTGAGACAGCGCTTCAACGTTAAACACAACTTGCTCGCTAGCTAGTAGATTACACAACTTGAACACCAAAGAATTTTCGGTCAACGCTAACGTTACAATATTAAATCCGATATTACAAAATGGCACCAAATCCTAAGTATAGCGTTTTTTTTAATGAATCTGGCCATCTACAGAATGATCAAATGACTAAACAAGTGTGACTAGTAGCGGCAGACTAGCAGCACCCGGTCTTTCCAGTCATGTCTGTGTGGTGGCCATTTTTGCTAGCTATCTAGTTAGATATTTCACATTTTCAAATGCCAACATTAGATTGGGACACTAACTGTAACAACTAAATAAACACATTAATTAGCTAGCGTAATGTGTGCAACTCTGCATTACTACCGTTAGCCAATTTCCTATAGGGTAACTGGCATTTTCCCCTCATTGGTTAGCCACCTCTAACGTTAGCTAGAGATTCCCAACTCCCTCCACAAAGGAGCTTGTCAGTCAGCTAGCTAGCTAGCTAACCAACGAGCAAACTAAACAAGTTATCAAATCTGTGTTCAGTCGTAAATAATTTGACAGAACTCAACAGGTCAAACATTTCCACTAATCTACTTTTTTGCCTTTTCTTTTTTAACAAAGTAGTAAGTTAGCTACCTTCATCACAATGTCATGATCACGTTGTGGCTAGCTTGACACTTCATGTTGTTACCGCCAAAGCCAGGCCTTCCAAATAGAATCTCTTGTAGAAAAATAATTTTAAAACACTACAAATTAATAACAACATATGCTCTAACAACATATGTTTCCAATGTTTCTGTTCGGTTAAAGTCTGCGATACATATTGTAATTTAACACCGCAGGCTTTTACCGGACTTTCCAAGTTGACGTGCAGAAAACGAGACTGATGATGACGGCATGGGTCTCACTCGAGTCCGCGGATTCTGGCATAGTGCCGTAAGGACCAAAACGCTGTGGAAAAAAAAACATAATTTCGACATATTCCGAAATGGCATCGAAAAACAACCATGATAAACTGCGTTTAGACTAAAAACAATGAAAAAGCAATGTAAATATGTCATTGATTTCCTTAAGGGTCTGGATAGGCCTCATACGCGAGCTTCTTTTCCAAGAGTCGAAGCTGGTCCAGAGCGAGACGAACGAGACAACGCGGATTTTTTTTATTTTTGCTTAGAGGGAAAAAATTACGAATCGGTGAAGTTCGGTAAAGATCGGAAATAAGGCGGGTTTAACGGAAATTATTCAAGCGCTATCGTATCTAAACAACCATTGGTTCGTCCACATTCTCCAATGCATATTGATCCACAAATTGACGAACCACATCGCATCTTATTGAATATGTACAGCACAACCACACGTAGCTCCACCTTGGTTATGATCTGACCAATGAGGAGAATTTAGACCAATTTAATGCCCTCCTCTTGCTTCAATTCGTCGAAGGAGAAAACGTACGCGTCCATTGGTTATGCGTCTTGTTAAATACATTATTCATACAGTCCTCTCGTGTAGCCAATTAACGTTTTACTACCCAGATCCACAACCCGCCTCCTGACTGTTCAGCCCCTGCTTCGTTGACTGTGTCAACCTGTAGAAAAGCTTGCAGTCTATATAAACACGCGTTGGATTCTTTAGAGCTCAGATGCGCTTAGAGCGCACTGGAGTGTAGATCAGAAAAAGGGAGGGGGACAGCCATTAGCTAGAGTGGCTAGGACTAAAACGTAAATAAATAGACTCCTAGGGCAGTAAACAACGTGGGTCTTCTGGATATCGCCATCGGAGACATTCCGGTCACCGTTGGCGGCCTGGCCAGAGTCCTGGTGGCAATTTTAAGCTGTTCCTTCTTACAAAGCGGCGTGCCGAGGGAGGACGCGTCTCTTTGAATAGACAGGATGCACGGACCGCCCTCCGGCGACAGCGCATGCCCATTGCGCCTCATCAAGAGAGTGCAATTCGGCATCATCAGCCCAGATGAGCTTGTAGGTTTTGCTTTGGGGAGGGGGGTTCATTTACTTTCTCAACGTTCTCACATTTATCGTACATTATACATGACTATACTTACAATTTAACACTGATGACAATGAAATTGATATGTTACAAAGCAGGTAGCTTGCAGCTAGCCTAGCTAGCTAAATTAAGTTGGAGCTTGAGTTAGCTAGCTAGCTAGCAAGAGCATGTTGTAGGAAGTTTGACAAACTTTCAGTACACAGTATTTTCCATCTAAAGTCATGACATGAATCAAACTCCCTCTGATTGGAAAATACTACATGTATACACATTTCATTTTGACATCTTTTACTGAACTTGGCTAGTTTGCTCTGCCATGGCAGTGATGTTCATGTTCCCTGAAGTTACATTCACAAACACTAGCTGTTCCCTCATGTTATAAATCATAATAAAAGGTAACATCAATAAAGGCAGTGTTATGCATGTTTTTACAATTAGTTATTTATTAGTAACACTTATGAAGTGTCTATTCTTGTCAAATGAGAAGAGTCATATTGCATAGATTAGTCAATTTGATCATTTAGTTGGTCAATGGTCATCCATGTCAAGTTTGTCTTTTAGCCAAGTATGGTTAATCTCACATGCTGTCGACTCTGATCTTGGTGTGTAAACATATTAAAGCATGCTTTAATGTTTTTTGTTCTGTAATTACTGTGAGATTCCATTTAGGTTTCCTATTAAAACTGTTGATATGGAACACATTTTATATTCAATGTCAGTGTAGGCCTGAGCTTCCATATGCTGTACTTTTTATGCAATTGTTTATTCACTCAAATGCCTATGTTTTGATAATTTATTGTACGTTGACTGTGATTTGTCGTACTCCCTCAAGAAACGGATGTCGGTCACAGAAGGGGGAATCAAGTACCCTGAAACCACAGAGGGAGGTCGTCCCAAACTTGGTGGCCTCATGGACCCAAGACAAGGGGTCATTGAACGCTCTGGAAGGTGTCAAACATGTGCAGGTACAAGAAGTTATTGTATTTTTTTGTAGTAATAATAATACATTTGATTATGTTTCTAACGATCTTAATCCTGACCATGTAGTGTTAATGTTTCCACGATTTCAATGGCGTTAACAAGGATTTCTGATTTTTATAACTCAGGTAACATGACAGAATGCCCAGGCCACTTTGGCCACATAGAGCTGGCAAAGCCTGTGTTCCACGTCGGCTTCGTCACAAAAATCATGAAGGTTCTTCGATGTGTCTGCTTCTTCTGCTCCAAACTGCTGGTCGACTCGGTCAGTTACCTGCAATTCCTTGTTCACGTTACTTGTCACATCACAACCTACAAAAACACAAAGTAGACACACAAATTCTGAAATAGTCTATAGATGTTTTTTTATGTGGATATTGTCTTTGTTGGTCTTTTATTACAATGATGTGTGTTGACTGAAGGTTATACTCTCTTTCTTCCAGACCAATCCGAAGATCAAAGACATCCTGGTCAAGTCGAAGGGACAGCCCAGAAAGCGGCTTACCCATGTGTACGACTTGTGTAAAGGCAAAAACATCTGTGAAGGGGGAGAGGAGATGGACAACAAGTTTGGAGTGGAGCAACAGGAGACAGAGGAGGACATCACCAAGGAGAAGGTACCATTATTGAGGACACGTTTAAAGGTCATCAGTGCGTATTTACATATATGCATATTTTTGGTGACTGTATATGTCCACATATCCATTCACACACACTCTCTCACACACACGTTCAGGGCCATGGTGGCTGTGGTCGCTACCAGCCTCGCATCCGGCGCTCGGGCCTGGAGCTCTATGCAGAGTGGAAGCATGTCAATGAGGACTCTCAGGAGAAGAAGATCCTGCTGAACCCAGAGCGCGTGCACGAGATCTTCAAGCGCATCTCCGACGAGGAGGACGTCATCCTGGGCATGGACCCCAAGTACGCCCGTCCCGAGTGGATGATTGTCACTGTGCTTCCCGTGCCCCCCCTGGCCGTCAGGCCTGCCGTCGTTATGCAGGGCTCTGCCCGAAACCAAGTGAGGAGAAACATTTTTCTGCTCTAGACAAACTTTTTATAAACCCATTAAAGCTACAATCCATAATTTACAAAAAAGGGATAGTTTATCACCACTGCCAAATTCCAGACCTTAAAAGTAGTTTGTGTAGTGTAATGCTAGATGGATTGATTTGACTATTTATCGTCATTAAAGATAATGTCTTTTCTGTCCCTCAGGACGACTTGACACACAAACTCGCAGACATCGTCAAGATCAACAACCAGCTGCGGCGGAACGAGCAGAGTGGCGCAGCGGCACACGTCATAGCTGAGGACGTGAAGCTGCTCCAGTTCCACGTGGCCACCATGATAGACAACGAGCTGCCAGGCCTGCCTCGGGTATGTATGGTCGCCAGTGCTTTAATGAGCACAACACTCATTCTGTATCCCTCATCAATGCCCATTTGGATAGAGATTCTTGCCATGTATCTCTGCCTGATAATAATTTCCATCTTTCTAAACAAAGGAAAAATATGAAAAAGAGGATGAATGTACATTCCTCTTTTGTATGTTGTATATTCCTGACAAGTGCTGATATTCAAACTTTAATCCCAGGCGATGCAAAAGTCGGGACGTCCCCTTAAATCCTTAAAACAGCGGCTGAAGGGGAAGGAAGGGCGAGTCAGAGGCAACTTGATGGGGAAGCGTGTAGACTTCTCCGCCCGAACTGTCATCACCCCTGACCCCAATCTACAGATCGACCAAGTGGGAGTCCCACGATCCATCGCGGCCAACATGACCTTCCCAGAAATCGTCACACCCTTTAACATTGACAGGTACAGCAGAACCTTTGAATTATTTTTTGTAGATGTATATACACATGGGGATACTTCATTAGCTGTATAGCAGTCAAGCCAGATTTGTATGTGATGAAATCTAATATGTTAAAGTTATCCTGATTGTCTTCCACTTCTCCAGGTTACAGGAGCTGGTGCGCAGAGGAAACAGCCAGTATCCAGGAGCCAAATATATCATCCGTGACAATGGGGACAGAATTGACCTGCGATTTCACCCCAAACCAAGTGACCTTCACCTCCAAATTGGCTACAAGGTAACCCAAAGAATTACATCTGTCCAATTATATGAAATGCTGTATCTTAGTCGAATACAATATGCCTTTATTGATAAACTAATCTGTTTGCTCTCAGGTGGAAAGACATATGTGTGATGGTGACATCATCATCTTCAACAGACAGCCCACGCTACATAAAATGTCTATGATGGGGCACAGGGTTCGAATCCTGCCCTGGTCCACCTTCCGACTCAACCTCAGGTGCCTACTTCCGACATGTCCTTTCAAGTCTGTTAACTTCTGTTCAGTTACTCACCACATCCTCCACTTGCGGTAGCCTTGTAGTAACTGTGAACAGTAGGGCTGTGTTACATATATAATGTTACATTTTAGATAACATAACTCACATTTATCTAGGATTGTGAAGATTTTTTCATGACGTTCACTGTTACAGCCCTAGTATGTTGTCTGAAATGTATAATTTCAGGACTGATCATCAATCTCTCCTTCCCACCCCCCCCTCCTGCTCCATAGTGTGACCACCCCATACAACGCTGACTTTGATGGGGATGAGATGAACCTCCACTTGCCCCAGTCCCTGGAGACGAGGGCTGAGATCCAGGAGCTGGCCATGGTGCCTCGTATGATCGTCACACCCCAGTCTAACAGACCCGTCATGGGTATTGTGCAGGACACCCTCACAGCCGTGCGCAAATTCACCAAGAGGGACGTCTTTCTAGAGAGGGTAAGGTGGCTCAGAGGGATAGACGGATGTTTTCATGCCAATCAGTTTCACTTACAAAATGAACTGTAAGTACACACACACACAGGGTGCTCTATTACTGACACAATTTTTGTGACCTGTTTTCTACAGGGTGAGGTGATGAACCTCCTCATGTTCCTCTCCACGTGGGATGGTAAAGTGCCCCAGCCTGCCATCCTGAAGCCTCGGCCCCTGTGGACGGGCAAGCAGATATTCAGCCTGATCATTCCTGGCCACATCAACGCCATCCGAACACACAGCACTCACCCTGATGAGGAGGACAGTGGGCCCTACAAACACATCTCTCCCGGAGACACCAAGGTAAACACATTTTGTGCCCTGATAGTGGCCAGAATGGATTCTTATCTTGCATGAGTGAAATGCCATGTCTGATGTCATGTGTCTAATGTTCCATCAGGTGATAGTGGAGAATGGAGAGTTGATCATGGGAATCCTGTGTAAGAAGTCCCTGGGTACCTCCGCTGGCTCTCTGGTCCATATCTCCTACCTGGAGATGGGCCATGACGTCACCCGGCTCTTTTACTCCAACATCCAGACTGTGATCAACAACTGGCTGCTCATCGAGGGTAAGGTGCTGGGGCCCAGTAAGGCCACAGTGGTTGAATTGCCAGATCATGTACAATGTCGGCTAACTAAAAGGAAAAGCTGTCTTGCCATTTTAAGGTTAAACCTATCCCAAATGTATTGGGACTAAGTTTTATTGTAATATTTAATTTACATCTCTTGTCTATAGCCGATATTTACGTTCTTTTTCTTCAGGTCATTCTATTGGTATTGGTGACTCCATTGCTGATGCTAAGACATACCTTGACATCCAGAACACCATCAAGAAAGCCAAACAGGATGTGATAGAGGTCAGAAAACTTCCTAAATACTTACTGAATCTACTAAAACACACACAGTCCTGAGCAAATCCACTTAAAATCCTTCAGTGAAAGATCAGAGACACTTTCAAGCTTCTTTGTCTAACTAACCCCTACTTCTGTCTCTTTTCTCTACAGGTTATTGAGAAAGCCCACAACAACGAGTTGGAGCCAACCCCCGGTAACACTCTGAGGCAGACCTTTGAGAATCAGGTGAACCGCATTCTGAACGACGCTCGAGACAAAACTGGCTCCTCCGCTCAGAAGTCTCTGTCTGAGTACAACAACTTCAAGTCCATGGTGGTGGCAGGCTCCAAGGGGTCCAAAATTAACATCTCCCAGGTATGCAAGGGTCCTACAAAATGACATGATCAGTTTGTTTAAAAACAGTGGTGTTTTCTTTAGACTTGAGTCGCTCAAGTGATATCCCTCACTTGATGATGACAATGGGACATAACTTACATTACCAAAGTTCACACACATCCCTCCCCCCCCCCCCCCGGTCCTCAGGTTATTGCCGTGGTGGGGCAGCAGAACGTTGAGGGTAAGCGAATCCCCTTCGGCTTCAAGCACCGCACACTACCCCACTTCATCAAGGATGATTACGGCCCTGAGAGTAGAGGTTTTGTGGAGAACTCCTACCTGGCCGGACTGACACCCACAGAGTTCTTCTTCCACGCCATGGGAGGAAGAGAGGGGCTTATTGACACAGCTGTGAAGACTGCTGAGACAGGTGAGTGAAAGGGGCCAGGTAAGGGGTGAAGGAGAGGAGGCTACTTTACAGTATTGAGAATAGATGCTGCTTTTGATAAATGATGGTGGTTTGTTGGGAGGGGTGTAAAGGGTTCCAAAAGGTCAGTTCTAAGTTTACATACTTAACATATCTTTATATTCACCAAAATCCCCTCTGCTCAGGTTACATCCAGCGTCGTCTGATCAAGTCTATGGAGTCTGTTATGGTGAAGTACGACGCCACGGTGCGTAACTCCATCAACCAGGTGGTGCAGTTGCGCTATGGAGAGGACGGTCTGGCAGGAGAGGCTGTGGAGTTCCAGAACATGGCAACCCTCAAGCCCTCCAACAAGGCCTTCGAGAAGAAGTGAGTCACTGGGTTGAGTCAGAGGGATGGTGGAAGGACAGGTTTTTGGAGTGGGGGGTTCATTTGAACACATGGGAATAGTATCGCGATGGATTGATCCTAAGTAATTCAATCATTGACTTTTTTTTTTCTTTTTTTTTTAAACAACACTTATTGGTTTACAATGTAGAGTTTCAGATATCAGAAAATAAACCTTATCAATGCTGTATCACACCGTCTTATTTGTCACATAAATGTCAGCCAGCCTTCAGTCTGTGATGTCTGTGACGGTGTTAAACACCGCAGCTCACCGTCCACGGCCAGTGGCTTAACTCCCCACCATCTTATCTCTTCCCCCTAATCCATCAGGTTTAAGTTTGACTGCACCAATGAGCGGGCTCTCCGACGCACCCTGCAGGAGGACGTGGTGAAGGATGTGTTGACCAACGCTAACGTGCAAAGCACCCTGGAGCGGGAGTTTGAGAAGATGAGGGAGGACCGGGAGATCCTCAGAGCCATCTTCCCCACTGGAGACAGCAAGGTGAGGGGGAGACACAACTGGATACATACACACTATGTAATGTTGATTAAATGATGCAAATGTGTCTGTATTCAACCCGGTTTTACCCTAAGAGTTAAACCATTGTTATATTCCTCCTTGCCTGCTAGGTGGTGCTGCCTTGCAACCTGGCCAGGATGATCTGGAATGCCCAGAAGATCTTCCGCATCAACCCCCGCACAACAACAGACCTCAACCCCATGCGGGTTGTAGAGGGTATGTTCTGCTTTGCAGCTACCTTAGATGCATGTTTCTTGTAGAAATGTAAAGATCTACAATGAAGTCCAATTTTTAAAAGTGTATTTCATTAATTTTCCATTCCTTGAGGCAGATGTTGAGTTTGCACCAAGGCATAAAGTGACATTTCATGTTAATCACACCCATTCTCCACCATGCCATTTGTGATATGGGAGTCATGGTGACAAATGACTGGCTGCAGGATTATAGATGTGAAGCACTGGCTTGCCCCCAAGCAGCACTTACAGCTATATAAAGACTACTGCCTGTGCTTGCTATATAAAGAGCACAGACTGCTTAGAGAGATGGAGGGATCACTTACAGGATCACATGCAGCAGCACAGTATTGTGCTTCAGGTCCCTCAGACAGTAACAATGTGACAATGTTCTAATGTTACTATGGGAAAGACACTTGAGGTCTCTACTCATACCACCACAAATAGCTACATGATATTTTCTTCACCAAATAGAAGACTAATATTGTGGTAAAAAAATCTAGATTCTGATAACAAAATATCATAATTTTTTCTATAATCTTGGGTTTATCCAGGAAATTGCAAACGTGGAGATCATTCAGATAGAAATGTGTATTAGAAGAGGTATTCTTACCTAGATATGGATGTTGTGTATTTTATATGCGTAATGTTTCAAGCTGCAACATTCTAAATATTGCATCCCATTGGTCCTACAAAACAAGCAGGCACCAGAGTTCTCCCCAATCATTCTGAAACCCTTCACTCTCCTCTCTCCAGGTGTGCAGGACCTGAGTAAGAAGCTGGTGATTGTGAATGGGGAGGACCCTCTGAGTAAGCAGGCCCAGCAGAATGCCACACTGCTCTTCAACATCCACCTGCGCTCCACTCTCAGCTCCAGACGCATGACGGAGGAGTTCAGACTCAGCACAGAGGCCTTTGATTGGCTGCTAGGGGAGATTGAGAGCAAATTCAATATGTCGATCGTGAGTGGAGGCACCCCCCCCCCCCCCACACACACACACTCTTGAAAAAAAAAATCAAAACTGAAAAGCAAAGCCTCTATTTGAAATAACCTCCCCCTGCCCTTTCCCCCTCTATCGCCTCAGGCCCACCCAGGTGAGATGGTGGGGGCCCTGGCTGCTCAGTCCCTAGGAGAGCCCGCCACTCAGATGACCCTGAACACCTTCCACTACGCTGGTGTGTCAGCCAAGAACGTCACCCTGGGTGTGCCCCGTCTCAAGGAGTTGATCAACATCTCCAAGCGGCCCAAGACCCCCTCGCTGACGGTGTTCCTGCTCGGTCAGGCGGCCCGCGATGCAGAGAGGGCCAAAGACATCCTCTGTAGGCTAGAGCACACCACACTGCGCAAGGTGAATTTCTGATGTCATATTTTAAATTGAACTTTTCTAATACATTTCAAGTTAAATCAGACATCACCATTGGATACCTTGCAATATTCATATGGTCACTCACAAATGTTCCTAAAAATGTCCTCTCTTTCTCTATTCAGGTGACAGCCAACACAGCCATCTACTACGACCCCAACCCCCAGAGCACGGTGGTGACTGAGGACCAGGAGTGGGTCAATGTCTACTATGAGATGCCCGACTTCGACGTGACACGAATCTCACCCTGGCTGCTGCGTATCGAGCTTGACCGCAAACACATGACTGACCGGAAGCTGACCATGGAGCAGATCGCTGAGAAGATCAACACAGGTGGGTTTTCCAAGAGCACAAACAAACGTATACACACACACACACACACAACATGCACCCAGCTGACAAATTTCTAATTGCACTCTTGTGCAAACTTGTGAAGGTTTTGGAGACGACCTGAACTGTATCTTCAATGACGACAATGCTGAGAAGCTGGTTCTGAGAATCCGCATCATGAACAGTGACGAGAACAAGTTCCAGGAGGTGAGTGTGGAGAAATGCTGCATATAAACACTATATCCCTTTACATGATGGTAATGACTCACGGTATTAATATCCTGATACTCTCATACCTTCTCTCTCTCAAGGATGAAGAGGTGGTGGACAAGATGGATGACGATGTGTTCCTGCGATGCATTGAGTCCAACATGTTAACAGACATGACATTGCAGGGCATCGAGCAGATCAGCAAGGTAATGGACACAGACGCACACAGTCTGGCATTATCACATCTCAATAATTTAGATTGCACTGGGGTATCAATTCATCACCCAATAGTCTTTGATGGCTTCCTTGCCTCCTTTTCACCTATAAGTTGTTTGTGTTCCTCTGTCCCCCAGGTGTACATGCACTTGCCCCAGACAGACAACAAGAAGAAGATCATCATCACAGAGGACGGGGAGTTCAAGGCCCTGCAGGAGTGGATCTTGGAGACAGACGGGGTGGGCCTCATGAGGGTCCTGAGTGAGAAGGACGTGGACCCTGTCAGGACCACCTCCAACGACATTGTGGAGATCTTCACAGTACGGACACTTGTTGTTTTCTAGATTGTTATGATTTTGTCTCACCATGTGAATTTGTATCATGCCAAGTTCTCAAGCTCAATAGGTTTAAAAGTGGTCTCTGATTCATCCTATAGAAATATGTTTCTAGACTTAACCATTTACTGCGAAAGCGACTGCATTTGTGTTGCTATTTCACATTGAAAACATGTATCCATTCATTTTCACTGATATCAATTGTGCAAAAAAACACAAAACTTTTGATTTGATTGATACAATCAGTCTTTTTGATTGATTGATACAGTACAGGATCCTCTACAAGGACCAGTTTGTCCATATTATTTGTCATCCCAGTCATGCCATTTTTTGTGTCCTGTAGGTACTGGGCATTGAAGCTGTACGTAAGGCTCTGGAGAGGGAGTTGAACCATGTCATTTCCTTTGACGGTTCCTACGTCAACTATCGTCACTTGGCTCTTCTTTGTGACACCATGACCTGCCGAGGTCACCTGATGGCCATCACGCGTCACGGGATCAACAGACAGGACACTGGACCACTCATGAAGTGCTCCTTCGAGGAAACGGTGAGTCCTTTATGTTGCACCAACGTTGGCTGTCAAGCTCATTTTTGTCTGTAGTCCCTGGGCAGGAGAAATACATAACCAGTGTAGAAAATGCAACACACATTCAAAAAGCACACTGCCATAGCGGGGTCATTTCCTTAAGACCTTTTCTTATCTTTTTGACTACCGAACTTTTCACATATGTAGACACTTGTATGTATGGTGCTGGATATGATTAACATGAGGTTAAAAGGGACACCTCACAATTTTCCAATTTTCCATCCTGACACAGCATTTCCCCTACTCACCAACTCTCCTGTCCCTCACAGGTGGATGTGTTGATGGAGGCGTCATCCCACGGGGAGAGTGACCCTATGAAGGGGGTGTCTGAGAACATCATGCTGGGCCAGCTTGCTCCTTGTGGGACAGGCTGCTTCGACCTGCTGCTGGATGCTGAGAAGTGCAAGTATGGCATGGAGATCCCCACCAACATCCCTGGCATCAGCGTGGCTGGACGTGAGTGGCACAATCTGGAAACCTGTAATGTAGCTTTGGCTTCACTCATGTGCATTGTGATGTCCATTTCCTTAAATGTCTTCAATTTAACACATGGATGATAACGCTGTGTTGTTCATAGCTAGGATGTCAGATTTGTTAACAAAGTATCTAATCGTTGTCTCTCATCTGGCCACCGTCTAGCTGTGTCCATCAAGATTATTTATACAGTTGTTTAAAAGTGAGTATGTGTGTTTCATGTTTGACATTTCTCCTAGCCACTGGAATGTTCTTTGGCTCTGCGCCCAGCCCCATGAGTGGCATGTCCCCAGCCATGACTCCCTGGAACACCGGAGCCACCCCAGCCTATGGAGCCTGGTCCCCCAGCGTGGGTGAGTATTGGCCTGGGTGGAGTTGGAGAGATCTGGTCCTTGCCATCTGTTGTGTGGTGTTTTACTGACTCTTTCACTGATTTTTACCCTCTGTTTTTGACCTGTAGGTAGTGGGATGACCCCTGGAGCAGCAGGCTTCTCCCCTAGTGCTGCGTCTGACGCCAGTGGCTTCTCTCCGGGTTACTCTCCGGCCTGGTCCCCTACTCCTGGATCTCCTGGGTCCCCAGGCCCAGCCAGCCCCTACATCCCCTCCCCAGGTTAGTCACCGCCTGCAAACAATTCACAATGACACCATATATGGAACCTGAATGTGTAGGATAGATGCTTGTTTCTTTGGTCCTCACATCTTTGTTTTTGACTTTTGCAGGGGGTGCAATGTCTCCCAACTACTCCCCCACCTCCCCTGCGTACGAGCCTCGTTCTCCTGGGGGTTACACCCCTCAAAGCCCGGGCTACTCCCCAACATCCCCCTCCTACTCCCCCACCTCCCCCTCTTACTCCCCCACCAGCCCCAACTACAGCCCCACCTCGCCCTCCTACTCGCCTACCTCCCCCAGCTACTCGCCAACTTCCCCCTCATACTCGCCTACATCCCCCAGTTACTCCCCCACCTCCCCCTCCTACTCCCCCACCTCACCATCCTACTCCCCCACTTCTCCCTCTTACTCTCCAACTTCCCCAAGCTACAGTCCCACATCCCCCAGCTACAGCCCAACATCGCCTAGCTACAGTCCCACCTCTCCATCTTACTCCCCCACCTCCCCCTCTTACTCTCCCACTTCTCCATCTTACTCCCCAACGTCCCCCTCCTACTCCCCCACCTCCCCCTCTTACAGCCCGACCTCTCCCAGTTACAGCCCCACTTCGCCCAACTACACCCCCACTTCTCCCAGCTACTCACCCACCTCTCCCTCTTACTCCCCCACTTCCCCCTCCTACTCCCCCACCTCCCCCAACTACACCCCCACCAGCCCCAACTACAGCCCCACTTCTCCCTCCTATTCTCCAACCTCTCCGTCCTACTCTCCATCCAGCCCACGCTTCACCCCTCAGTCACCCACCTACACCCCCAGCTCCCCCTCCTACAGCCCCAGCTCCCCCTCTTACTCCCCCACCTCACCAAAGTACACCCCCACCTCCCCCTCCTACAGCCCCAGCTCCCCAGAATACACTCCCACCTCACCCAAATACTCCCCTACCTCGCCCAAGTACTCCCCGACCTCACCCAAATACTCCCCCACCTCCCCAACCTACTCCCCAACGACACCCAAATACAGCCCAACGTCACCCACCTACTCTCCCACCTCCCCAACATACACCCCCACCAGCCCCAAGTACTCACCTACCTCCCCAACCTACTCCCCCACCTCGCCCAAGTACTCACCTACCTCCCCCACCTACTCACCCACTAGCCCTAAAGGCTCCACCTACAGCCCCACGTCGCCGGGCTACAGCCCCACCTCACCCACCTACAGCCTCACCAGCCCGGCCATCAGCCCCGACGACAGTGACGAGGAGACCAACTGAGGGAGTCAGGAGGAGAGGAGGCAGCTGAGGAGGCCTCCCTCTGCCCCACAAACCCACCTGACTGGGGGTGGATAACTGAAGGATAGCCCCCTCTGCTGGAGGTGGTGGGTAGTCTCAACAAAGGAAAACCCTGGGGGCCCACTTGTGAATTATTTTTGTAGGGGCCCCCCTCGGACCACTGAACCTCCAGCATCGTCCATCTCTGGGGGGGCTCCAAAAAAATCTACTACTACTATTGTATTTGATAGACTTGAACTGTTTAGCCAGGAGAAAGGCTGCCTTTTGAAATAGACATTTTTGTTTCTGTTTTTAATTTTCATGCGGGGTGTTGAAGCAGAGTAAAAAAGTGAGAATAGAGGGAGGAAAGGAGGGAGATGTGGTAAACACAGAAAAAAACTACCCCTTCCCACCCACTCCACCCCCACACCCACCCTATGTTTCCCTGCACCCAGTCTCTCTCTCCCCCACTGTGAACTTCAGTGTTGGATGTATAGTTGTATTGGAGAGCTCGAGTATTGCCAAAAGCCTTTGAAAAGCTACCAGTGGATTGTATTTATCTCCTTAAAGCATTTAAGCTTCCAAAAAAAAGAAACTAGAGGAGTAGAGATTTGAGTTGATCTTTATTGCATATTTTACTGAAATGTATCTTAGTAGAGTTGTTCTGTTTTTGTAAATGTACAGTTGCTGCCAGTTTTGCTTGGTCATAGAAGACAGGAAGTTGAGCTAATGTTTCTGATATATCAAGTGGTTGGGCCAGAGTTGAGGAGAAATGTTGACCAGATTTGGATAGAACAGAATTGAATATTATTCACAGTTAAGATTGTTACTTCTCCTCTATTCTGGAATTTTCTGCAGTTGTGGAGACTTCTGGAATTGTGAAGTTGTGGAAGATGTTGCAGACAAGTGGCTGGTGATGTCTAGCCTAGTTGTATTCCTGCAGTACATAGAAAGGAGATTATCAGGTCCATTGATGAAAAGCAGAGAGAAAGGCTGGCATGCAGGCGAGAATGACGCTTGAAAATGAATTCTGTGGAAATGTTGACATTTGTCACCTCTCCACAATGTTCCCTCTCAACCCCAAATAAAACCCTTTACTCTCCTCCCTTCTCTCCTCACCCCCCCACCCCCAAAGAAAAGCCTGAAGGATGTCAAAAAAACACCCACCAGCATCCCTTTACCATTTGGAGACTTGTACAACAGCAACAAGCATTTCACTCTTCCCTAAACACTGGGAAACTTGAGATTTATATATAAAAGACATTACTATCATAATTATTATGCCATCAATTTATTTTGATCTTATGAGGAAATGGGGTGTGGTGAATGAGGGATACTAGTTTGGAGTTGCTGCTTTTGTCATTTGTTTTGCATGAGTAGCACCTGTTAATACATTTTAGTCAAGTTTTAGGTTTAAATCTTATTTGATCCCTCCCACTTTATAGTAATACTTGTTCCATTTCTGATTAGCTGACGTATAAATAAGTTCTCACTTTATCTGACTCACTGTTAAATTTATTTAAGAAGAGGAGAAACTTAACTTATTCTGTGTGAATAAGAATAGATGAAATTTGAGATTCAATGATTATTTTTCTCTCTTCCTGTTTTTTTTGTTGTGCTTCTGGGGACTTTATAAAAGCTGTTTGCAAAGAGGTTTGTGTTCAGGTACTTTGGATGAAGGGGCTGGGGACGGAGGGAGTAAGTTCAGTTTCGCCCCTCTCCCCAATCTTAGATCTCATCAGTTCTGCCATTTTGGCTCACATTTGAGCCAATATGACCGGCAGGTTGTCATTTTACAAGATGTTGCATGCAGTAATTTTTTAGGCTTTGTACTGTAAATGCATTACCGCTAAGTGGCTCTACGGTTCAGGCAGAAAGGCAGGTTCAGGTTGTCAGGCTTCAATGTTCAGTTTAGTGGTTTCAGTTATACTCTTGAACACTGGAGGGCGCCATATGCTCATTTGAGTTTATGGACATTCTCTCTAAGAGCTAGTGTCAAGCTCAGTTTCAGTTCAGTGATTTCAATAAGGGAGAGAGACCATTCAAACACCACTGTTGGCCTCTCTTCATCCCTCTACCCACTACATTAGTGTGATTGTGAATCTTTAAAGTTTTTTGAAAACTACCAAGCATAGATGGACATTCACTTAAGCTCTTACACTTTACAAGGCCTAGTTTGATTGATCAAGGGAATATGTGTATGATCCATGTGCCTGTTAAACAATGGAACAAATGTTTTCCTCTCCTGTTCCGTCTAAGCAATAGGACAGGAAATACAACAGTGACATGTTTCCTCACCTTTCTATTGGACTAGCTGGGTTTCTTCCCTCTCCCCTCTTCATCCTCAAGTGATCCTGTTCGTTTCTGAAATCAGTGTTTGTCCTTTTTCTACCAGTGTATGTACCTGTGATTGGGATTCTTGGGGAGGAGTACTGTATGAAACTGGGAGTCCTGAGAAAGTGAAATTCTTTCCTTGTGGAATACCATGATTGACTGGCACTCTGAATTTTCAGGGTCTTAATCTTATTTGTGGTTGGAAACATTTTTGGTTTAACTCACCCTGTCAGCCAAATTGTTCTTCAGAAATGACCCTGCATTGACTGGATTCTACTTGTATTAGATACACAGGTTTTGTTGTTGTGCAAACACTGTTGTGAAAAGCCAAGCAATCCATCAGCTCCATGGTGAATTTGTCCACTACCATCATATCCCATTGTTTTACCTGTGTGACATCCAGTCAATTCAAGATGTTGGAGTCGGACTCCCAGTTGTGTGAGTGTGTATGAAAGTGTGTGTGCGTGAAAAGAGAGACGGGGTTTTCTTGATTTGGAGGAAAGACTGGACAGGGTGGCTGGGTAAAGGAAGGTTTAAATTAAAATTAATTGCCACTGTATAAAAATCAATCCAATATCTCATTCTCTGTATCTTTGTTTTGTTTGTTTTTTGACTTGAGAAAAAAGAATAAAAGTTTTACTACATGTTGTGTCTGTATTGTTTGCAGGAGTTTGTCACACTTACAGCTTTTGAAGGAAAATTAAACCCCTTATATATAAATGTTATTGTGTATTATGGAGGAATTTGCCCCAAGCGTCTTTGAATACCAAATTAATAAGTATCCCCAATGTAAGTGCTCATCACCATAGTGACTCAGTCAAGTCAAATCACATTTGGCAGTGAACAAGCTGACATAAGAGAGCAGGCTTCATTTCCACAAACATGTGGTTTGTTGTGTTGCAACACAGCCAGATGTTATCAAGGCAATGGATATCATTGTGACTGATTTCATTTCAGCTGCTTGCTCCTCTCCTCAGTGCTGGTGGACGACCATGTGGACGAAGGGTCCACATAACCTATTGATAGGCATTTCATTGCTTACACCTATCCAGTCCTTTCAGATCAATGAACACTGAAGGGGGTTGGGGAAGAGCCTTGGGGCTGAAATGGAACTGGGCCTTTATAAAGAGGAAAGGTTTTTCCAGTCACCTGATGATCGTCTTGTGAATCACACACCCAGTCTGTCTTGAATTGGACTTCTCTTTTTCCATCTCTGTTAGTGTTGTTGGTAATAATGACATCCCCATAGAAACAAAAAAAGGATGTATCAATGATGTCTGGATACACAGGATAACAATGGACTTAAAAGTGTACCAGTTTCATTGATGTTTCCTAAATTCAAACAATACAGTGAGAGCAAATGACAATTCATGACAGCCAGATGTGTTTTGCCCTATTAACTGAATGAAATCGATACAATTACCTATTTAATAGACACTTGTTGAGGGTGACTTGAACTGAACATGGTGCAAACTACAGTATGAAGAAAGATAGTTCGGATTCAAATGATGGCTGTTAACAGGGATATAAGAAAACCATGGTTCCCTCTGAAGTGCTGAAATATAAATGTGGACACCCCTATAAGTGTCAACAACAAATAAACTCACTTTGGTCCTTCCCACTGTAAATAAGCCCTGAAGGGCCAGTGTCTAATTCCTACACAGTAGAAAACTATGTCTGATGATTATCCAGTGTGTCACTGTGTAGGAATGCATGTGGTTATATAATAGATAGGTGTGTGAGGGAGACTCCCTTGGTTAGCAATGGGTGGTGTGAAGTATAGTAGAGTAGTTGCTATGTGGTATAGTGGTCATGTTGCTATGATTGCATCTTCTACAACTCAGAGTTAAGTAGTGGGTGAGTAGTTCATTATTAAGAAAAACAAACACTCATTCCACAAACACAGACACACCCTATTCTTACCATTTCAAACAAGATTCTCTGTATTTTTCCACTTCTCAGTATTTCTCTCTTTCTTCACCTTTTTTTTCTTCTTTTTTCAACTTTTGTATGGAAGCCAAAGGGCTGGGCTATGACCACATAAGGCAGGAAGTGTGTGTGTCTGTGTATATAGACGCTTTTCCCCTTGCATGACTGCATTTCCTCTCACCCTCTACACAGGCGTGTTCTGATCTGCTACCAGCTCACCAAAAGTTGCAAGGTAAGCTCCTCTCTTTCAGAACTGTTCCTATACTCTGGAGAGATGGATAGTGGTAGTGAGATTTTCTCCAAGGCACTCCTTTATCTTTCTCTCCATCTTGCATTCTTTCTTCAAATTAGCTGTGGAATCTCTGAAGGAACAATACAACGTTAGTCACACTTTGCTAGCCTCTTTCTTTCCGTCCCTCTCTCTCCCTCCTTCCACTCTTTCATTATTGCAATCAATCTGAACACTGTCCTCTTCCTTCCCCTCCCTGTTTCTGTTTCCTTCTGTCTACAAATTATGTGGAGATTGCAAATATAATAGATTTCCTGTAATTTCCCTCTTGCGTGTATTTGCATCTCTCTTTTATTGCCCCCCCCCCCCCCCCCCCCCGCCTCTCACTCTCTCTCTCTCTCTCTCACACACACACACACACACACACACACATCAATTGACAAATTGCTCTAATATCTCTCCTTTCCTCTCTTTCTCTCTCTCTCTCTCTGCCTGCATATTGTCTGCTCTCATATTTCTCTCCTCTGATTAAGAACGCATGAATGACTGATTGGCTCAGTGACCCCAGCACCCTATCTCTGACCCTGTGTCTCCATCTCTCTCTCCGTCTCTCTTCATCTCTCTCTCTGTCTGACCTGTAACCACCAGCTGCTCCACTTCCCAGAGCCAAAGAGCTTGGTTCCATCTTGCACCCATCTGTCTGTTGCTGATTGTGTCCAAATTCTCTTGCGTTGCTTCATTTCCTTGTCTCCTTTTCTACTTCTCTGATCTCAGGAGAGACCGGATAGGACATTTACACCAATAACCAATCATCCTGTCCTGTCCTTTCAAAAATTAAATCAGTGTTCAAAGAAGAGATTAGACATGGAAATGCCATTTATTTGTCAGGGACCATGAATGATGTGCACCCCCTGTTTTGAATAAGGACGCAGCCCTTTCTCTCTCCCCAAGCCCCCGGAAAGCACGGAGGCAGAGGAGAGAGGGGTGAGAGAGCAGATAGAGGGGTGAGGCAGCCTGAGAGAGGGGTGAGAGAGCCTGAGAGAGGGGTGAGAGAGCAGATAGAGGGGTGAGGCAGCCTGAGAGAGGGGTGAGAGAGCAGATAGAGGGGATGGTAGCAGCAGTAGCCAGGCGCAGTAATTATCAGCATGGTGTTTAGCGTTTGTCAGGAACCCGACTCTTCCCCCACAGGGCGTCCTAGCCACGGCCGCTCGGATTATTACCCCAGATCCTGTTACCTCCCCCATATAAGCTAACCAGGCCAGGTGAGCGCAAACAGTCCTCGCGGGCCCCTCAATCCCTCACACACACTCACACACACTCCAGCAGACAGGCAGAATGGAGCTGGAGTCAGGTACCGTGCCGGAGCTAGCCGAGGGGATCATACAGTTAAGTGGACCAAGGCTTTTTCCTCTTTACTTACTCTTCACCATGCTGTCCAAGCATTGTAACTCTAACCCCTGAGGCCCTTATGTGTGCCACTGGCCCCTTAGCTCTTGTCCTACCTAGAATTTCTGTGTCTGAGTGTGTTCAAATATTTACTCTCTCTCTCTATCCATCTCCCTTGCTCTGACAGCTACTTTTACTAGCTTGCTGATTTGGTACTCTGAAACCTGCTATCTTTTATAGATCCTTGCTTATTGGAATGATAAGGGCAGTTCTGTCTTAATGAGGGAAGCAGATAATAGCCATCCTGTTAGCATAAGGACAAGTGCAGTATCAGTACTGATATCGTAGCTGGTGGTGATGTAGAGTAAGATATTGGTTCTGGTTTAAAAGGGGTTGCGATGTTCAAGTCATTGTATTGGCATTGTGATTGTGACTCAGTTGTAGTAGCATCAGGAAAGGACTGAACTGCCCTTGGCATCCTGTGTGGCATCTGTCTTCTGCTTTGTGGCTCACCAACACTCACTGTTAGGTTGCACAATTTATCCATGTCCCTATGTGTATGCATTCATAAACTTGTTGACATGAGTGTTCACACCATGTAATGAAATTTGTCATTGTTAACATTAATGTTAATCCAAAGATTAATATCATGGGCCAGAATACAGCTAGTTATCTCTCTCTCTCTCTCTCTCTCTCTCTCTCTCTCTCGCTCTCTCTCTCTCTCTCTCTCTCTCTCTGAAAGCTCTTTGTGGTTGTGCAGAGGGAAGAATGAGTCAGAGTTGCAGTTTCCATAGAAGCTGACCAAACAACCACACTCTTAGTTTCATCTTCATCAAGCTGCAGACATGGCGCTCCATTTTGTCTCAGCAAAACAGTACTGAACTGTGCAAACATACAACTCGACTCTACGGCATGTTTTTTTATTGTACCTTATCTTTAACATGAACTGTTGTGTGCAACTGCATGTGTAACTGCAACTGTTGTTACTACATTGACAGAAAGGAATTTGATTTACTTCAAACAAGTATGCTGTATATCCTATGATTCTCCAGGATTCTAAAAAGCTCTCTTGTTGGGTAGCTTTTTGCATTGTGATCTACTTTCAGCTTTTTGAATAATGGTTTATACTGTGTTTTCTATTAATTTCTATTTCAAAGATATAGTTTCAAGCATCGTGGCAAAACCTGTTTATCAATCAACCATTACCTGCTAGGAAAGAGAGATATAGAGATGGATATTTAGTTCAGTGTGTACATGTGAGACGTGATGCAACTTGCCTTTAGGCACACCCTCTTCTGTACAATGACATTAGTGTTGTATGGGCAAGTCTGTTTGGTATCATGTTACATAACAATGATGTAATCAACCCCATGGTCTTTAGCGAGCAACTCAACCTCTCATCTGTGCATCTTCTCATCAAATCTATGTCCAACTCTGTAATTCTGTTTCTGTCTTCCCCGAGAAAGGGTCATTCTCATTATACCAAAGTTGCATTTGTTCTTACCCATCCACCACTGCCTCTTTCTGGTTCTTGCCATTTTGGCACAGTTTCTACCGCCGTCTTCTGCAGACAACAACAACTTCCCATGTCTTCCTACCTTGTGCAAATTGTACCATGACAAAGGAAGCCCCCCCCCCCACCAAAAAAATAATAATTCAAAAAAAAAAAAATCTGTTCTACCCTCAATCACCTCCCCTCTCCCCCCAACTCTCCTCTATTTCCACCACCTTCTCTCGTCCTGTCTCTCTTTAGTCTCTCTCCTCTGACCCCCTCTCCTCTCTCTCTCCCCATACAGAATGCTCCCATTCCAGGCGGCGCCGGGTCAGTTTGGGCCGGAGATCAGGGAGCCAGGGCTGAAGTGCTGGAGGGTGGAGAAGATGAAGGCGGTGCTTCTGGAGCCCTCCGAAGTGGGGGCCTTCTTCAACGGAGACTCCTACCTGGTGCTGGAGAACAGAGGAGACCAGGGGGCTGACCTGCACATGTGGATAGGTGAGGGCTTGTCATGTTTGTGTAGTATTGCTATTGTATGTTTTTGGTTTCTGTAATGGCTCTAATTACTGTATATTGTATTATGTGCCTGTCTAGCTGTAGCTAGGAAGGTTGTGCGTTGTGTAACTTTAACTGATGGGTTGGGGGTGGGGGGGCAATGATTGAGGGATGAGGGAGTGGAGAGGAATAAGAGTTCTTATCTTATGCTGAGATGTTGCATTCAGAGGAAGTTGAATCAGGTTTCTGTCCAAGCAGAGGGACTAAGCCATAGGAGAAGCCCTCTGTTGTCCTGTATGGATGCTCCTCTGTGAGTTGTATTCCAGCTCTGTAGATCCAAACTACCAGCCAACCCCTGTGTACACCACACCCCTAATTATGCTCCTGCGGTGAACAAGCTAACAACCCACTTGCTAATGGTGATGACACAAAAGCTACGTGAATGACCCAACACATAATTATGTGAGGAGAGAGGTCAAAAGAGATGGATGGGAGGATGATGAGAGAGAGGGATGGGGGGAATAAAGAGGGAAGAGCTCCCTGGGGAAAAAGGGAAGGACAGGTTTTGTGTGGGACCATTAAAAATGCAGGAGGGCTGTTACAGTACTCAAATGTGGTCGTTGTTTCCAGCATGTATCCGATGCTTAGGTAACACTAAGCTGATTGTCAGTGCATGGAGAGGGAACTCTTCAGAAGCATCCATCTCTCTGCCTTACATGACCCCTCCCACCACCTCTCACATGACCCACAACCTCTTGTTGTCTTTGTCTATCTGTCACTTGCCCGCTCTGAACACTTTCTATTACCTCTTTATCTCTTTTTTGTTTTTGTTGTCCCCTGTGCCCCTCCTTTCACCCCGCTCTCATCCTTTTTCAGAAGCTATACCTCTGTGTCACTGCCCCTCCTTCTCTCACACTTGCTTCCCCCTTCTTCTTTTCTCGCTCTCCTTCCATTGTGTGTGTTGGTCCCTTCCTCACCTCCACTCCACCTCCCTCACTCACCGCTTTCTCCCTTTCGTCTCATCACAGGTGAGAAGTCGTCACGTGACGAGCAGGTGGCCTGTGCCATGTTGGCCACCCAGCTGGACAACTTCCTGGGTGGTGACCCTATCCAGCACCGGCAGGTCCAGGGCTACGAGTCCCCAGAGTTCATGAACCTCTTCCCCAGAGGGGTCAGCTACAAGGTGGGGTTGAGGAAGAAGGGTGCTCCTATATTACTGGCCACAGGGGACCTATCCCTAACATGATACTACTGGCCACAGAGGACCTATTTCTAACATGTTAAAGGCATGTAGTTTTGTACGTTGCTGCCCTCTCTAGCCACACAGAAAATATGAAAAGGTACATTATGTTCTTTTTCTAATAGCGGCAAACATGTGCATATCCTTGTAAACAAACAAAACGTAAAATAGGTTCGTAAGGGCCAGTGCTTGACCTCGACACCAGATTTTATAAAGTGCTTTGTTTGGTCCAAACAGTGTTCTTCATTGAATGATCTTTGTCATGTGATGTCATTCCTTGATTGCTACTGATTTAGTACTATTTTAAAGCTCAAAACAACATACTGGACTTTTAACTCACAACTCAAACTTTTGCACATACCTTGCATTTGACAGCAATGCATTATGAGTTAGGCACATGTTTCTGGTTGGAGTCTCAAGCTTTAGTAAAACTATTTATGTGTATCATCTTATATCTATGCTGATATGACTTCTCAAGTCATTTTACATATTGTTACCTTGTTTACATATTATTTCATATTATTATCTTGTGAGGCTGATTACTTCCCATTGTCATCTCTCTCTCTCTCTCTATCACACACACACACACACACACACACACACACACACACACACACACACACACACACACACACACACACACACACACACACAGGAGGGTGGTGTGGAGTCAGGCTTCAGGAGGCCCCAGTCTGGTTCAGGGACGGTCCACAGGTTGTACCAGATCAAAGGGAAGCGGAACATCCGTGCCAAGGAGGTGGGGCTGAGCTGGGAGAGCTTCAACAAGGGGGACTGCTTCATCCTGGACCTGGGAGAGGTGAGAGGCATGCAGGGCTCCACATTCATCCCTAGGCAATTACCCTTGGCACTTAGTGTAGGCTTAAAAAAGAGGATAAAATAGGATAGGTCTAAGTAATGGTAAGTAACCCAACGGTGGGTAAGTTTGAGCTTACATTATTACCATATCGCTGATGCTTTATGATACTAACAGTATCCTTTCAGATCCACAAGAAGTGGAAGGAATTAGGAGAGAATTGATCAGTGGGTCTCCCTGGGGGAGATGAATGAGGGGAGACTGGGGGGACTTGGGTCATACTGTAGGTCATTTCATAGGTTTGTCTGTCCTGTGAATCATTTTTGTTTGAATCTTGTCCCCAGACAATAGTGTCATGGATCGGCTCACAGGCGAACGTCTTTGAGAAGCAGAAGGTGCGAGAGATCGCGACCCTGATCCGTGATACTGAGAGACATGGTAAAGCCCGCATCACTGACATCAACGAGGGTGAGGAGACACCAGAGATGCTCAAGGTATAAAGAAAACAAACTCACAGGTGATATCTAATAACAGAAAAGTAATGGGTCAAAAGTACTTCAGACATTTCTAGAAAGCCTTCTCCCGCTAAACTACTTTATTCACAGAATTAAGATCTGTTGGTAGACTTGTTAGAACAAAAACGGTTCAATCAACATAATTCATATTTTTTGGTCCATTCCCCTGTGTGACTGACAGGTGCTAGGACCAATGCTAGAGCTCGCAGAAAGCACTCCAGAGGAGGACAGCAAAGCTGACGCCTCCAACTCTGCCTCCCTCTACAAGGTACCATGAGAGAAGGTGCATGATCAACAGTGGCAGGATCAGTTGTTTACACAACTGTTCCCTTGACTCTGGCACATAGCTATTGCATTAATGACTGAATAACCTTTGCACAATGAATATTAACCATCGCACCAGTAATTGATTAATAGATCATTTACAGTGTAAAAATCAGCTAAATCAGCTATTTGCAAATTACCAAAAAGTTTTGTCCTTCCAGGTGTCTGATGCGACAGGTTCAATGACCATGACCAAAGTCTCAGAGAAGAGCCCATTTGCCAAGGATCTTCTGGTGCGTGACGACTGCTTCATTCTGGACAATGGGGCCAATGGAAAGATCTTTGTCTGGAAAGGTGAGGAAACAGTTGACCCACGGGGAAAACATTTCTGCCTCATGAAATCTTTCCCTGTAATTGTAATGTTTGTTTAATGCAAGTGATACACAGTGTCTCATTGAATTACATTTTAATCAGGGTTTTCAAGAAGAAAGTTGAATAACATTATGGTTGTGACACTGCTGTGAGACATTCTAATTGATTGACAGGTAGCGGAGCCAATGCAGAGGAGAAAAGGGAGGCTCTGAAGATGGCAGATGACTTTATCCAGCAGATGAACTACCCCAGGATGAAAACGCAGGTGAGTCATGCACAATATCAAGAACCGTACACATTTACATTACCTGTCTGTACTGCTACTGTGTCATTAGATTTACATCAGCATAGCCTACCATAATGATGATCTACACATGAAAGACAGTATTGTTGCATAAACATGACTGCCAATGAAATGCAGTTGCCATCGCCATGTCATTCTCCAGGAATGCATTGTGTAACCTGCAGGTCATGAACGTGGTATCATAAATGTTATATGCTTATACAATAGGTGGCTTATGTGTATGAGACACTAGATCACGGTCACGACCATGTCATCAAAGCTCTGTATTGTCTTACAGGTAGAGATACTGCCACAGGGGAGAGAGACCATCATCTTCAAGCAGTTTTTCAAAAACTGGAACTAAACTTGTCAAGTGTTGTCATACAATTGTCTCATGTAAATGTTACAGAACAAATACCAGCCTGGAATATAATGGTCAATGTCTCACAGTTCCCACCAGGAGTGACACAATCTCAAAATCAGCAACATATCTTTTTTGTATATGTGTTTAATATGTATATATTTGTAAGGTACTACTCAGATTAAAACAAATGTTCAGTCATGTTAAGGACTTACTTACATACAGCAGGTTTCATAATAGTGAGAGCACAAACATGTCAAGTCACCTAATGGAACCATACTGTAAATCTCTCCCTCTGAAAATTACACTGAGGTTCTGTTCAAAACTTGCACTGCAAGAAACAATACTGCCCACTGGTGTTGTCGTTTAATAAATCCTATTTAGCAGGTTTTGAAGCCAAGATGACATTCCATAGAGCCCAAGGTAGTTTGCTTGTGTTTTTTTTTACATTTGTTTAAGAATAACTGATAAGTAGATCTGCAGTAGAAGATATGAAAATAAATGGAAACTGAAACAACATTGTATATGTCGCTTCGTCATTTCTTCCCTGACAACCCTCTGGTATCTCAAACATGATGAGTGACTAATCATTTGTATTCCTTGTGTAGATTCTCCTCTTCCTGTTTCCTTATACTGAAATTATGAGAGTAATTCACCGTTAAACTTGTGAGGTACTGCTCGATCGTTTCACCTCTTTCCTGGATACAATACGCAGGTTATAACCACGCCTCCACCTGAGGAAATCAACCAGTAGTGTGATATTTACATAACCCTCAGTAAAAGCGAACCTAATCTTGCTGCTACTGTTGGGGTCTGCAACAGGTGTATGCTGTGAGCTTGTTATAACAATGTTATTTGCATGTTATCTCTGTCCAATAATCAACACAAACATGACCATACGACCAAGAGGACAAGCATGCCCACACCTGATAAAACATTTCTAAAAACCTGTTTTCACTTTGTCATTCTGGGGTATTGTGTGTGGATTGATGGCAAATTCTTTGAATTTAATCAATTTTAAATTGAGTTTATAACACAACAAAATGTGGAAAAAGTGAAGGGGTCTGAATACTTTCCAAAGGCACTGTAGATGTAGATGTTCCACTTTTACTGCTAACTTCAGATGGTCGAGTACAAGAGGACCCTTATTACCTTGACACACACACACACACACACACACACACACACACACACACACACACACACACACGTTTTTGTCATTTTCATATGCAATTGTAGAACATGTTCACCCAGGTCTTTGACCTGTTTTTGGATCATCTGACAGATCAGTGAAGTCCTGTTTGACCATGAGACACTGTTGCTCTACTGTTGGTAGATGATACATCCATATGATATCAAATGTATTACTACAGCCTATTGTTTCAATTGTTTCTGGAGCAACAGGGCCAATAATCAGGGCATGCCAACCAGGCACCATTATGGTTGTTTATATTGGAGGAGTGATTCATCAAGACTGACATCATCATACAGTCTTATGCAATCATTAGTCAAGACCAGGTTGGTGATGTTTGTACAGTATATTAACCTCTATATAAGTAGAATGAGGAGTGTTCTCATCATCTTGAAAGCATAGACAACACATGTATGTAATACTTCCTTTAAGTCTTTCTAGATTGCCTAAAAAGTAATACTATTGCACTGGAACAAGTGTAGCTAATGATTGAACACTAATAACGCCTCAAAGATGGGGCGCCTGCGTCATTACAGGAGATAGCCAGCTTGAGGCCTTCGTGACCCCTTATCACTTCATCTCTCACTCTCCCCTGCCTGGAAAACTAACTGTGTACCACCAATAACCATAAAAAGGTCCAAAGATCAAACAGCTTTAGCCTGTAACAAATAAGGCAGACATGCAGTGTTGGCTGTCCAGTCTTCCCAACCACCAAGACCTTGCACTGGCTCTCTCTTCAAACATAGGGTAGGATTTGATCTACATTATTGATGAAAGATTGCATTCCATGTTGCTTGATTTAATGTAATGATGAATGATAATGGTTTTCTTAAGACACTGTTGCCTGCTTTTGGATTGTATGAGCATTTATTGTATTCATTGTGATATAGATTATATTCATGGTTCATGATTCATAGTCTGTATTACATGTGTCTATTTCACGTCTACGCTCTACATTTAAAGCTTGAGAGTGAACTTTCAGAATTTGTTTATCATGTTGTAGTGGATTCATCATTTAAATCATCAGCTCATGACTAGAATTGTCTTAGGGAATATTTTTTAAGGTGTGTTTGTCCTTTTTATAGGACACACATACAGTATGACACATTTTGAGATGAAGAGCATTCTGAAGGGCCCAACAATGAGTAGGTCTTTCTCCTTTTTTCATTCTAGCGGCAAGATTGTGCCCTTATTATCAATTCATAATGACACAACTTTTGGCCAAACTAATTCAAATAGCTTTTTGTAGTGGACAATGTGACAACAAGGATAATGATTAATTGTTCTGATAGTGTTAATGGTTAATGGATTAATTCCAAGCTTGTATCAAATCTGGCCCGAGTATTTCAAAATGTTTAATCAGGATCAGAATGAATTATTTTTTGCTATCCAGGATTAGATCGAGCTGGCGGATTCCCCAATACTACTAAAAATTTGCCAGATAGATATGATCCTGGATAACAAAAGACAATCCGGAACATTCTGATCTAGATTAAACATTTAGAAATACTGGGCCAAGGTGAATACAATGATTGATTAAAAACAATACATTTTAGGACATAAAAAACTATTAATTAGGCTTGGATTGATACATTACCTGATTTCATTGTTAACAAAGTGAAAGAGAGAGATAATCATTTGTGATTTTATGTAGAATTCATTTGTTTTTCTGTCTTGGAAGAGACAAATACATGTTTTTATTTGGAAGGCTGATTTGATGTAAAGTTGAATGAAAAAAGCCTTATTGAGTGTGACAAAAATGTGACCTCTCCTCTAACTTTCTCACCCCTCTCTCCCCTCTCCAGAGCTCCGTTCCGAGCTGAAGCTGGAGAGTGGGTCCCAGAGTCACTCCATCGGAGCCGTGCGCTGGACCCTGCCTGAGCAGGACCTCCAGGCCCACAGCTCAGCCCCTACCAGCCCCTTCAAGAGCACCGCCTTCTCCACACGCTCACAGGTACACACCTGCACCCCCACGCACATACGAACACACGCACGCATGCATGCAAGCACACACAAACACACACGCGATGTATAACTAGGCCTACAGCTACATCTGCTTGACTTTCCATTAAGTCAAATGTTTCTAGCTGGTCTGACTGACTATCGACACATTACCTTTCTGTTGCTCGATATCAACTTCCTGCTCATTTGTGCTTCTCTCTGTTAGCAACGCCCTCGTCAGAACAGCCTGAAGGAACTGCGTAGTCTGCAGGAGTGTGTTCGTTTCATCAACCACTGGAAGGAGCAGGTGGCCCAAGTGTGCAAGGTAGGCCATTGAGGGAGGGAGAGAGAGAGAGTGGGGGGGAGGCAAGAGAGTAGGAGCTATAGAGATAAGGAATTAGGGATTTAGGTTAAAGGATGAATATTTGGGGAAACAAAAGGAGGTTCTGATAAATTGCAGATCAGGGACAAAATCAAATCCAAAAAAATACACTGAATCATCTTGGCAAAGTCTATCATCTCATTTGCATCCACACAAATGTGTCTGAAATGATGAACCATGAGGTCAAAGAATGGAAAGAGATGCACCAGAGAAAGGTGGAGCATGAGAACCAGGAAGTGGGGCTAACGTCACCAAGGAACTTTGATACACAAGTGGTGGATCAGGTCCTGCCTGAGAACAAGGCTTGTTTATTGAGATTTCACTGCCTAGTCCACTACTTCCTTATGATCATGAGACTTAATTTGTATATCCCATTTCCAGATAAAATGATCCAAAACAAAAAAGAACTCTGAACTGGGACCATATTGACTTTTGAAGAAAACAGGGTGGTATGTCCCATTTTGGTTAATCATTTCACCTTGTTAAGTTAATAAACTGATATAAAACTCAAAGACTTGCAATGATTCACTTTTTAGTCAGTATACTGACAGTTAACAGTTTTTGTCCTCGAAAAAACAGGTATTGATTCCCATGACCAGCGGTCAAATATTTCTTCAGAGGTAAACGGTTTACTTCTGTTGTAGAGGTTGGATAAGCATTGCCATGGGAAACAAGTAGACATTTAGCAAGTAGCCATTAAACCGTCAAATGAGGAGATGGGTGCTGATAGAGCAGTTCTTATCGCCTTTTACAGCCCTGTGAAACCACCCACTGACCCGCACATTGTGTGGGTTTCTGATGGCTGTATCCAGGTCTCTGGTATGGGAAAGGGCTACAGGGTTACAGGGACAGGAGGAGATTTTACAAGATTTTACAATTGACCTCTAATGTGACTAACCGGTGAGATCAGGGTTGCATAAACTAAACTTGCTTTCAGTTTTGCTATTACTCCATGTCTATGGAGGTTACATTGCTACATACGACTGATATGGAACAAACTAGGGATGGGCATGATTAATCGACGATCGATTAATTGATCATTAGAATTTCGTCGATGACATTATTTTTTTAGTCGATGAAACTAGGCTTCGCGTCGTGCCAAACAACTCCCCTTACCTGTTGTAAAATCAGCGAAACCCTCGGCCTCTTGGGGCTTATTGCTTAATTTTACCACACGGGGGCAATATTTGAAAAAAAACGCCACAGGCCTACTCAGTTACCTGCGAGTTTCCGTGTATTTCAAAAGTAATCATGAAGAGGTCACGGCGAAGTGTGGTGTGGGACCATTTTGTTTTAAAAAAAATTGTTTAAAAAAAGGTACCTGTGCATCACGGCAACGTCGGTCCCCTCAGAGCGGGTGTTTTCGGCGGCTGGACTAACGGTCACCAGGCTGCAGTCGCGTCTGACCCCAGAGCATGTTAACATGCTCATCTTTCTCAACAAAAATCAGTAGACTGGTGCTGAAGTTGTATGTGAGTTACTGGTTATTTTTTATGAAGCTTTGTTAATAAGCCTAATTCATTGTTGGGTAGGCTAATCTCCCTCTTTCTCGACTTGGTGCCTTTTTTGATAGTTTTGAGTTACATTTGGCAAAACCTGTCCGACCTAAGTATTATATATTTTTGGTTAAGTTATTGTTTAACATGATTGTTTTTTTTAAATATTATTATTATTTTGGAAAAAAAACGAGGGTCAGTTGTGTTTATAAGCACCGGCTTAGCTGCAGGCTCCGCTGCTAGAGCACAGCAGCGCGTATCTTCAATTGAACGGATCCGGTTTAACTGCCACAAGAGTTCATCTTGTAATAAAGATCTCAATGAGGAAAACACGCTGTGTTTTTGTATTTTCATTGCATTTTGAATATAGCCTATAAATAGTGAATTTTAATATAAAAATATTAATGATTAATCGAAAATCGATCGTTAATTCTCCCGACGATCGACTAAGACAATTTAGTCGAATGCCCGTCCCTAGAACAAACCCACTGTTGAGAGTGTAGAGTGTGATATTGACCCTTGGTGTTGTCTTGTTGCAGAGTGGCAGTGATGCAGGAGAAGGCAGCAGTAAAGAAGAGACCCCCACAGCCCACAATGCAGACCCCCGGACAGAGCGCAGCCTCGAGGAGAGCAGGAAACTCATCCTGCGGTGGGCCAGTGAACTCAACAGTGTCGACAAGGTGAGAGAGGCCTCCTAGTAAAGCTCTTTGTGGTGATAAAGTCTGAACGCCTAACGTTTAAAGTTTTAACTCCTAACATATTTAGTTTAGCAACCACACCCACTGATACAACTACCACATTTTGAGTATGACGTCATATCTCCAAAAGTAAAGTCTTTGTGACATTTATTTTATTTCAATGTACCGGTATATGTATATGAAGCTGAGTGGAACTGAAAACAATTATCAATGATCCTCTGTTTCCTCAGTCTAAGACGAGTCCCTGTAGACTAGAGAGGTGTGAGCAGGACAAGGAGGAGGACAAGGAGGAGGACAAGGAGGGAGAGAAGGACACCAGCGACGAGGTGCAGCAGATGATCATGGAGTGGGCCAAGGAGCTGCAGAGTGCCTCAGAGGTAAGAGGTCAGGGGTCAAAGAAAAAAGTAAAGACACTTGTTCACAAGGGTTCTCTTGAGCTATACACGTTCGCTAATCTTTTCATGATTGCTTAGTCCAGTCTATAAATCTTAAGGGCTAGACGAGATCTACTGTGTTAGATCTACTGTACCATTGTGTTATAGGTGACTAGTTGTTAATGGTGTGTGTGTGTGTGTGTGTGTGTGTGTGTGTGTGTGTGTGTGTGTGTGTGATCAGAGCTGTGGGGTACAGAGTGATGAGCTAGCTCAGGTGCTGCGTCTGCTGGGACTGAGGAAGAAGAGACTAGTCAACCTGCTACCCCTGCTAGAGTTCATCACCTGGTCACTGCTGAAGGAGGATAGCAAGGTGAGACACACACACACACACACATACTCAGACACTCACAAGCGAGTCTGTCAGACACAAACACGCAGTTGGTCAGTATATTAGTTACAAAACTAGACAACTCTTGTATGTGCCAGTATACAGTGTAAATCTGAACTAATATTCACCTTTTTCTACATTGCTCTAATATGCATACTATCTATCTACCTAAAGAGTTGTGAAAGTCTCACTCGTGGTACGCTGATCTAAAAATATACATAATTACATAAGTGATAAGGTTTATGGTGGAAGTATGCCACAGTTCAACACCCCATCGGGATCCGTGAGACTGATCACCTACTCTTCATAGTCTGCTGTGAATCTGAATTAATCAGATATTTTGCAGTAATAGAAACTATGGGACAGAAATGTTCCTTTACCAAGACTGTACTCCCCTTTAAGATCAGTCATTCATCAAAGCTGTCTGACACAAATGTGATTTGAGGGGTGCATTGTCTACAGTATAGTAACCTTGGTCATTTTTACCAACAATTTGAATCCAAATCAGCATAATGGGTCCTACCTGCCCACTGTGAATGATTGACAGATGTGTTTTCTAAACTTCACACTCTATCTTCACCTTGTGATATCCTGGTCATAGGGTAGTGCAATAAAACAATGTGCACTGTAAACCTACATAGACGTGTAATCTGTGGGCCAGAATATGTTACTGGTATCAGCATAGCCAGTATTGATTGGTGTTATCTGCAGTCAGTTTACTGGAAGGGGTTAGCCATGAAGTGCTGACTGAGCTGTACATGTGTCACTTTGATCAAGAGCATCACCATCCCAGATGACAGGATATAGGAAAAGAGATTAAACTTTCTAACCCCTACTGCCTGCTTTACAGTCCGTCCCCTGAGTTTTGTCTGTCTCCTACATTTCAGGGCATCATTCCCCAGCTGTGGTTGTCAGCAAAGCAGCGCACCTGGAAAGCAGGCACTCCCAGATACATCCCTAATTCAGGTATGTGCTCTTTTTAAAATACAATTGTGTCTTTATAGGCCTAGATACAATATATATTGGCTCAGAATTATGTATTCAAACCAGTGCATTGAAAGTTGTCTTTTGTTTTTTTCAATATCTAGTGTGGAGTTGGATCTGCAGTGCTTCAGGTAATATTGCTTTTCCTTGAACACAAAACTTAACTTTTCATACACTTTACATTCTGCACAAAAGGTTTACTAAAGCAAACCATCACAGAATCCCAGTGGCAAAACGTGAAGCTGAGAGAGTGATTAACTCGACTTTCACTTCTCCCTCCACAGCTGATGTAACTCTTGACCCCATGACCAACCACCTATGGCTGCAGCTGTCCGACGACCACCGCATGGTCCAGGAGGGGCTCTCTGAGTCCAATCTGCCCTACAGCCCACAGCGCTTTGACAGCTGGCCCGGGGTGTTGGGCTGGGAGGGCTATGGCTCTGGCCGGCACTACTGGGAGGTGGACCTGGCCAACAACGGCTACTGGAGGGTGGGTGTGACCACGGCTGGCTCCAAGAGGCACGGTCGCTTCCCCATGACCCCCCGGGAGGGCTACTGGACCCTGTGGCGCAGCACCCGGCAGTTCTACGCCTGCACTAAGCCTGAGACGCTGCTGCCCCTGGGCCTGGTCCCCAACCGCATGGGCATCTACCTAGACTACGACGAGGGCCAGATCTCCTTCTACAACGCTGACAACAAGTCCCACATCTACACGTTCACTGGGACCTTCAGAGAGAAGCTGTACCCCATCTTCGCTCCACTGGACGGGCGCACGCTTATCACTGTCATCTCCCGAGACACAATTTCTACGTTTTGAATACACTGGGGGTCACTTGCAACACTGCTAGCATATTAGTGGTTATATTGTGGCAACGTCCTCGGAATAGAAGTTTCCGCAACGGCCCGAGTATAAACCACTACCACGGTAACAATCTATCCCACTTGCAATGATGATATGGCCTTGAGATTAGTTAACCTGGGTATGTTGGTGTGTTGACAGCTATCCAAGCAGAACTAGCTTGCCTTACGCAGGTCACAAAATGTTGTCATGCGCCTTGTGTTTTTTTCAGAGAAAGAGGAAGCAAGAATCAGAATGAAATCAGACACCCTAACCCTAACCTTATTTATCATCTGATGTTATTGAGACAGTAGGAAATTGACGGGGCAACAAGCAGGACAACATGTTGGAAATTCACTTAACAATCACTGGTGCAGGGATAATGATATGCTGTGTAGGCTAAACGTAGGCCTAAATGGTGACAAATCACCATAAGATACTGTTCTTATTATTTGATTCCAACCACATCTATTCTCATCAACCGTTTCTCTCTTTGATGCAAGTTTGACATTTATTTTTATTTATTTTTTATTGTGATCTGTTAGGCTTAAGGTGTAGGCTGCAACAAGCTGACATTTTCAGATATTTGAACTTGGCATACGATTTTACAGGATCAGCAGACCACACAGCAAAACAAAAGCTACATTTACTGTGTAAAAACATGCTATGATATATTTGCAATTGGGTTTAGTCTTAAACTATCCAGACAACACTGCTCTGGTAATAAAAACAAGGAAGTTACAGGAACAAATGTTTATTGCAAGTGGCCCTGTGTGTCTGTCCGCAACCTCTATTCTTCCCTAGCCTAGACACTTCTTGGGACCTCTTCCCTTGCAAAATCTAAGACCACGTACATACTACCAACTTTTGGCTCAATAACCGAAGTTAGTAGTCACTCCCATTCTTATTCTGTACATACACACATATAAGAGGGGAGGAAACTCTGCTGTATGTACAAGAAACAGGACTCGCTCCTGGTTGAGAGTACTGCGCAATCCTGAAATAAATAATCCTGCACATCAACTACAGTACCAGTAGTCAACTCCTATTGTTGTACACACACACATGGCTTTGCTCATTTTTGCATAGTAACTGGAGTCAACCTCAATAATCATTTCCTGCTTTTTTCAGGACTTATAACTTTGGTTGTCGCTCTCCTTCGTAACATGAGTGGGTGTGAACTTCACAGGATTAAGCACTAAAGAGAGGACTGACAATTGAATTTAGGTGTAGTGTGTACAGGGCCCAAGAGAACTAAATGGATGTAAACAAATGGCCAGAACTCCACCCAGCCTACCAGTTGGCTAGGTCCCCAATAGAAAGCAGTGATGCATTGTCATGCACAAACAAATTTGACCAGCCATTTTGGGCAAAAAAAACAACTTTTTATAACCTCTTTGAAATAGTCTATAATGCCTTGAATATTATAGTTGACGCAATAATTACACTAAAACAGTTAAATGAAATATGCAATATGTATATTTATGAGAACTACTGTAGTTATCATAAATCTATAGTTATATATCTGTATCTAGTATATATCTATATTATTATTATTTATATATGTATGCACTTTACTATGCACTTTCTTATTTGTATATATTTCTTATTTGTATAATTAATGAAAACCGCTTTATAAATGTAATATATTATTATTATTAGTAGTAGTAGTAGTAGTAGTAGTAGTATATATAAACCATGTACATCTTTTTGCCTTTAAAACTTTGTATACTTAACTGTGTCTCTTTTTCTCTCTCATCTGTATGTTAGTGTTTTTCACGTTCATATGAAATGGAACACGACCAATAGATTTGATATTTGCTCCCCAATCAAATCTGCATTATACTTTTTCTATTTCTTGTAAGAAGAAACCCTATAATGGTTATTAAACAATTATGAAAACAATTAATTAAACAATCCTTTATCTCATGACAAGTTTGATGATTTTTTTTTATCTCAACACATTTACTGAAAGTTCTGCATTTTACAGATGACATATCTAGAGTATGTGTGACAGTGTTACTGTGTATGAACACATAACTCAGTTAGAAGTGTGGTTGCTAGGAATACAACAATGTAATGTACAGGTTCTATGTGTTCTTAGACTTATCAATGTGTGAACACACCCAGAGCAATGATCAGGCTCCCCTCCCTAGTCAAGACGTATGTGAAATAACACAAGTGTTATACATCACATATACAAGTACAACCAAATACACACAGAATGTAATTCACTGAGCAAGTCAAGCTAATTCTGTCTAGACACATTGTCAACAATTGGCAACCACATCTATGAAATACAATTGTAACACAAGGAATTATCAATTAAGAACAAGAGAAGTAGCAATATATGATACAACTCTATAGCTACCCAGATGGGATGTGAATATGTTTCTTTCTAGCCATCATAAAGTCCAAAGAGGTGCCTGACAATAGTTCATATGTTCTATGAGTGGACAGACAGGTCATGTGTCTGGTGCTGTCCATCCCTCCATCCATCCTCATGCTGCTCTCTCACACACCCAGGGTCCGTACGCCTCGCAGTCTACAGAAAATAGACTCCCGCCCCCTCTCAGGTCTGCACAGTCCCTGTGTTCTGAGTCCCACTGAACCTCTATCCTTCAACACACAGGCCACTAGGTTTAACACATACAAGTCCTTCAACAGGCCACAGGTCACAAGACAGAGGGAGACAACACTGTATATACACAAGAATAGACAGGCTAAAAGTGTGGCTAGATTGTCTGGTTGGGTGTAAGTGTATTTGTGTCAAACATGTATAGTAATACAATTGAAGTCTGAAGTTTACATACACTTAGGTTTAAGTCATTAAAACTAATTTTTTAACCACTCCACAGATTTCATGTTAACAAACTATAGTTTTGGCAAGTTGGTTAGGACATCTACTTTGTGCATGACACAAGTCATTTTTCCAACAATAGTTTACCGACAGATTATTTCACTTATAAAATCTCACAATTCCAGTGGGTCAGAAGTTTACATACACTAAATTGACTGTGCCTTTAAACAGCTTGGAAAATTCCAGAAAATTATGTCATGGCTTTAGAAGCTTCTGACAGGCTAATTGACATCATTTGAGTCAATTGGAGGTGTACCTGTGGATGTATTTTAAGGCCTACCTTCAAACTCAGTGCCTCTTTGCTTGACATCATGGGAAAATCAAAAGAAATCAGCCAAAATTGTGGACCTCCACAAGTCTGGTTCATCCTTGGGAGAAATTTCCAAACACCTAAAGGTACCACATTCATCTGTACAAACAACAGTACACAAGTATAAACACCATGGGACCACGCAGCCGTCATACCGCTCAGGAAGGAAACGCGTTCTGTCTCCTAGAGATGAATGTACTTTGACATGAAAAGGGCAAATCAATCCCAGAACAACAACAAAGGACCTTGTGAAGATGCTGGAGGAAACAGGTACAAAAGTATCTATATCCACAGTAAAAACAAGTCCTATATCGACACTCAGCAAGGAAGAAGCCACTGAAAAGCCACATGAAAAAGCCAAACTACGGTTTGCTACTACACATGGGGACAAAGATCTTACTTTTTGGAAAAATGTCCTCTGGTCTGATGAAACAAAAATTGAACTGTTTGGCCATAATGACCATCATTATGTTTGGAGGAAAAAGGCGGAGGATTGCAAGCCGAAGAACACCATCCCAACCGTGAAGCATGGGGGTGGCAGCATCATGTTGTGGGGGTGCTTTGCTGCAGGACTGCTTCACTTCACAAAATAGATGACATCATGAGGAAGGAAAATTATGTGGATATATTGAAGCAATATTTCAAGAAATCAGCCAGAAAGTTAAAGCTTGGTCGCAAATGGGTCTTCCAAATGGACAATGACCCCAAGCTTATTTCCACATTTGTGGCAAAATGGCTTAAGAACAACAAAGTCAAGGTATTGGAGTGGCCATCACAAAGCCCTGACCTCAATACTCCAGAAAATGTGTGGGCAGAACTGAAAAAGCGTGTATGAGCAAGGAGGCCTACAAATCTGACTCAGTTACACAAGTTCCGAGGAATGGGCCAAAATTCCACCAACTTATTGTGGGAAGCTTGTGGAAGGCTACACAAAACGTTTGACCCAAGTTAAACAATTTAAAGGCAATGCTACCAAATACTAACTAAGTGTATGTAAACTTCTGACCTGCTGGGAATGTGATGAAAGAAATAAAAGCTGAAATAAATAATTCTCTCTACTATTATTCTGACATTTCACATTCTTAAAATAGAGTAGGGATCCTAACTGACCTAAGACAGGGAATGGTTACTAGGATTAAATGTCAGGAATTGTGAGAAACTGAGTTTAAATGTATTTGGCTAAGGTGTATGTAAACTTCCGACTTCAACTGTATGTGTACCATAATATAAGAGAGTCACAAATTTCACTCTTCACGTTAGAAGAGACCAGATATTTGATATTTACATCCATTGGGGTTAACAACAACATGGAAATAGACTCACGGTTCATAATACTGGACAGGTCTTCCATCCAACCACACCCACTGTCCCTCTTCCTGTGGGTCTGTCAGTCCCACCCACAGGAAGGGTAGCCGTGGAAACGTTGTTCCCCATGCTTGTATGTCAACATCCCTTCACACACATGTACGCTCGAGGCACACACACACACTTTCACTTCAACTCATATTTCACCAGACACATTACTTTAACATCACTTCATCTACTTGAACCCTCTTCCTCTGTGTACCATCTCTGTATGGTCCTTGATCACAGCCAAGCTAGAGTTGTGCTTTTGGCAGAACTTATCACTCTCCCTTCACTTGAGGTTTTCCTTCAGTCCCACAGAGAAGAAGTAGCAGTGACCCCAGGACCAGAACCAACTTCCAGGGCACAGCCTGCATCTAAGGTCTACATAGTAGGGATTAGGATTGGTAGGCCTATAAGAGACAGGTAAAGCTAGAGCATTCATAAGGACTGTTACCCCCCAAAAAAATGCCTCGTCAACCCAGCAGAATCTAAAGATCATTACATTGGTAACTGTAGATTAACTGAGCAGCAACATCTATTGGGGACTATCCAATTGAAGTGGGACTACTTAATTCACTGTTTTTGGACAAAGTATTGTATGGGGATCATCATTTAGATAATGTGGGTATATGGCAAGAACCTTGAGTGACACTGTCGAGAAAAAGGGTTACGCTGTGGAGGTCCGTGTGGCACCGCTGCAGTCGCTCCATTGGCTCAGCCTCTTTCCCAGAAGCCTCTGCTGTCCAATTCTGTCCTGGTGCCTTAACTTTGACTTAAGCAAAAATGTAATAATTACCAAAAAAAAAATATTTTTACAGTAAATGTTTATTTTTTTTCTAAGCAGTGTTCTTGTATAAGGCACCAACTGAGGAACTTTACTCAATGTTTTGATTGTGGTTATAGTTACTGATGCATGATAAGAGTGGAGGAAATAACAGTTACAAAGCAGTAGTGTGGTATCGGCCAGTGGAGACTGGTGGAGGTAGAAATCGGAGAAGAGGCTCATTGTAATGCATAGAATGGAATAAGGAATGGTATCAAATATGTATTACAATGAGCCCATCCTCTGATTTCTACCCCCACCAGCCTCCCCTGGAATAAGCAATACATATATACACAGTGCCTTCGGAAAGTATTCAGACCCCTTAAATTTTTCCACATTTTGTTGTGTTATAGACTCAATTTAAAATGGATTCAATTCAAAGAATTTGCCATCAATACACACACAATACCCCAGAATGACAAAGCGAAAACAGGTTTAGAAATGTCAGTAAATTTATTAAAACTGAAATACAGAAATAGGTATTCAGACCCTTTGCAGGGTATCGGTAATCGTCTGTAGGTTCTGCTCGTGACGCGAGAGAACGGTGTCTTGCGCCGCTACAGTGAGACGGTATTGCTCTACATCCGCTGGGTCCATGGGTCCATTAGTCTTCTGCAACGTTTTGGTATAATGAGCGGACCCAGGTGCGGTGCATATAAAGGAGGCAGACGAGTAGGCAGCGACACCAAACAAAATTATGTTTACTTATTTTTAGATCAAACATAAAATAGGCCTGGAAGAAGTTCATGCACACATTGTCATCTGTTTAAAATGCAGCTCATTCAGCTCATGTAGCCCCCTTCATTTGTAAAAAGATAGAGAAACGTGATAAAACAAAAAAGCATTATGCCAAAACACCTCCAAACAGAACAGCTAGTTAAGATCAACAAGTACTCTACCTCCAAGCAAACCTGTATACATGCATTTGTGTCGGAGTGTACTGTATGTGGGGAAGCGAGTATAACGTGCAGGTACGTATGCAGTAGCTCATGTTCAAAGGGATTCTGGGGATTACGCTCTCCAGTCAATTTGCCAGTGCACGTCATCTTCCAATTTTTTCCTGAAATGGTTCCGCAACTGAAACAAACCAAAAAAAAACTGTAACAAATTAAACTCCAGAAAAAAACTGAACTCTCTCACAAATGGGCACAGAGTCTTGTGATTGGTTAATGTGGTGATGACGACCTCACCTGTTCCAGGAGCGCTTCCTTAGCGTTATTATTCTCACAATAGAGAGGCTCACTTGAGGAGCACTCCATGGCCACTGTTAGAACTATCTCCTCCGCCACTGAGAGAGAGAGAGGGCAATCAAATGAAAAGAGGAAAAGGAAGAAGAGAAAGCTTACATGCAAAACATTTACAGTATTATTAGATCTGGTAATCCTACATGCTCAGAGAAATTCGTAATATGACAGACAGGCTAAACCTTTTACCTGTTTTCTTTGATACTGGGACTGTAGGTTCGCTTTTCTGGTCTCCCGCAACTGTTTGGACTTTAAATTCATACTTCGTCCCAGCATGCAACCCACCAAACGTATGGCTCGTGACATTAACCAAGGTCAGATTTTCCTCGTAATTCCAGAACTTGGCACTATATGTAACCTGGTAGGTCACCGCAACTCCTTGAGATTCCTCAGGGGCAACCCACAAGAGGGTGATGTGACTCATGTTGAAGCCTGTGATCGTGGCTGCTCCTGGTTTGACTGGCACTACGAGAGGAAGCATGGTAGAGACAGTGTAAAGTGGAGTGAGAGAAACAGAAGAAAAATGAAAACAATACATCTCAAAGTTAAAATTATTTCTTAACATTAGCACAGCTGTTATACTCTTTTATGCTCTCTGTATGTGTAAGGAAAACATTTACCAGAAGGCAAAGTAAAATGTCTCCATTCCATCCTCTTGTCTATGTTTCTCTACTAAACAAATTCTTCCCACAGTGAGAAAACAGAGATAAAGTGCTTATTGTTATTGTCACTCACGTGTGAATTTGGAAAAGGACACGGCTTGGCTTTTTAGATCTCCATTCTTGGTGTAGACTGTAACAGTATAATTGGCAGCTGCTTTCAGTTCACTGAAGAGACAGTGGTTGTCATCGGTCTCTTTTTGGCGTGGCTCCTGATTGAAGCCTGTCAGTGTGAGCAGAAAATTCTCATAGCTGCCATTGGGAGGCTTCCATGTAGCATTGATGGCATCCTGAGAGCTGTACAACATTAAGCCATTAACTGCCCCTGGACCTATGGGGGTGAGAGAGGGGAGTGAAAGTAAATGAAGGAGAGAGGGATGAGAGCAAAACAAGAACAAGGTATTAGAGTGACAGAATGAGTGAGACAAAAGGAGGAGAGAAAATTATGTAGATAAAAAAAAGATAAGTGTCAGACAAAACGAAAATATGAAAGCGATTGATTGAGAGAGACAAGAGAGAGTGAAGAAAAGATCGGTGGAGAGGAATGATTTGATATGCTTGTGATTCACCATTCCATTTACCATTCATCTAACTAAACATTCAGTCCATTAAATAATTATCTAACCAATCAATTAATTAATCCATCAATGTGTCATTAACATCAGCCCATACTCACTGGTGAAGCCCTTGACCATGACGGGGTCTCCCACCACAGAGGAGTCTGGTACTAGTGCCATCACATACAGCCAGAGCTTGGTGCCTACATTTAGAGGCTTCACGACAAGACAAGTGCTTGTCGAGTTCATTCTGAACGCGAAGCTGTAAGGAGAGTACACAAAAAGACCTGATACAGTTCTCTGCTCTACATGGCATGGGAATGTGTCAGTTCTATACCTTACATCCCTTGTTAATAATAAATGAAGTGATAACTGATCTAACATGACTTGAAATGTTTAAATAAGAAAAGGTTTCACCCATCTAGTCTTGTCAGAAAAGTGTATGTGTTATGGAGGCACCCTAGGATGTTCAGGGATGTTATAAATACAACATAATGTATAGAGCACATATTATTCTTTTGCCATATGGAACAAGAAGCAGTCTCTACACTGCATCACACTCCCACTGTATATGTCCCATGTATAGTCTTTATTTATGAAAACAGCAACAGATTAGTATAGCACTCTGCATACCTGTTAGCGCCGTCTTTCTCCTCCCAAACATCCACTCGAAAGCCAGAGGTGTTCCCCACCGGCCACTCCCATTTGAGATGCAAGGAGTCATTTGTAGAGTTGGAAACTGTTAGGTTCAATACCACACTGGGCTCTGAAGGAGAAAGAACACGTGTGAAACCTACTTTGACAATGCAAACGTTTTTTCAATTCAAAATCCACGTTGGTTTCACTTTCTCTCTGGACTGCAAGGTACTGTTACACTTTTCCCTATGGAAACCAATCATAAACTGAAACTGATCATCACTCACTGGTGTAGGCTGTGGTGTTCGCTAGGTCTCCTTCTATGGATTTGTTCTTCACTTCAGCATTGACCTCAAACGTGTACAGCCCTCCAGGAATCAGGCCCTTGATCTCACAGTTCTCTGTAGTTGTAGTCATGTTCAAGTGAGGTTGACCGCTCACCTGAACATAATAGAAATCCCGGTTTCCATTAGGAGGACTCCAGGACAGGGAGACGGATGTTTTCCTGACCGCTGTGACGGTGAGGTTTTTAACCACGTCAGGTTCTGAAAATGTAAATGTCAACATCATCACTGTCATAGTCCATATTGTAATCTGTTTGTGTATTACTATCAATAATACTCTTAATACACTTAATTCATAATACTCTTTGTGTGGCAGTAGTATCAGTTGCAGTAATGATGCAACTGTATTAGCAGCAACATAGCTTAGAGGTAGTGTTACTATCTACTACAGTAGTAACATTTGGTTTTCTAATCACCTATACTCACTGGTATAGAAAGTCAAATTATGTGGGTTGAGGTCCCTCTCACACTTTAGTGGGAACACCTGCACTCTGTACATGGTGCCTGCGGTAAGGTTGGAAAGTTTGAGCGTCAGGCTGCTCTGCTTTAAGGTATGGTTGATGTCCCCTTTGACCTCCACCCTGTAGCCGTTGATGTCAGCAGGCCCGGCAGACCAACTGAGGGTCCCACTGTCCAAAGTCACGTTGGATACATTTGAGTTGCCATAGAAACGGTCTACACTCAGATATGAAGGTCGATGGTTGTGGTGGGGTTAGGATGAGAGTTTGGAGGGGAAGGAGTAAAAAGAAAACATTCAGTATGCTCATGTTACTCTCACATCAGACACAGTAGCCTTCACAGAAATCAATAGTATTATCATTCCAGTACAAATAGAAAATAGTCAAAACCCTACCTTCATAACAAATATAGTGCAGAAGCTCTGAGCAGTTTTTCTCAAACCACATTCCAAAACTGAGCATGGATATGCAAGGGTCCTCAATGTACAAATCAATCTTATCATCAGGACCACTGTCCTCAGTACCATTAGTCTCATTGGTAAAACCAGTAACACCAGTAAACAACAAAGTTGTAGCTGGAGTCATTGTCACTGTTGCTGTCGTTGTTGTCATTGTTTCCATTGTGGTGAACACAGTCATGTTTTCATCCAGGGTGGACATGTCATTGGTATCATTGCTCTGTCTGCTACCACTGGGGCAGCAACACTCACACTTGGGACAAGAATACGTGTTAATTACATTGAACACAGGATCCATGGGTTTGGCCAGTATGGGTCGGCCGGGGTACCAGTTTTGGAAGGTCATGGGGTCCCCGTTGGACCAGCGAGACCAAGGGATGGTGCCATTGAGGTTCTTGCGGAGCCCGATCCAGTAACTGGAGTTAAGGTTTTGGACCAGGTGCTTGACATTGCTTGGGTTAAGACTTACCATCTCTTTGTAGCAGACCTAACACAAGAAAGTTAGCACTTCTGATTGAAAAGTGTGATAATCATGGGTTTTAAAGCTGTACTGGATAAAGGCAGACTGAAACAAAGGCCTAAACACATTGTGATACTACAGGACTAGAGTTGTTGACAAGTATTTTAACATATTGTAACCAGCTCCACTGTGTCTTAGATTTATGTCAACTCACTTAGGAACAATAAACTCACTTAGGAACAATTTGTCTCTTTGTCCTCTACCTGGCAATGCTGTCTGGCCTGCTCCCAGGTGGAGGCGTTGTGCTGGAGGAAGTACTGCCTCTCAGCTGCACAGCAGACCAACAACAGAGCTGTGAATGGAAAGAAACACAAGGGTAATGGAAAAATACATAACTTACACTCATTATATAAAGACTTATATAAAGAACCTGGTACCAAAGCATTATTTATAGCATGTTTGTTTATGCATTAGATTTGCATAATGGGTGTAAAGTTCATGTAAGTTCCTTGCTCCTGTAAGTTTGGATTAATGATGCATTTGAAAATCGAAATAAATCAAATAAAATGGATAGAATCAATAGAAAAGAGAGACAAATATGATAAATGTCACCACCTTGCCCTGCCTAATACATTATACAATCTTTGCTAATAATATCACTATTGTATACTCTTGTTTAACAAGCTTAATATTTTATACAATTTCAATTTACATATAAAAAATTTAATTGAACTCACCCCAAAGAATCAGAAGTTGCATTCTGGTCATCTTTCAATCATGTGATTAGTTCTTAGTTGTGGACCTCCAAATGGATTTTCACACTAGGAGACATTTGTTGGCAAATTGTTGTTGACATCCACAAATGTATCTAACACTGACACAAATGAATAGTTGAGTCTATAACAAATAACATATTTGAACAGTACACCATCTCCATCAACAGGGATACAACTCAGCTTTTGATCTACTCACCTAACACAGGTTTCTCTGTCTGTCTGTCTCTTCCTCTTTTCTTCCCTCACTACTGCTTTCCTTTCTAAACAAATCCACCTACCTATCATGATGTGGTAATGCCATAAACATGAGGAGATTTGAATGTAGGCAAACTGCATGCAGAACACTTACTGTAAAGACTGATGGAGTTTGGAGTCAGCAGTTTGAGCATGTGCTTGTCTGTGTGGGGATGCTTAATGTTTACTTGTGTCACTACATCATATCCATAACTGTCTTAAGTTAATAGGGAATACACAGAATGTACAGCTTGTATCACTTGTTTTCTCAAGGGTTCCTGAGTGGTTTAGCATTATCTACACATGCAAAGCATTGACAGTAGGGTTAATGTATACTATGCAAACAACTGTTAGACCAATACACTACCAGAAACAGCTAATGCAAATGCAGAATGCAAAACCTGTCTATGGCTTATGCTTTGATGTCAGAATGTCTTCTCCCCCTCCCTTATTAAACGTGAATGTCTCTCACGAGTGCTCTAGGTGTAGATCATCTGTTGACATCATGTATATACAAAGTATTCATTGATTCCTTAAAAGACAGACCACTGGTAATGACCAAAGGCAGAGGAGAACCTTGTTTAAGAAAATTGTTTTTATTAAATTTCAAACAGTTCCCTGAAATGTTTTGTTATTTTCCCTAAACGAAATACAGCATTATGCCTCAGCACCAAATGAAAAATGACATCGAACTGGACAGCATCAAATCTCTTCATTAGAGAAAGTAAACAAAGTGGATACAAAAGTGGAATTAATACAAAAACATAAAAGGAAAAAAGACAAAATGAAAGTAGTTTCAGCTACAAAAATAAAAAAAATGCCTCAATGGAAACATGATTCATAGGGGCAGGATTATCTCTCATTTGAGGAAGTAATGGAAGTGGTACTGTTTAGTAAGTATAAATACACTAACAGAAAACTGGCCAATAAATTGGTGACAAAGCATCAAGGTTAGTCAAGTCTAGGTGTGACTACTGGTTTAGTCTAAATCATGAAAGCACAACCTAAAGGGGCAGGTTGGGAGAATAAATAATGTACACCCATAATAAAAAAACGTCTCCATTTTGTATTGGCATTTACTTTGAAGTCCAAATGTATGTTGGTTTGGAATAGACCGCTAAGAAAGTAGATAGGTGTCCGGCCCTTAGTCCGAGTCGCTCTTCTCCTCCTTCTGAAGCAGCCTCTTTCCACTCTTTGGCACCATCGCTTCATGGTTGACATTCTTGGGGTGACTGAAAAGGGGAAGGAAAAAAATTTGAAGTACATGAACATTGGAAAGAGAAGTGAAGATAAAGAGAGAAACAAACAATTCTTGCTGTCATAACAATAGTTAGTTTAAATTTGACCAATAATGGCTGCCGTCAGTAGCTTACCTTTTCTGCTTGTATTTCTCTTGATCGGCAGGGTGCACGCGGTCCATTAACTCCAGACCGTCATTGATCTTTTTGAGCGTCTCATAACGTTCTTTGCCACGAACCTGAGAGAGAGAATGAATCAAATTGAACACCCAGTTTCAACAAGGAGGTATTTACAAACAAATGTGTTTTGTGTTACCTACATGCAACACAAAAATCTCCTTGTCTTCATCCTCAGTGCTGGAGCTGTTCTTCATCTTTTTGCTGGTCTCCGGAACTGCAGGTGGGCCTTGCTTCAACTCTGAGGGGAGAGGAATCAAGATCAGATATGAAATAGAAGACAATGAGAGGAGGCTAGGGATGGGCATTCGACTAAATTGTCTTAGTCGATCGTCGGGAGAATTAACGATCGATTTTCGATTAATCATTAATATTTTTATATTAAAATTCACTATTTATAGGCTATATTCAAAATGCAATGAAAATACAAAAACACAGCGTGTTTTCCTCATTGAGATCTTTATTACAAGATGAACTCTTGTGGCAGTTAAACCGGATCCGTTCAATTGAAGATACGCGCTGCTGTGCTCTAGCAGCGGAGCCTGCAGCTAAGCCGCTGCTTATAAACACAACTGACCCTCGTTTTTTCCCCAAAATAATAATAATATTTAAAAAAAACAATCATGTTAAACAATAACTTAACCAAAAATATATAATACTTAGGTCGGACAGGTTTTGCCAAATGTAACTCAAAACTATCAAAAAAGGCACCAAGTCGAGAAAGAGGGAGATTAGCCTACCCAACAATGAATTAGGCTTATTAACAAAGCTTCATAAAAAATAACCAGTAACTCACATACAACTTCAGCACCAGTCTACTGATTTTTGTTGAGAAAGATGAGCATGTTAACATGCTCTGGGGTCAGACGCGACTGCAGCCTGGTGACCGTTAGTCCAGCCGCCGAAAACACCCGCTCTGAGGGGACCGACGTTGCCGTGATGCACAGGTACCTTTTTTTAAACAATTTTTTTTAAAACAAAATGGTCCCACACCACACTTCGCCGTGACCGCTTCATGATTACTTTTGAAATACACGGAAACTCGCAGGTAACTGAGTAGGCCTGTGGCGTTTTTTTCAAATATTGCCCCCGTGTGGTAAAATTAAGCAATAAGCCCCAAGAGGCCGAGGGTTTCGCTGATTTTACAACAGGTAAGGGGAGTTTGTTTGGCACGACGCGAAGCCTAGTTTCATCGACTAAAAAAATAATGTCATCGACGAAATTCTAATGATCAATTAATCGATCGTCGATTAATCATGCCCATCCCTAGAGGAGGCTATTCAGAAGTTTTCAAACACAGCCTTAGTCGTACTCCGTTTGGTGCCATTGGCATTCTTGCTTCCATTCTGAGACTTGTTGGCGTTCTCCTCTTCTGTCTTTCTATCTCGTCCGGGGCAGGCACACACGCGAACCTCGAAACATTGACGACCCAACACCTGACCCCTGGAGAGGGAAAGAGGGTATTAAGTGCTAGAGGCAACAAACCATAAAGACAAACACATAAAGTGGAGACATACATAGAAAAGGAAAGAGTTTGTCTCTGCATGCATAAGTACACCGAAAGGAGAGATTAACATTTAGACACACAAACATGAGGGGAAAGACTCACTCTTGAGTCTCGAGGGTCAATATAGTCAGGATGGGCCGCCGGTTCATGCCCCCCATGCACGAACTATTGCACATATAGTTGAGGAGAATGGTAGTCACTTCAGAGCCAAGCTACAAACACAAACAAAACACACTTCATAACCTAGTTCAATCTGCAATGAAACATACACATATAGGAAAGGACATACATTCTATTAAGATACCAAGACATTGGGTGAAATTGCATTAACAGTTTCAATGAACCACATAAGTGCAATGCATTTTGTATGTGTATTTACTGGATGTTACCAGGAGTTGTAATTCTAACAAGGGTCATAACCCTTTCTTTGTGTGTTAGAAGCCACAACACATGCATTGTGCACAGGTGGTTACTTGTCATACGATGGTGTTAATACAGCAGAGCATACATACCTGTGGTGGCTCATAAGGAAGCAGCACACTGTGTCTCTTGGTGTTCTCATCCTCAAGGTACTGCGCCCGCTGGCTGCCCTCCACCCTGATCAGGTGACTACGGTGTAAGATGCCTTACATGAACAGGAAGCCGACAGGAAGTGAGAGTCTTGTCTTGGTTTTTCCTGTTACAATCTGTTTATATTTGGTACCTCCAAGAGCTTGCTGATTATTTATGTTATGATTACATGAGGATCAGCTTGTCTTTTTAAAAAAGTACATACAAAAAAAGGGGAGCAAAACAAAATCTGATAAGTCATACTGGTCTGTATAATGTAGTCCATTTCATTCCCAGCCTCACACACCTGGGACCATATATACTGAAATGTAAGTCACTTTGGATAAAAGCGTCAGCTAAATGGCATATATTATTACCTTCGTTGTTCTCAGAGATGTTCTGGTGGTGGGGGCAGCGACGGACCACCTCTGACACGTGCTGAGACTTCTTATAGACGGCAGTGGCTCTGAGGACGGCTCCTGGAGGTGGCTCTCTGGCCACCAGCACCTCCACAGGGCATGTCTTGGCCAGCTGGCAGTACAGCTTGTTCAGCTGCTGGGAGTACTGGGAGAAAAATCGGTTAAGATTACTGTCTCCTGGTGGAGAAATGAAGTTGTGATTGTAAATCAATTAGTGAAAAGTCAGCATTTATGTCACCAACACCATTACTTATACAATACAAATGTTACTTCAGGATAGGCAAAATAATTGTAAGTTTACATCAAACACAAATGCAAAAACAATGGAATAAACACCCATAAGTACATCTTTTAAAACGCACATTTACTAAATACCAGCAACCATTAAAAAATATTGTAAATACGTTTTTACAGAAGATTTGCTGTATTTTAACCAAGTCTCTGCTGAAGAGAAAAAGCCCTTGTAAGGAACATGCCCAGTCATGTCAGACCCATGTGGTGTTGCAACCAACCTGCAACTCCCCAATTACAATGAGTGAGTTGTCAGGCATTAGTTTAAGGGCAGCACACCCTAACCTCAACCCAAAAAGACCCATCATGGCACACTGACATTGAGTCACAGTGGAAACCTACATGCTATTGGCTGTTTTAATCCAACTACTGTCGCTGAAACTTTGAATTTAAGCAAATCGTCACAATGAACTGGATTCGACTTGAATGCAACCATGAGGGATCAGAATGACTGGGACATTTGTTCTTCTCTGAGGTAAGGTAACCATATTTCACTGTGATTAAATGATTGAAAATGTACCATAAATGAAAGTTTAAAACTATTTTACTGTTACGTCTCATAGCTAAATGCTACGGTGTACTGGGTCCTAAGGGTCAGATTGTATGAATGAGAGATGCAGAAGTACATTCAAACCTTACATATTTGTACCATACAAAGACATTTGATAATGTACACTACCAGCCACTTAAGAATTATTATTCTAAAGCAAAAGGTATAGAGAGCATTTGAGTATATGAATATACAATATAGTACAACCAGTTCCTAGTGAGTGATGAACAATTAAAGGGGGGTTTACATTCGTCAATGAGTAGTCAGGCTTTAATATATATTGCTTGGTTTAACAGAATGAAAAAAAATGTGGGTCGGGCAGCTGTGTCGGTTGGGGCACCAGAATTGTGGTTTTGATCACTGGACGGGCCTGGCCACATACATATACACACACAAGTAGTTGTAGCTAAGTATTCACTGTAAGTCGCTCAGAATAAAAGCATCTGCTAAATAACTACATCATCAAATCATAAAAGATTGCAAATATTATTGTATGTGTATGTGGGCCATTCCATAATTTAGGGGGCCAATGACAGTTTTGTGGAAGGAAAACTTGTGAGAGATGTTCCAAAGACATTTATATTTAACTTGCCATGTTTTCTGTGTGATTGTATTGAAACGTAGTCGGACAGCATATCTTGTGATGGAGAAGAGCACAGGATATTCCAAATGCTTGTTACATCCTTGTATTTGCTTGGTGCCTTCACATATTTAGCAAAAAATGTGTGACACAATACTATACTCTTTCCTTTCATATTTCATAGTGTTATTAAGCATTATACATAATTTCATTATAATACCGCAAATGTATTTCAAAATGTCAAGTAAAAATGTAATCCTATGACATGATTTTTTTTTTCCCCTCATGCTCACGTACCTTTTGAAGCTCACCTTAGCAGTGTAACTTTTTATGCACTTGATGTTACGATGGTAAGGCAGATCTAACAGTCCCACTAAATCACGTGTGTTTGAATTTGCGTGGTCAAAGGAATTGTCTGTAGACCTCCAAGACAGGATTGTGTTGAGGCACAGATGTAGGGAAGGGTACAAAAAAATGTCTGCAGTATTGAAGGTCCCCAAGAACAGAGTAGGCTCCATCATTCTTAAATGGAAGAAGTTTGGAACCACCAAGACTCTACCTAGAGCTGGCCGCCCAGCCAAACTGAGCAATAGGGGGAGAAGGGCCATTGTCAGGGAGGTGACCAAGAACCCAATGGTCACTCTGACAGAGCTCCAGAGTTCCTTTGTGGAGATGGGAGAACCTTCCAGAAGGACAACCATCTCTGCAGCACTCCACCAATCAGGCCTTTATGGTAGAGTGGCCAGACGGAAGCCACTCCTCAGTAAAAAGCACATGACAGCCCGTTTGGAGTTTGCTAAAAGGCACCTAAAGGACTCTCAGACCATGAGAAACAAGTTTCTCTGGTCTGATGAAACCAAGATTGAACTCTTTGGCCTGAATGCCAAGTGTCACGTCTAGATGAAACTAAGCACCGCTCAACACCTGGCCTATACCATCCCTACAATGAAGCACAGTGGTGGCAGCATCATGCTGTGGGGATGTTTTTCAGCGGCAGGGACTGAGAGACTAGTCAGAATCGAGGGAAAGATGAACAGAGCAAAGTACAGAGAGATCCTTGATGAAGTCCTGAGCGTTCTGGAGCAGGTTCTCAGACTGGGGCGAAGGGGACCTTCCAACAGGACAATGACCTTAAGCACACAGCCAAGACAACGCAGGAGTGGCTTTGGGACAAGTCTCTGAATGTCCTTGAGTGGCCCAGCCAGAGCCCGGACTTGAACCTGACCGAACATCTTTGTCCGGAGAGACCTGAAAATAGCTGTGCACCGATAGCTGTGCTTTGTCATTAAGGGGTATTGTGTGTAGATTGATGAGGGAAAAAAATTAATTTAATCCATTTTAGAATAAGGCTGTAACATAACAAAATGTGGAAAAAGTGAATGGGTCTGAATACTTTCCAAATGCACTGTATAGATAACGCAATTGGATTTCGAGACCATAGTATGAAATTTAGGTCCGTTTTTGATTACATTGTTCTGACATTTTAAAATAAAATAAAATACAGAAACCTGAATTGATTGCCTTCTTCTCTCTCCTGCTTGTGTACTGCTGCCTGCAATGTGTGTGTGTGTGTGTGTGTGTGTGTATATAAGAGAAAGCCCTTCTATTTTCTTGTTATATTATAACTACACATTGAAATATAAATTAGATGTTTAATTTTTTCATTAGTTTATCAAAATTGCAGTATCAATTGCTGCACAGTAGCCTATTTAATCTGAATGTTAATGTGTATGTTGTCACGCGTAGGACAACTTGAAGTCCAATTCTGCATATAATTAAATGTATTCCTCAAACTAGACATCCTAAGCTATGTGCTATCTATATTGAGCCATTTTGAAATTTTTACCCCAATGTCACACTTTGGCCCTCTCATTTATGGAATGACCCATGTACCTATATCAACTGTATAACAGAACTCACGGTGGAGGTGACAGACTTGGCAGTCCCTGACTTCTGGAAGTGGAGCTGGAAGCCGTGCTCCCCTGGGTAGTCAATGTTGGAAGGGACGGTAGAGGCAGGGGGCGGCATACTGTCCATGGGTGACACAGAGGACTCCACAACTGGGGGGTCTGGCAGCTCAAACAGTCTCTCGTCAAAGCCCTCATGGAGAGTGGCTTCAGGGAGGAGCTGTGGGAAGAAAGATCTACTGAGGGACTGAGCTTTTGGGTAGCACTTTTCATTAAGTTGTCTGTATACCTGTGTAGTAATGCTGTAATTATTCTAATAACAAGATTGCATTAGCATGCTGTTACATAGTAATTTGATAAATACATGATATATGGTGTTGGGCGGTTTGTTTTATTTACTATTTTTGATTTATTCCACACGTACAAGTATTACTACAAGTAGAAATCACTCAGCTGCATTACTATGCAATCAAATAGTAATTAAGTACTAAATTATGTCACAGCATGTTAATACAATGTTGTTACTAGAGTAATTGCTGAGTTACTGCATTGATATAGAGGCAACAACTTAAAGTAAAGTGTGACCAGCTTTTGTTTAAGTTATCCACAACATTCATCAGACTTACTTACTGAGAAGAATATTGTCAATTATCTGATAAAAGGCTAACTCCAACTGCAAACATTTTTGAAAATGCAAACACACGGCCATCAAAGTGGAACTTTTCAGATATCCCTTTACAATCTCCTTTCTAAGGAAGACATTTCTGCTGCACAAAAAAAGTCATTTCTGTCAGGTAGACAAAAACACTTACCGTTACATCCATGTCAGACCAGTTTTCATTCACAGGTGGAATAGTGGAGATCTGAGGAGCCATACTATAAAAAGGACACAAATCACAGTATATGTTGTCACTGGTGGTCTTCAAGTTAACACATAGGCTAAGTGTTTTTGTCCAGGCTAGATGTAGCATCCTTGAATACAACTTACATGGTCTCCCACATTTGTTGAAAGGACCCCTGACTCAGGGGAAGGCTCTCATAGTCCTGCTCCATCCTGTATCCCTCGTTCATTTTCTCAATGGCTCAATGGGAGGACAGAGGGACACAAGGCTGGAGGTCAGGATGGCGATGGGGTCTAAAGACAGGAGAGCACCTGTGTGAGTAGTATAGGCACGACTACATATAGTCCCCTGCAGTAGGTGTAAACAACTTCAACAAGGAATGTACTTTGAGACCACAAAAACAATGTAAAGAGGCCAATAGAAGGAAAGCTGAAGCGAGAAGTATGGACTCTTGGAACACAGCTCAGAAAGATGAAGAGAAGGTTGGAGAGGGGGAAAAAACTGAAATCGTGCTGTGAATAGGAACTAGAATAGTCTACCAATGTAAAAGGGATAAAAGAAAAAGCTCTGCACTGGGCCCACGATTATATAATTACTGTACTTAGTACTTATTTATTAGTACTTACTTAGTAAGTATTTATTTTGTACGGTCTGTGCATCAAGAAGAAGACTGCCAGCATTACAGCTATATTGAGCGTCAAATCAGGACTCCCGAGTATCGAATAGCTAGCTAAATAATACATAATATACCCGATGCAGTTCGAGACAAACCCCATAACACATTAGCTAGCTAACCTAAAAGTTATTAGCTATGTTAGCTCAATTGGCACACATTTGAAATGCTGGTGAGACAGCTTGATTAGTGTGCCTAGCTAGTTAACAAACACGGTTGGCTAGAACGAAAAAATCTATATCACGTTGGCAGTTTTGCTTGCTAGCAGAGATTGCCATGATTTTAGAAACAGATTACAACAGATTAGCGAGACTAGTCGGGGGCTATTTTGCCAGTCGAACAAGGTGCTTCAAAAACATATTTTCGATCATTTTTGTCAGATTGCTTGCTACAATTCGTAACGTACGTTAGCTAACAAGCTAGCTAAATATGCTGAGGTAAGGCCGCCCCGGGCCTTAGCCTTAGCTGGCTAGCTCGAGTCCGAGTGTGAGAGATAGTATGTGGAAGTGCGATCGACGACCTCAAACTGTTTCACTCGCATAAAATATTAGTGTACATTAACCGCATGAATTTGATTAAATAGTTACCTCGCCTCCAGTTTATTTGGTGACGTGCTGCCCCAGTTTCAGGAAATAGCAGTTAGTAGCTACGCAATTCGAGTGAGTAGCCAGCCAAAATATTTTGTTTCAGAACAAAACCACGTTTCGGGGATTCCCGAAAAACCTGACGGGTGGAGGAGTTGCGCGCAATAACACCCCACCAATCAGAGACCGCACCAATCGAGGTGTATGTTTTCAAATAGAATTGCGCGAGATGTCCACAACACAACAGATCATCCTAAAATCTCTGTATGATACTTTGTACATCATTTGTACAGTTTTTCACCATTACAATCTATATTCTACATGATGATTTAATGCAGAATGTTATATACCATATAATAAGTCTGATACATCCTCAATTGACTCTGGTAACTGTCCTACAACGCCTCTCATATCACTAAATGAACTGGCCAAAATGTAATAAATAATCACCAAAATATAACAGCAGCATTTATTTCAGATCTGTGCCTCTGCATTCCCTACAATATCTACTTTAAGAAAGGGATTATCTACTATCTACTTTCATGAAGGTTATTAATCATCTAATGCTTATGCTAAAATACTAATAATATTTCTGCCCAATGGGAGGGTGAATGACACATGAATGCAACCTGCAATGGAGGTGGAGCAGGGCTCCAGTGACACTGCAGTACAAATTAAGCCCACCAGGCCTTCCACTGTACCACCTGTACCAACCTCTTGGCTGTAGTATATAGTAGTCCGCATTAATATTACTATGTGTCAAGTGCATAGTTATACAGGTTGTACTCTAATGAAATGAGTATGGTCTGGAAGCTATGACTGATGTACATGTACATGTCCACCGAGATGTCTGCTAATAAATTCTTGCTATTTTACATTTAAAGTATTATTGCCAAGTTCTCCAATCATAACAAACTACAACATTGGCAGAGGGTGTATTACATACACTCACATACAGGGGGCTACTCTTGAATTGGTAGTTAATCTTTCTGACTGCACGGCTGTTGTCAGGGTGGATAGCTAACTGTCTGACCTTTCAGTGAATGTGCTGATGGTGTCAACAGGCCTACTACAAACTTGATCCATCCCAGTACTGTATACAGATACCATGAATGCAGGGGAGGCTGGTACAGGTAGAAATCGAAGGACGGGCTCATTGTAATGCATGGAATGGAATGAGAAATGTTTGATTACATTCCTCATTCCATTCCTTGCATTACAATGAGCCCGTCCTCCAATTTCGATATCCACCATGTTAGTGAGGTCAATTGAGAACAAAGCATACAGATAGCAATTGCTGGTATAATACAATTTAGTGTAATGTAATACAGTACAGTCTATTTTCATTTTATATCTCTGCATGTCATAATTGTCTTACATGGTGTAGGCCTACAGTATTGGGATGGGTATGTAAGGAAGGATGAAACCCATCCAACACAAAGACACACCAAGCCAATTGAAGACAGGTTTGAGGCTTAGAATGAAGAGGAGCAGCTCTCCTACACAGCTTACCTATTTCAACAGTTGGTGTTCAAATAGATGGAGGGTGAATCTATGAATCTGGTATTGGTAGATACACCATAACATTCGTTTATTGTTATCATAAACATAAAAAAAATAAATAAAAAAAGTTCTCTTGCAAACCGAGTGTTGGGTAGGACACTCCATTTTAGAAAGTGTTTTTTTTTCGGACCAAAACAGTGTTTGTAAATGAAATATTTCTTTCAAGGGATCTCATTCCCTGAATGTTACCTACAGAGTCATTACAACCATTAGGAAGCTTTTAGAAAGCTTGAATGTTACATACTGGACCTTTAAAGGGATGTTCCAACTTTAGAATTTTCTTTCATGGTTTGGCCCTGACCTTGGGTGTAGTTGCCGAGACAGTTTTTAGTTACATATGTTGCTTCCTTAGATACTATTAATTCTGAAAACATGCCCAAAACACCTTGCAGACACTCCAAACCTAATATACTGCATATCTATCATTATGACAGAATCCATAAGAATCTTCCAAAGACTTGTTTGTCTACATTACATTTTTGAAAAGTCACTTTACTATGCTATTATCCACTTTAGCATTTTGTTACTATGACATTGAAAACGCAAAAGTGTTACCTTTCTGACACAATACAGTGGCTTCAGAAAGTATTCACTTTTTCCACATTTTGTTGTGTTATAGACTCAATTTCAAATTGATTAAATGTAATAAAAAAAATTGCAAAATGAAAACACGTTTTTAGATTTTTTTGCAAATGTATTAAAATTGAAATACAGAAATACCTGAGTCCATCTGAGTGCAAGGATAATAGTTGTGATGTGTAATGTGATTTCGGAATGAATATCTTTTGTTTTGATAGCATGTCTGGTTTGTATAGGAATCAATTACACACTGGGTGGATTAGGCTGTCACTACCAACTCTCAAAACAAATTCCCCCATAAACTCACCGGTCCCTGCCGGTGACAAACATATCCATAACATGATGCAGCTACCACTATTCTTCACACGAGGGATGGTGCGGAAACTGCATTGCATGTGCTGGATTTGCACTAAACTGAATGCTTTGTAGTAAAACCAAATAAACACATTTCCAGCCACTTTCTTTGCTGTATCACTTGAATTCGTTGTTGCAAACACAATTATGGATTTTGAAAAAGTGAAGGGGTCCAAATACTTTCCAAAGCCACTGTAACTCAGAGAGGGAGTTTGCCATAATATTAGTTGGATTGAAGTGTTTGCAAGGTATTTCAGACATATTTCCAGAATGAATGCGGCCCTATGGGGCCCAAAATATGACTACTCAGTATCTAAGGAAGCAACATACACTCACCAAACACTTTATTAGGAACATCTGTACACCTTCTCATTCAAGAGGTGGCGTAATGGTGTGGGGAATGTTTTCTTGGCACACTTTTGGCCCGTTAATACCAATCAATCATCGTTTGAATGCCACACATTTGAGTATTGTTGCTGACCATGTGCATTCCTTCATGGCCACAATTTACCCATCTTCTAATGGCTACTTCCAGCATGATAATGCACCATGTCACAAAGCAAAAGTAATCTCAAACTGGTTTCATGAACATGACAATGAGTTCAGTGTTCTTCAGTGGCCTTCCCAGTCACCGGATCTGAATCTAATAGAACACCTTTGGGATGTGGTAGAACGGGAGATTCACAGCTTGAAAGTGCACCTGACAAATTTGCAGGAATTGCGTGATGCAATCATGTCATCATGGACCAGAATCTCAAAGGAATGTTTCCAACATCTTGTGGAATCAATGCCACTAAGAATTGAGGCTGTTTTGAGAGCAAAGGGAGGCCCTACCCAGTATTAGTATAGTGTTCCTAATAAAGTGTTCAATGAGTGTATGTAACTAAACACTGCTTGAGCTAATCTGCTACTACTACACCCAAGGTCAGAGCCAAATCAGGACACATTTTTAAAGAAGGATAACATCCCAAAAGATTTCTTTTTAGTTACTTATTTATTCAGGAAGAGAATTTGGCCAAACATTTTGGCCTTCAGGCTGTCACGGTGGATTGAGAGTTGACCACCAGTGGCTCTATACACCTTTAGCCAAGGCTGATGGTAACCAGGCAAAACCCCAAAAATGCAGAGTCAGAGGCAGTAGGGAGGTCCAAGGCTTTTACTCGAAAACTTAGGGATCTTTACAATAGGCAGCAAAACAGTCCTAGGCATGAACGTTCATTACTCGACAAGGAGGCACTGCTAACAGAGGTCTTAATATACTACAACTAGTATATTAAGGCTTTTAGCCATCAGTGTCACCTGAAACAAGTAACTGAAAGAAATCTTGAACATTCTTTTTTGATTACAGACCAGCCGCACATATTATGGAAATTATTCCATTATTAGAGACTGATGCTTGTGTGCACTTTTTTTCTCAACTGGACAATTTATACCAGTGGTTTCAGACTAGAGTGCTACATTTTCACCACTTTCCTCTTCCAAGAGGTCCAGACCTTTGTGAAATATTTTTTAATTTGCTCTAATCTAGGGTTACTGGACCAACCACACTATGCCCCCTCAATCACTACTCTGGACTGTTGACTCTTGAATACATTTTCAACAGATAAAAATGATCACTTGAGAGTCACAGAAATTAAAAACAAATATGTTATCCCATAAGTCCCATTGAAGTCAAAAGACCTCTTTAACAAAGGAGACCTGGCCAAGAAGGCAACACAGAAATGTAAGGTATTGCAATGTAACACCTGTTTTCTGTCACTACTTGCCGCCATGCTAACGTGATCAGCAGGAGAGAGTCATTACTGAGGAACGGTATTTACATCGCCTGACTCACCAGGTGACTGGCAGAGGGCAGTCACATGGCCAACATTCGTCTTGTTTCAGATAACACTCTGATTAGCATTTTCCATTTTGTGACAACATGAATGACATTTGCACTGTGTATGTGTGTGTGTGTGTGTGTGTGTGTGTGTGTGTGTGTGTGTGTGCGTGTGTGTGTGTGTATGTGTGCACAGACAATTCAGATAATACATTTGACCATCTTTCACAACTGTGCATTAGTGTCCACTGTTTTTCTATGTATATTTATGATAGCTCTGTTGATTCTTAGGGCACCACTTATTCTTTATTATCAGCCTGTTCCTGGGTGCCGTCTGCAGACCCCCATTGCAAGCTGTGCTGGCCTGGAGGCCGTACACACCACTGTTCTCCTGGTATAGAGTTTCTTTCTCTCCATTTAGTGTGGGCCATACGCATGACACGGACTGGGGCCCTGGCTTTGAAAGAGGGTGTCAGGTTCTGCCTCTCTTTCTCAATCCATGCCTAAGATCAGAGTATGATGGAGAGAGGGAGGGGGGGGGACTCCAGAGTGAGAGAGAGGGAGGAGGAGTGGCGTGAGATGGGGGTGTGTTCGCATGGGGTGGGGCTATGTGGGATTTGAATTGAGATATATAGAGCAGACATATTTCCATTGTGTTTTTGGCAGGTCCCACCTTGCCCTCACCACCCTCTCACACCCCGCCTCCTATAATCCCCGCCTTGGACACACCTGCTAGCTGTCCCTAATTTCCCCGGCCATCCCTACACAGCCGACATAAGTGGTATATCCCATATTTAGGGCCCACCTGTTGACTTGGGGAGGATTAATCTTTTTGTGTGGAATAGGGGAGGGTTTGTGGAAGGGGGTTAGCTTGTGGTATACTGGTGGAGTGTGTGACCCCTTTGGCATGTGTTTTAAAATAGCAGAGGGATTTATGACCGCTGAAAAGACAGACAATAGCAGTCAGGGCAGCACAAACAAGCCAATTCGGCTGTCTAGAAGAAGCGTTGAGTCATAGCCTCAGATTGGTAGTGGTGGACACTGGCTTGAGTTCTCCCAAGGTACAGCATTTACACAGCGTTGCCTGCAAAGCAATGGCCCACAACAGTGGTCAGCCTCCAGAAATTGGCCTTTAAACCAGTACAAGTCCTAATTGAATGAAGAAAATCCAATCTCCTATCCAGTTGCATGTCACCCAATTGCAACTATACTGGATGTGGCAATAGATTTTGCATAAAATACACTTATTGAAATGTTTCATATTTGCTTGATAAACACTATGTACTGACTTGCACTCAAATTGTAATTGCATGCCTCCTAAGCCACTTTTGCACATACATTTATTGATTCGAATAATGATTCCCACATTTTGGGGGAAAAAGGCCATATGGGTAATCCTTCACAAAATAAAAACCTATTGGTCACATTTGCATGGTGACTTGGTAATTCTGTACAGATAACACACTCCTCTTGACTTCAGCCAATGGTGGATAAGGTCAAGACAGCTTTCTGCTTTCGTCTCGCCCCAAAAGACGACCTCTGTCACAGGCCTTCAAGAGTACGGGACGGCTGAAGCCCTCCCATAGCCCCCCCACCGCTCCCTTGTCTCCCTCACCTCGTTCTGAAAATACCAAGAGAGGTGTGCGAAAGTGTGTGCCGATGTCATTCTATCCATGCTGAACGGACGCTCTGTATACTTCAAAGGAAGAAAGGACAAGCAGTAGAAGACGCTCGAACTTAAGAATTGTCGCAACCTCGTCCCTCTGTAAGTGGAGCACTTTTCCGATCGCTTTTTGTGAGGTGCCACGAGGTTTTGTCCATTCAGTATTCCTTTTGGGGGATCTTCACGTGGTCTCCAGTTGGTACTGCGCGCAGGGGAGTGAGACAACTGTCACGGCTGCAATCGGTGTCTGGCACTGTCAAAGCCATGCCATCTGGGTTTCAGCAACTCGGTGGGGAGGTAATAGCAATAGCAATATTTGTGTTTCTTTCTTAAATCTCTAAAAACAACTCAATAGCAATACGTGGTATGCAATGCAATTTGCAATGTTTATGTTAAAATAAAATATAATGAACTCATATAATAATTGATTTTCTAAAGAGGGAATCTATATTTTTCTGTCTCTCTTTATCTGTTTATTCTCATCCTCCTTTCACGCGTAATATCTCAAGTGTCGTCTCTCTTCCTCACATAAATACACAAATACACATTTACTTAAACATTTGCTTATTTTTGGTGCTTATATGCTTCAGATAATGTCACAGTTCCGAATATTTGCATATGGAGATGGTAGTGACCATTCTTTATCAAAACATGACATGATACTGATGATAACTGCGGTTAAAAGTTGACCCCACCAATGAATAATACTTTTTCAATATTCCCACTTGAGAAAATAACGTCAACCCATATTTAAGAAATGTGTACCCTTATTTGTCATGGGAGTTGACCTTGACCAGCGACACCTGCGTGCTTACAGGTCAGGGCAGAGTTGTATGGGTTGGTGGATCACCCAGTTCAGCTGGTTTCATTTCACAGCTAACATCAACATTACAGCCTCTTTAATTCCTAAATTTACTCCCCAAATGATTTTCGCATCCTTGAGGAATAATCTTCTTTATTGTCAGTGGCAAAATAGCATCATTGAAAGATGTGTACAGCAACACATTGTTCTAACAAAATGGTTTCAATTTCTTGCTGATGACAGAGTGAGACAATCAGAAACAACATTGCCTCGTCATCAATTTTGGGCTTAAACAAACCATCCTTTTCTGTATCTTTATTATCTTCGCTGTTCTACAGATTGACTGTTGAAATGTTGTGAAACCCTTAATCTGTGGAGTGAAATAGAGAGTGACTGTTGCCTTTTAGTACACTACTTTTTCTTGTACTATGTGGGACTCTCTCACACACATGGCAAACACACTTTCTGTTTGTTTTGCTTTATGATTACAAAACACCATTTATCTGGAGACTCAACAGCAAGGTCAAGTCACTGACACAGACACACCCCAGACACAGACATAACCAGGTGATCGATACTGCACTTATGCATTTACACAATAGGAACATTTATAAGTGAACCATTCATTTGAAAAGATTAGAATAAATGATAATTAGTTCCTTCCTCTGTAGAGAAGTTTTTGTGCAGTATCCTACAGTTTACAGAAACAAGCCATAGTGAAGACATGCTCACTCCATTGATAGGCCTTTACTTTAGAAATAATACATCTGTAAATTATCTGTGTGGTTAGAGCAGAAATGAAAATGAATGAATTGACTAATTTACTATGAAATATTGTGAATTCAGACTGGTATTTTGTGAAGGCTACTGGAGCCTACATAGAGTTGACCTTCTGTTGAAGGTAAACAGATGTAAACAGTAGGAAACCCTGGTCTCTCCAGAGCCCCTGTCAGTCACCGTAGAGACAGGTGTGTGTAGACTGATGGGAACGGGAAGGGAACTCAGAGTTCAGGCCCCAATCACATGATACACAGTAAAGTCCTGGATGCCACTATATAGATTCTTTCTCATTAGTATCACAGTTATATTTAGTGGGTATTCGAGAGGTTGCGGTGTCCCCATGTGTGTGTGTGCACATTAGTTTGTTAGAAAATCAAAGGACAGAACACATGACCATTAGTCATGGCCTTTAACTAACAGAAGAGAGTTCAGATATAAAAAGGCTGGTTAAAAGAGGCATTTTGGACATTGTCTGTGTGGTCCTTGTTGTTTATCCTCATGTCATTCAAAAGCCCCAAAAAGACAAACAAAACATATCTGAAATTAATTATTTAATATTTCTTTTTTATAGCCTGTCATATTTGTACCCTTCCCTTATCAGACACAATCCTGCATAGACCTACCAGACTAATGTCAACAAGATAACAATCATGTATTCTCACTATGGTAACGTTAAAGTGTGTGTCTGTTGTCCCCCACAGACAGTGACTGGAACCCTTGCTCTCTCAGTGTTTACTGCTGTGTTGGGATCTCTTCAGTTTGGATACAACATCGGTGTCATCAATGCTCCTCAGAAGGTAAGATCAGCTTGTAATATCTGGAGCTACAGAAATACAGAATTTGCCAAACTCAGTTTTAAATTTGGAATTTTGGTCCAACAAATAGGAACTTGTAATGGCTCAATGATGCCTTCATAAACCCTCTGTAAGGCCTACTACACAGATGCTGCATTATGTATGAGCAAATTCATTCTATATAAAGAGTGTTATAACAGGTCCTTACATAACCCTTTTGAGAACTTTTATATAGCATGCAATTTGCTTAGAAATCATTTGTGATGCGTCTATGTAGCATTTACAAAGGCTTTTTAGTATGGTTGGGCAGGTATAAGGTATTACAGGGTGAATAAAGTATTTAAGCTTATACCGGTTTATTTATGTCAATACCGTCCATACTGTCTCCACCTGCAGTTTGCCATTATTATACCCACCAACGTTTGTTTAATAAACATTGTCCAAATTAAACTTGCACACAAGCATCACAAGCATCACAACGCATGATCAATAACTCTTGTTTGAGGGCAAGGGGAGGAAGAGGTCATAAATCTGACTTTTGGGCAGGTAACGATGGCCAGAGAGAGAGAAACTACTTGCTGTAGATTTGCTACAATTGAGTCATGTTGAAAGTCCGCTAAAAGGTATAACCGTATACTGTATTGAGATTTCTAAAACCGGCCCAAGCCTACTTTTTAGAATTTCAATTCGAAACATTTTGGCATCAAAAGTCCAAAGACTGTGGATGAGGATAACTAAGGGTATTTTTTTGTCATGGAACATTTCCATTGGCGCCAACATGGAAGATAGTTTGCAGAACTCCATGGCTCCATATCCATGGCTCTGGCATGAAATACTGTCACCTCATATTTGGGTCCTTTGTGTCAAATCCAAAATGGAAAATGGCACTCAGTAGCTGAATTAAAGCGATAGTTCACCTAATATCAAAGTTTGTCTAATGTTTTAAAACTAAAAGGGAGGCTAATCTACACTCTGTTGTGTAGATCACAACATGAATAAGGCAAAATGTGCAGGTACCCATTTCGCAAATGAATGAGAAAGAAAGACAGATTTGTTTTATTTGAACCATCCCTTTAATTGTAACGCCACTTCTGAACCAGGCAATGATAAAGCCTCTCAAAAACGATGTATTACATTGAATCTAAGTTCACAAACTGATGGCAGTGATTGTCTAAGAATACAGAATACAGTACAGGATTTGAGTGAGGGCCACGTGAGGTGATCCTGGTCTCATTATTTCATCTGTGAAAGTGTATGAGAACTGAGAACAGCTTTATGTACACCCTGAGTCAGTCATCACTGTCAGATATAATTTAAAAGATGATCTGAGATTTGGGAATCAATCGATTAAGATGGATCTTTTCTAAAACAGATTTAATTATTATTTATATAGCCTGCTCTGAGGAGCCGTCATTGTTATTGTGTGTTTAGTTAGTCTCCACAGTTTCTAATATTGAAATATGAGAATGAGGGAGATAGAAAGAGAGAGAGAACAATAAGTAAATAGAAAATAGAAAAGTAGATAGAAAATAGAAAGAGAGCAGTTAAAATATAGAGTACAGAGAAAGGGAGACAAGAGAGAGAGAAGGAGAGAAAGAGACAGAGCAAGAGAGAAGGAGAGAGAGAGAGGTAGAAGAGAGAGTAGGGCTACCGGATCATCTGAGTAATGTCAACACGAGGGGGTGTGTGCATAACATGCCACATGCGGAAACAGAGCGTCGCCAAAAATAACCCCCACCCTCACCCCCCACAAGCCCTCAAACATCTATCTACCTTCTCCGTCCTTACATCCCCCACCCCACCCCCACATCTCAGGTATCCACCACAGCTGAGGGATGCAATCGGAGGCAGAGGTTTAGGCAGCCATTCTGGTGTCATGAGAAAGAGGGGCTATTTTAGTCTGTTCCAGAGGGGTGACACTCGTACGGTTCGCTGAGGGTTCACTTTGTGACACAGACAAGGGGTGTATGGTGTCTCATTTGGAGAGGGACACACCATGGTGCACGTACATGCTGTCTGAATCATATACTGTAGATAGATAGATAGATGCTTGCGTATTATATTTTCTGATTCTTCATCGCAACTCATAATTTTGTATAATTTTGTTTGTCATGTCAAGTCTTGCTGTTCTTATATGGCAGTATGAGCTAGCATACATACATAAAACATATCATAACATATATTAACATAAAGTATACGTAAATCAAATGCTCATATGCTGTTGCAACCTTGTAGATTGCATATATCAAACAAACAATAGAATCAGTTGCACCCAGAGCACATTATATTGTGTACAGGTAGCAGTACAATGTATATTTTTATCAGAAAAAAAAACATCTATATTCAGGCATATATATATGAAGATATACTCACTCACCCAACACTTTATTAGGAACACCTGTACACCTTCTCATGGTGGAGGTGATGTAATAGTGTGGGGAATGTTTTCTTGGCACATACCAATACCAATCAATCATCGCTTGAATGCCACAGCCTATTTGAGTATTGTTTCTGACCATGTGCATCCCTTCATGGCCACAATTTACCCATCTTCTAATGGCTACTTCCAGTATGATAATGCATCATGTCACAAATCAAAAGTCGTCTCAAACTGGTTTCATGAACATGACAATGAGTTCAGTGTTCTTCAGTGGCCTTCCCAGTCACCGGATCTGAATCCAATAGAACACCTTTGGGACAGGAGATTCACAGCTTGAAAGTGTACCTGACAAATCTGCAGGAATTGTGTGATGCAATCTTGTCATCATGGACCAGAATCTCAAAGGAATGTTTCCAACATCTTGTGGAATCAATGCCACAAAGAATTGAGGCTGTTTTGAGAGCAAAGGGAGGCCCTACCTAGTATTAGTATGGTGTTCGTAATAAAGTGCTCGGTGAGTGTATATATCTTCTTCGGCATTTGATAGTTTCATTACATAGAAACTGAGTTATTCAGTTAAATAGACTTCGAGCCAGTGAGGTGAGTTGTTTCACGAGACGCCACAACCGCAGTGCCTCCACTGGTATTCGACCTCTGGTCATGTCTCACTATGCACAGTGCCAAAACCTTCACCCTCACTTCGCACAGTGCCAAAACCTTGACCTTTGTGCCATCTTGTCAAAAAAAAAAATCAAAATCTTTGAACGATCCAAAAGCCTTAGGCTGATTAGCTGATTAGCCTTAGCTTGCATTAACAGTTTGCCCTAGAATCATGCACTAATCATAAGATTACAATTTCTTTGTTAGTGTCAATTAGAACCCTTTACTAAGGCATATTCATATTTTAAGCTTTGCATCGTCGTATAACCAAATTAAATAAATAAAAAAAAGTTTGACAGCATAGTTTCCCAAATGGTGCGTTGAAATCATACATGCTTGTTGTTGCTAAACACTGGGTTTTTGTCCTTTGTTGTTTTAGTGAGCCAGAGGAGGATTTGAAAACGTGTAGTAACCACTGTTTCAGAGGGTTTTCCTTTTGCCAGTTGTTCTCTCTAGCCTATGTCTCATCTTTATCTCATCTCTCTTTCTCAGATCATTGAGCAAGACTATAACGCCACATGGGTCCACCGGTATGGAGAGCCCATCCCTACTGGGACCCTCACCTCTCTCTGGTCCCTCTCAGTGGCCATCTTCTCCGTAGGGGGCATGTTATCCTCCTTCTGTGTGGGCGTCATCTCGGAGTGGCTGGGCAGGTATTTAAACACACAGACCTACACACACACACACACACACACACACACACACACACACACACACACACACACACACACACACACACACACACTGCATGTATGTACTTTGATGTACACATACTGTACATAGACAGATCCATTCACATACACACACGTATATAAGTGTACTCACTTGCAGACAGACACACAGTATGCATATGCATGTTCAATATCAGTCAGTGATATCACAATATAACTTAATCAGAGTAAAGTAGAGCAGATAACTTTATTATCCTCCATGAGGAAATTAGTTTGCAGCATCACTTACAAACAAACACAACACACATATACATGTACGTACATAAAACATCTAAAATAAATAAATAAAATAATAAAAACATATAAAAAACATTAGTGCACTAAATAGTAAAATGATTGTCCATAACTGTGTTGTTTGTTAATATTGTCCAGTTAATTCCATTGTAAAATACTAATGCATTGTCCATGGTTAGTCCATTTCATTTGAAGTGCTAGTGCATGTGTGTATGTGTGCGCATGCGCTCCTGTATGTGCAGGGGTTCAGATGATTGTGTTGAAACAGTCCGTATATGTTACTGAAGAACTGTTTTTATTTAGATGGTGAATTGCTTTAAGAATGAATGAGTATCTTGCTCTGTTAGTTTTAATCAGGAGAAATAGGCATACTATTCTGGGTGGTGTTACGACTCTAGATCAAAACTCGTCTACGTCTAGGGGATGTAGAGGAGTCGCAACAAAAGGGAGCACACCGAACTTATTGTAGGAATTAAACAGGCCACCTTTGTCCTCATTAAAAATTACATTAAAACCCTGAAGGTTGTATTTTCATCTCAAATGCTATTACAAGCTTTAGGACCATACATCATTAGTGCATGATTTATCTTTACCCCCAGCCTCAGAGTTACATATCAGATTGTACCTTCTCTCTCCTATATCTAACATGGTTCCTTTTGGGTAGTGTCAGTCAATCAGTGAGAGCAACTCAGACTAGTGTTACGACTCGACCCAGTTTCCCCCCGGTAATCCAAGTCATACAAACTGGACCCAGGCCCAGAGTTCTCAATGATCGAAAGGGGATCCCATAGAAGTTGGCCAGGATGGGAAGGGGGGTGAGGGGAGGTGTGGTCCCCACAGTTAGGACAAGGTGTTCCAAGGTGTTCCTCCAAAGGCAGATTTCACAGCAGCACAGTAAGGGGGGGGGGGGGGGGGGGGTGCTGGTCTTGAGGAGTTTCAGACCGTTTCAGATGATCCCCTAGTCCCTTGTGCTCCACTAGACGTAGGTGACATAACATACTCACCTTTTACACAACCCATGTAGCAGATTGAACTGACACTTATCCTAAGCAGGGAGAGGATGTACAGTAGGTGTGATAAGTATTGCCCGCACATTAGTGATGCTCTTCAATGCACTGCCAGGACTACAGTTTGTGCAAGCTTTACCAGTTATTGAGATTCCTCATTCCTCTTGATTGTACTCTATGTCAGCTTCAAAAACAGTGATCCATTGTGCAACTAAAATTTTCCTCACGACATTTAGAACCTGCATGTCAGTAACCTTATGTCTGCCATCTACAGGCTATTAGATTAGATCTTTATGAAGTCTTATTCTTATAATGTATTTTATCTGTGTAAACCAACTACTAATATGATTTTGCATTTCTGTGTATCCTGCCAGGAGGAAAGCCATGCTCATAAACAACTTGTTTGCGTTCATCGGTGGGGGTTTGATGGCCATGGCAAAGATTAGCCGCTCATTTGAGATGATGATCCTGGGCCGATTCATAATTGGTGCATACTGTGGTAAGCACTCTGTTTGCATGATACTTTCAGTGGAGTATATCACTATATTCCTTTCTATGAGTGTAATATTGACATGGTAATAACAAGTAAAAAAAGAGTAGATGGGAGTCATGTATTATGCAATTATTTTCTCTAGGCATTCCCTCTTATGTCTGACTCTTGGTATATTTGTTCCTGACTCTACTCCAGGGTTAGCATCAGGGTTGACACCTATGTACGTGGGTGAGATTGCACCCACCAGTCTGCGAGGGGCTTTGGGCACCCTGCACCAGCTGGCTATTGTCACAGGGATACTCATAGCACAGGTATGATTCTCTGTGTTTGTACTTGTGTAAGTATGACAATATCATAGTGTGTGATATATTTCTGTATATTTTTAAATCCTCTGTTATACACCCTCCTGAAAAAGTTCCTGTAAAAGTTCCCCCCACTTTCTGTCTTTCTCCCTCCTTTCCTTTCTCTAAAGATCCTGGGTCTGGAGTCTCTGCTGGGTAGTGAAGAGCTGTGGCCAGTGCTGCTGGGGGTGACTGTTCTGCCCACCTTCCTGCAGATGGTGCTGCTGCCCTTCTGCCCAGAGAGCCCCCGCTTCCTTTATATCATCCGCTGCCAGGAACACCACGCCAAGAGTGGTAAGGAAGACGGCCACGTCCCAATACTCTCTAAAGGCCACACACACACACACACACACACACACACACCAATGTATACTCCTCTTTATCCACCTCCTCTTCATCAGGTTTGAGGAGGCTGACAGGGAGACATGAGGTGGGGGATATGCTGGCGGAGATGAAGGAGGAAAAGAGGAGGATGGACATGGAGAGGAAGGTGTCAATTGCAGAGCTGTTCCGCTCCCCATTGTACCGGCAACCCATCATCATTGCTATCATGCTCCAGCTCTCACAGCAGCTGTCTGGTGTCAACGCTGTGAGTACTGGGGGTAGTCACTAGACTAGAGGACAAGTCCAGACAGGGAACAAGCTGTCACAGCTCAGCATCACATGTGTAACTAAACCACTTCCCTTGTAGCATTGGCACCTGAGTGTCTTTGTATTTATAAAACTGAAATAAAGTATCTGTTACCAAGCAAACAGGTTTGGCAACACAATGACGGTTTGGCTTAATTCAGAACAGTAGGGTGACTATGCCACTGTCCTTGACTAATCATCTTCCATTTCCTTCCCAGATATTCTACTACTCCACCAGTATCTTCATGAAAGCGGGGGTCCAGAGCCCGGTCTACGCCACTATTGGAGCCGGAGTCGTCAACTGTGCCTTCACTGTGGTCTCGGTAGGCCAGATTACAAACCATCACCCTTACTATTACTCTTACACAATTATCACAGTAGAGTACAAACAAGATAAAGTGGTCAATTGGCCCATCCTAGTCTTTCCCCACCTCCCTTCAAATAGAACTGTATCCAAATAGGCCAGATTTTGTTTGCCAAGTAGAGATGTTTTAATGTCAGTGCCTGATGGTTGTGTTGGAAGGGGTGGAGGGTCCCTTGATTCAGAAATATGACATCTCTAGTTAGGCCTTCAGTATTACTTTCATGTTTTTGTCCTGTAGAAAAATCACCCAGTTACAATACAATAAAAAAACAGACTGGGGTATTCATGTACCTTACACAACAATAAAGACGTCTTCACCCCCACTACCCCCCTGTACAAGTTTCATTGTGACTGCCTATGGCCCCTGGTCTGAGCATTGATTACTTTATCTTATGATGACTGATGGACAGATGATTCACTTACTTAAACAAATGTATTTGTTGTAACTCGCATTGGATAAAGGCGTCTGCTAAATGCCATAAATGTAAATGTAAATATATTGTGTACTAAAAATTGGATAAGTATAATCGACTCAATACAACTCATATTAAAGTTTATCTTCCTTTATGAACTGGAAAATAAAGCTATGTATCTGAATGTTTATCAAAGTTAGTCTAAGTTAGTAATCCAACTTAATGATAGGCCTTCATCCCCCTGGAGTCATGCATTAGGCATAAACAGGAGCATTAGTCTTCAAACAGAGGACATACGAGAGCTAAGACAGCATCATCTCTGTTTTAAATAGTTTGCTCATTATTGGAGCCTACTGTTGTTGCTGACCTGCCTCATCCTGCTCTTGCCCAAACAACAGTTGTTCCTGGTGGAGAGGACGGGTCGTCGAACACTGCACATGCTGGGGCTGTCTGGGATGTGCATCTGTGCCATAATCATGACAGTTGCTCTCGCCCTATTGGTATGTCCCACAACTTTACCCACTTTGCTCTGGATAGATATCAGTTATTATGAAGGATTGAGACCTGTTGACAGTGCAACTTGATGGGCTGTAATCATGCATATCTGGTTGAATACATATTTCTCTTTGTATTCCACGTCCTGGATGGCATTTCAATAGTCTTCTGCTCTGATCTGTAAAGACAATATAGAAGAAAGCAATATTGCAGAAGACGATGGTATTTGCTTTCACCTGTGCACATTAGATCAGTACCATTGAAGGGAAGCTGACATGGAAATTAAGTGACTTTGTACGACTGAGGTGGAGTACTGAAACCTTTCCTCTTTCCTTCGGCAGGACAGTGTCCCCTGGATGAGCTACATCAGTATGCTGGCCATCTTTGGCTTCGTAGCCTTCTTTGAGGTGGGTCCTGGCCCTATCCCATGGTTCTTTGTGGCTGAGCTGTTCTCTCAGGGACCCAGGCCTGCTGCCATGGCTGTGGCAGGGTTCTCCAACTGGACAGCTAACTTCATCATCGGCATGGGCTTCCAATATGTTGCCGTAAGTCATATTTGTTTTTTTTGTTTTTTTGTTTTTTTGTATACTCTGTCTTAACTAATATAGCTGTCTGGACAGGGTGCCTGGTTCTGGACAGGTAGATTGGTCTTTGATTGAGCTGAACTTTTGAGTGAATTTCCTGTAAATTATACATCAGTGAAACTATTCCCTTCTCCTACCACCCCCAACTACCCAACCCCCCCCCCCACCACCACCCCTCTCCATAGGAACTTTGTGGCCCCTATGTCTTCCTCATCTTCGCAGTGTTCCTTCTCTTCTTCCTCATCTTCACCTTCTTCCGAGTGCCGGAGACGCGAGGCAAGACCTTCGACCAGATCTCTGCCACCTTCCAACAGCACTCGCCCACAATGATGGACATGGACTTGGACCTGGACCTGGGCAAGCCCAGCACTGAGCTGGACTATCTTGGGGAGGGCAGCCTCAACTGAGGCCCACGGAAGAGGGAGGGAAGAGGCCCAGGGGAGGGAAGGCTCGGGAGGAGAGACATAGGATTTGGTTACAGCTGGGGGTGTACTTTGGGTCTCAATCCAAACCAATTCCTTTGCCTTTTGCTTATATTTAGAGTTGTTCCAAATGGAGCAGGGGTGGGGTCAATGGTCGTGGGATCAGTTTAGAATCAGGCTTTTGTTGGAGGGAAATGAAGCTGAATGCACTTTATCTACAGTACAATGACATCAGAGATTTCAGAGATTGAGGAAAAAGCTGGTAACTATAGGAAAAACAGCCACATAGCAAACCATGTACCTTATAGTGAGCAAAGGTGTGGCATTGAGTGAACAGTCTTGACAGAACAGTGTGTATAAGATACATCTGATCAAGTTAATATAGGTTTTGGAGTCTCATAGTGGGCTAACCAGTCCACTGAAAGTAATCCACTTCCATTGATTTAAGAAATGGTGGTCAGCTTAATATGAGGCTCATTGCACAGCCTACAGAAATGTTACTTTACTTTGATGAGCAAATCATGTATTTAGTACTTAATGTATATAGTGTGCTGGTTTGATTAAAACAAATGGTACAAGGGTCTACAAATACTCAAACTTTACCCACTCCAATATACAAGTGTCTTTGGTTTCCATATGGGCCAAGGCCCCAAATGTGAGCACTATTAGTATTGATCACAGTACTTGGTTTGCTTGCTACTGTATCTGCCCCAAACTACTACGTGTGCCGTTTGCTGTCCATTCTGAACTGGTGTGATTGTCTTGTAAAGATATGTATTAAGAAATTGTACAAAAAGGACCTGTAATTTACATAAAGTGTGACTATTGATGCAGAGTTCTGTGGTGTGACTAAGCAGAGTCTTTGACGAAAGAACTATTGAGGCATCAACATTTTATTGTCATCTCACTTTACCAATGGCATGTGCAGCAAGTAGGTCCACTCAGACCCAGGATTTTATCACAAGGTGGCCACATTCTAATTACTTGTGAGAACATATGCATTGAGAGCAGAAAAGAAGACAGCAGTGGTTTTTGCTTACATGATTTTATTTGACATTTTTGATCACTTACATTGCACATAATCCCCTCCAAAGAAAAGCGCATACAAAAATAAAAAAGAATAAAAGGAAAAAATTAGTAATTTTTACCAGCCTCCGGTCTTGATCAAATTGGAGGCAGTACGATTCTGAATCTAGGGGTGGTATGGATCTCAACTCAACTCCCATAATTCACCTCTACCCTCACACACCTGCTTCGCTTTCCCCCTGTCAACAAACTTAAATCGAGGCTGGTTCCTCTCGCAACTGCTTGGGCCCCTCAGTCATTGAAAGAAAACTAGCTGGGGGTATATGGAGTAACTGGGCATCCAAGCAGGTTTCATTCTGTTTTTTTCATAGGTGTACTATCAATTTCTAAATATACACACAACCCCCTAGCCCTTCCTCCCCTTCCCAGACCCAAATACAGTGTCTAGACAAATCAGGGGGGGGTGAGGTGTGTTGCGGGAGGGGGAGGGGAGAGTAGTGCACACAGTAAATGTGTGTAGTGAGAGGCCCGGTCCCCCAGCTAACCCTCCCTAGGACCTATAGAGAAACAGGGAGGGAGAGGGGGAAAGACAGCAGGGACAAAGGGGGAGACGGACAGAATGACAAAGGGGAGAGACAACAGACATTAGACCACACTTAAAAATAATGCTTAAGACTTAAAAGCGTCCAACCTGACCACACAAGCAGTGGGCAATTTCAGTCCGAAAAGCAGGGTCCCACACGATTTGAGCCTTCAATTGGCAACCAAATTACCCCTGAAATATACAGATGGTCTTTATGTCCCAAAATTATAAGTAAAAAAATGCATTCCAAGACCAAGTTTCCCTTGGGACTGGAGCTTGCCATCCCTTCACAGGAGTGATGCATATCCACTAAAAACCTGCAAGTGGGGAAATGAACTTAACCATCATGATTGTTACAGCTACTCGATGGCTGACATGGCTGTTTTGCAGTTGTAGTGCAGGAGGCACAACCCTACACCAACACCCTCCTCCACCCCACAAAAGGTTGCACCAGTTTAGTGTGGGGGTCCCACCTCTTGCCAGGGTTGGCGTGACACTGTCCACTCAGACGTCACTCTGAGGGTGCAGAAACTGTCGTGGCAGGTGCCTAACAGAGGAAGCGGTTGTCAAGTATTCACACAACCAAAAATTCAGTCCCAATTTGGCATAAATTTGCACAACTCAAATTACTGAAATACTGTTTGTCAACTACTAGTTGTGATAATTATACCATACAACATCTGACTTCTTCAGATTCCCACAGTGATATCAATTATAATAAAAGCATAGGGAGGGTATAACGGCAGTAGGTAGCTCTTACCTCAGGTGATTTAGGTGAGGGTTTGGGGGACAACTTGGGTGAGGCTTTTGGGGAGGACTTGAGGTCAGCTGTCTTGGAGGTCTGAGGTGGGGTGCTGGGCTCTGTAGCAGGCTTCTCTGTACCATCCTGATAAATACATCAATAATATTTTTTACAATAAGGAACTATATTGAATAAGTGACAGCCAAGCATGTTCCATGGAGTGCTACTAACTTTAGAGGCTGAGGACTCTGAATTTCTCTGCCTGCGGCGGCTGAACTGTCGCCGGGGTTTCTGGGCCTGGCCCTCTTCATGCTCCCCATTGGTCTGCTGCCCATCCTGGGTCTCCTTCATGTCTGTCTGGCCCTCTGCTGAAACAGGACCCTCCTGCCCCTCTGGACGCTCCCCTGGGGGTGGGCGAGGGCGGAAAGGCCTGAAGACATCATATGAAAATCCATGTTTAGGCTCACAGTGGTGGGTATTGCCAAAATGGTTATCCCAGTAAATCATGCTTGAATACAATTTCTGACAGGAAATTCAACATCCCATCTAATCCCTAACCTTGCTCACACTATACTGCGGACAACCAAAACATTGGATCATTTGATCTACATTTCAAATATGTTAAACAAAAGTGCTGATGGTCATGTAAATAGACAAAATAAGCAATAATATCTTAAATCTCACCTGCGGTACTGGGGCCTTAATCTGCGAGGTGGCGGCCTCTGCTGGTCACCTTCCGCTACTCCATCCTTTTGTTCTCCTGCATCCCCCTGGGAGAGGGCAGACAGAGAAACCGTAAGATTGACAATTTATGAACAGGTGGAAATGTAAACGCCTCCTCAGTTTGAATTTTGTGCCCCAATGGCGCACCCCATCAATGTCAAGGAACCGTCGAATTGTCCCTCCTAATCATTTTGATAAATCTGAAACATCTCCACAATGGGTGAACTCAAGATTCCCTTGCTGCTCCCCCTGCCTCTGAAGAAAATGCTCATTTAGAAAGATGCTCATCTGAAGTTGCTACTTGCCAGTAAGTGTGAGCCACTGACTGAATGAAAGCAGGTGCCTGGGCTGAAGGTAGTCAATGTCAGCAACAACATTTATTCACTCAACCCTATTCCTATCCATATTTTCCTCATCCCCCGCCCACCATCATCCTCACCTCTTGTCCTTCCTGTCGTGGCCTGCGGGGCCTACGTCGTCGTGGTACAGGCTGTGGACCACCATTCTCCCCTTCCCCCTCAGAGGTGGGGCCAGAGGTACCATTGCCAGACTTCTCCTGGTCGCCAGGCCGGGGGCTTCGGGGTAAGAAGCGCCGGCGGAAGCGGCGTTTGTTAGGGGCATAGCGACTGCCCTTGACAGGAACACCACCCGGACCAGTCACATTGGCTGCTTCTGAGCCCTGGATGAGAGAGAGGGGGGTGTGGTAGGACCTGAAGAACTCTTGAGTACAACAAAATGTGAAGAAAAAAAAAAATCTAAATGTAATACTGAGTGGACAGTGATCCCTACCTTGGCTGCCTCTACTACGTCAAACTCTACAACCTCCCCGTCTCCGACACTACGAAGGAATTTCCTGGGGTTGTTCTTCTTGATGGCAGTCTAAAGAGAGATTGAGCGATTGGATCTGATATACAGTAGCCTACAGTTGGAAACTGTGTGAAAACGTCACTGCTCTTACCTGATGGACAAAAACATCCTCTTGAGTGTCATTTCTGAAAGGAACGAAAATAGCATCAGTTGTGACTAACTAAAGATCATCAAACCATGTCTTTATAAAAGGTGTATGAGTGAGGCAAGATGTACTGCAGGGCACAGACTGACTATACAGTACAATTTCATTTCGATGGTTACACACAACAGAAATACACAGGAAACATGATTCCACACAAGGTACCTGTTAATGAAGCCATATCCATTACGCACGTTGAACCACTTCACAGTGCCCTGGACCAAGGTGGCTGCAACATTAGCAGTTAGATTAATACTGTAAGCCTGTTTCTCTAGGTTCACAATAAAAAAGAAAAGAAAATTACAATTCATTAGACACTGAAACTCGTGATTACGCCATTTGAACATTCTTATCTCAAATAGGCTACTTTTATCAACCAAAGCGGATCCAACCCAAGCCATTTGCACGATGCGGGGCCTGTGTGTTAATCATTAACTACACACTTGGAAATCATTTTTCCCTCTAGGTCAATAGGGACAACTTGTGCGCCCTAGGGACAAAGTGTTGACGTTTTTCACATTTTGAAAAGAAACCAACCAAACAGCAATTGGAAAAAGCCTACCATGCCAATTTTGGTTGAACATTCAAATTCACGCACGCATATTGAAAACATCTACTGAAACCGACACGGACTTGCTGCTTGTTTTGTCAGGTTATGATGAAATTCGATTTATTGGCCTATTCAAGAAATTACCTACACCTGTGAACCAACTACCTTCGTCTTTGAACACGTGACAATTGATAAGGGGATATTTGGGACATGTTGACACGAGTCAACAACTACTATAGCCTACGTGATAATCTAGATTTCAGTTTAATTCATGAAATCAAATAAAACAAATAGGCTTCAATCAGTCCATGCGTAAAATTGTGAGGCACGTGGAACTCTGTAAACTAAACAATATTTGAAAGAAAAAGGGCTTAGAATCACACTTCTTGAATCACACAATTGGCACACCACCTGAGGAATAAGCGATACGGCCACATTTACAAGGGGTAAAACGAATATTACACAAACAACTTTGTAGGCTACATGGAAATACGTCGCTTTATTTGAGTCACAAGCTGTCATTGGCTTCTCTGCATTCTCATGACTCAGCAGTTCATAATTTCAGTATTTAAATTAACTACAGATTCCCGACACCTTTTCGGTCAAAATTACTAACACTGATCATTCTCCTTTCCCTACCTATTACTTTTCTCTCCGGCTGTGGTTGGTCTTCCACTGGTGCCGACGGTGGGGCGCTCTGCGCTTCTGCGTCGGTCATAGTCTCTCACGGATACTCTTTGACAATTATGTCCCCCTCCCTCCTTCTCTCCAAACTGTAGTTGATCCGCCACAGCAAACTTTTTATCCCGACACCCTCACGGTCTTCACCGTGTTAGCCGCGCCCTCATTGGTTTCACAATACCCAATTGAGAAGTCTCATTGGCTGCGCTGGGTTGGCAATTGGAAGAGCGAAGGGTGATATCGTGCCGCGAAAATGTCAGGTTTGAATGCAGATATAGTGATAATCCGAACGAGGTGTTGTGTTGCGTCTGAATACGGACCAGATCGTGGTCTTATGAAAAGGTAGGCTAGATCTCCCCTCTGTAAAGGCTACAGCAGTAGGTGAAACTGTTTCATATGTAATGTGTGTTTTCCAATAGTATGATAGGGTTAGTGTAATAGAGTGTTTATCAAATAATTGCTCTGTAAATTCCCAGCAGCTTCGTAGCCTAAACATTCCATTTAGGCTGCCTTATGCTTATCAGTGTAGCGCCTCGTAAAGCCTAGCTATTACTATTTTTCCGTGTGTGTAATAGGCTTGTAAATAACTGTCTGAATTAGCCTATAATATTGCCTACCATTCACTCGTGTTCAGTCAGTAATGTAAACATTTCTACCTTTCGTCTGCTGGGCGTGGTTTTACTCTCCTGTGTGCACCTGTCTCTCTGTTGCCGATATTTCAGCTCGCGCAGTCGTCAGTGATAAATTAGACACATAGCTGGTTCCTCCCCAAATCAGTCAGGATAAACAACCCAAGCTGCCACTTTGATAAAAAAACAAAAAAAAACGTGTTTTAGTCCATGTCCTGACTCGCTGCCCGACCATCCCCCGACCCCACTGGCCCATTTTACCTCACTCCCTCCACCTGGCCCTCCACTCATAGGTCATGGGATTCGTGTTTCACTGGGCTATATTTAACCCAGCTGCTCCGAGAACTGCCAAGTTCTTCTGGGCCAACCCCTGGCCTGGCCACTGCCGGCAATAGGCCTGTATACCAATACCAAACTGATCAAAAAAGGAAACAGGTAGACTATTGTTCATTATTAAGTAGAGGCAATACGTAGGCCCAAGTGTCTTGATTATTTTTCCTAAATACCAATAGAACATACCACGATGTGCACAGTAAAATATGTTCATGCATGTTTCATAGACAAAGTAAATGCATGAGAGTTCAATCTAAATCGACTACGACCCATTTGCGTGCATAACTTGTGCGTAGTAGTCTTCAGATAGCTACGTATTCGCGGTGATAACTGGACCTAATGAATGAAAGCAGTCTGTGGCCTGGCTGCATGCATTTTCTAGAAATAATAACAAAACGCCGACAAACACTTAGAAGATTAATCTTGATTTGGTTAGGCTAAGGCTGAACCGGACATTTTCGTTCATCGCGTTCAGACAGAGATCATTCCCCTTATCTCTGTGAGGTTCCATGTCTCTCAAGCTCCAATGATTACGGCCGCCTCCCTGTTCTAGAATCTAAGGATTGAGTGCGCAGGCATGCGCAGTGAGGACTAAATTGCCGAGGTTCATTTCATGGGTATTTGGAAAGGCTGGGTAAGGGAGTGAGCGAGAGGTGGAGAGTACGGACAGTGTGGGTTTTGGGTTCCCAAACTGGCGGCTGACCTAAGCGTGTGCCTCCTTACGAGTGCAGTTTCAACCGTGCCGCAGGACAAAATAGGGAGAGGATAGTGGAAACGACTGGAATGAAAGAAGAATAAAGAGGGATAGGAGAAAAGGCACGACAGCGCGAGGCACCGCGGCGGCAGACACCAGCCAGACGACCGATAACCACGCCAGAAAGAGAGAAAAAAGGAGAAATAAAATAGAGGGACGGGGTTGACACTTCTGCAAAGCGCTCAAAGTAATACAATTGTGGAAACGTTTGAACACAGGGTAAGTTATTTAACAAAACCTCCAGATTACGGGGCGTGATTGCGCGTTAGAATAACCTATTTCCCACGCATTATCATTATAAGCTTTGGGTCAATGTAATGCGTATTCCACCACAATAACTTGGAAAGAAACTCATCCTACCGTGCATGCCGTATCCTATCATGCGTATAGGCTATTATAGCTTAGTCATTTTACTATATTCTACCCCACATTCCATTTCGCTTTGTAAAGTGCAACGTCTTATTGCAGGCAAATATAATTAAAAGAAATCTCCTTATGTAGGTATTTGATTTACAATGTAACACTTCTGAAACGCCATGTGTATGTGCAACAATGTTGCCACTTGCCTCTTAGCTGGAACCCTTGTAAGAGTGGGCCTCAGCCCGAGAGCAGTGCGCATGCATGCAGCAACGCCGTCACTGACAGCCCGTCTACGTTTAGGCCGCACTCAGCTCCAACACTGCGGAGAAGACACGCGTGCCATAAAACATGTGACAGTTTGTCTGTCACTAACATGTTAAATTAACATATCCTTATTATTCATTATTGTGTTTATATGCAAATAAGCCTAAAAGTGGCGTGTATGTGTCATTAGCGTGAATTAGCTGATATCAGTAGCCTTAAAGCTATATCAATGTCGCTTCAGTAGCCTGCAACCCGAATTCATGTCCATGGGATATAGCCCAGGCCTAATCTGTACATTATACAAGTAAATATTCCATCTATTTTTGGTAGTATTTTGAGTTGGCCTTTCGTTTATTCTTGACCTATGATCAATAGCTACACGCGTGAACAGATCATGACTAGACTTTAGGCCTTTCTTATGGAGTCTTCCAGATTCAACAAATTATATTACATGTAGGCTACAATTTGCCCATACCTTCCTTTTGCTTTTTTAAACTACTTCCATTTTGTGTTTTGTATTTTTGACATAGAAATACAACATATGTGATGCTTTTTACTTCTAGTGAATTGTAGCTTGTGTCTTGGCAGTGGCTCAGCTAACAGGTGCCATATTTCTGTTGCTTAATTTAGCTTGGTGCGCTCTTTTCCCCTCTCCCCTTATATCAGGGAACCAGCTCATTCTGCACTGAATGAATGATGAATGAATAATGTTGCAACTCTTCATGTTAATAATGTTTTATTCATATAAATAACTAAGAGATTTGCCAACTTTATTATCTGTTCTCTGGCCACAATTCTGGCCAAGAATTCTCCTTAAAATATAGCCTTTTTTTACATGTCCCACTCAATGCAATTCATATATGAGACTAGATGAATTGATATTTTATACTCCATGCCTTAGCTATACTGTACCTATACAGTAGATTCAGAAACAGCTGTCTTCAAAAGACAAAACAGATATTAAGCAAGGATCTACCATAGTGGAAGTTAGAAAGTGTTCGGTTTTCATTGGCTCCTATGCTGACCCCCCCACGCCCCACCTCCCTTGCCCGCCCCAGTACCTATAAGCAGTGTCATTACCAGTTGTTACCCTCATTAACCTCGACATACCCCCTGTGATATGGTCCTCACAGCAGGTATGGCAGACGCAGAATGCGACTTCCAGACAGGCGATGCTGGAGCGTCCGCCACTTTCCCCATGCAGTGCTCTGCCCTGCGCAAGAACGGCTTTGTGGTGCTGAAAGGCAGGCCCTGCAAGATTGTTGAGATGTCCACCTCCAAGACCGGCAAACATGGCCATGCTAAGGTCAGTGCTTTAGGATCCAAATGGAAAGATGTGATGATAAGAGAGAGATTGCTTCACAGGTAACACATACGAATAGGTCATGTATGTGATGATAATGCTGTTGTGCTTTATAGACAAATGTACAGTGATGACATTCATCCAAAGTTAAAAGACCAAGGGGAAAATAGGAGGTGCCATGTTTTATTTTATTATGAAGTCTCCTGAACCCAATTAGCACCCTTTTTGATACTTTCAAAATATTTATCTCAATCAATGCTACACTGCCACTGTTCATATATATCCTACCATACTGTATATTTTAGATTGGTGTAGTGTGTCTGTCTGTTCTCTGAGGGGTGTATGTATTGTTTTGTTTATATTCAGGTTCACATGGTGGGAATTGATATCTTCTCTGGTAAGAAGTATGAGGATATCTGTCCCTCCACTCACAATATGGACGTCCCCAACATTAAGAGAATGGACTACCAGGTAAGAGGAGAAGCTAAAGAGGGAGGGATGAAAATGGATGAGGTGGGAATGTGTCATTGCTCTTTTCTGAAAAATTTGAACGAATTTCAATCCGTACCTTGAGGAGGCTGCATGGCTGTGCAGGGCTTTTACCTTTTTGTTTTGTATATAGATATTTACAGTGCCCGGTTTAAGTAAAGGGACAATGAAGTATTTTTTTTTCTTCTTTTGGTGCTATACTCCAATTACTAACTAGGTTAAAGTAGAGATTGTCAGCTTTGGGTGGTGTCACCATTCAGAAATTACAACACTTTTTATACATAGTCCCCTTATTTCAGAACACTAAAAGTCATGCAACAGATTGATATCATTTCCATGTTTAATATTTGGTCAACAATCCTTTGCATGCAATAACTGCTAAAAAGATTTTTTGCCTCAAATCTTATCAGAAAATTAAATGCATCTTCAATTGGATTTAAATCTGAAGATTAACTTGGCCAATCAAGAATGTTCCACTTGTTGGCCCTGGAAAAACTCCCTAGTTGCTATGGCAGTATGTTTTGGGTCTTTGTCTAAGTGTATTATGAAGCGCCATCTGATGAATTTGCAGACATTTGCTTGTACTTGAGCAGACAAATGTTTCTATACACTTCAGATATATTCTGCTGCTGCTGTCAGCAGTTACGTCATCAATTAAGACAAGTTAGCCAGTTCTAGTGGCAGCTATACATGCCCAAACCATAACACCCACTCCATCATGTTTCACAGATGAGGTGGTATGCTGTAAATTTTTGGCAGATCCTTTTTTCTCCAACCTGTTCTCTTGCAATCACTTTGATACATGATAATATTCATCTTATCTGTCCACAAGAACTTTTTTCCAGACCTTTGCATGCTTTTTTTATAGCAATTTGTAAACTGACCATGCTTTTTGAGCATAACTAGTGGTTTGCACCATGCAGTGAAGCTTCTGTAGTTCGGCTGGTGACATATTCTGGAGATAATAGTCTCTGACACATTCACGCCTACCTCCTGGAGAGTGTTCCTCATATGTGGGACAGATGTTTTGGGGGTTTTCGTAATTATGGTGAGCATTCTTCGGTCATTCATTGTAGAAGACTTCCTTGGCCTACCAGCCAGTTTGCGATTGCTGGTCTTACCAGTACTTTTTTTTCTTTCAAATTATGTTCCAAACTGTTGATTTTGGCAAGCCTTTTGGCTATATTTCTGATATTTTTCAGCCTAATAATGGTTTCCTTGATATTGACCTCTTTGGCCCTCATGTTGACAGACATTAATAGCAGACTCTAAAGGCAAATGCAAAGCCTAGAATAAATAGAAATGGACAGCTCTCTTATACCTGCACAAATGATGTGACAGAACACACCTGACTAACCAGAAATCCCTGTCAAGACAATTGTCCCATTACCTTTGGAGCCCCGAAATTGGGGGACTATGTATAAAAAGTGTTATCATTTTTAAGTGAAACCAATATGTACACAAATACCATCAAATAAAAGCTGAAAACCTCTACTTGAACCTCATAGTAATTGTTTGACTTCAAATCCAAACATTTGGAGTGTCGAGCCAAAAGAAGAAAATAATGCTTCACTGTCCCATTACTTACGCAGGGCACTGTATATATAATATACTGTATATAATATACTCATTATCTGGCTCTTGTTGACTTGCACTTGAAGATCTGTGAGAATTGGATAGAACTTGGAATTGGATAGATGGTGAAAACTCAGTTTAACCAATTAAAGTGTATCCCGTGCACCTATCCCTAACCCCAACCCTATATTGAAATGCATGAGGGGTAGTCAAGTAGAGTAGATTAAGAACTAGGAATCAGGAATTGTAAAAAAACTCTCTTTGTCTGTCATCACTACTATCTTATCTCTCCTCCACCTCTGCCCTCATCTCCTCCCGTAGTTGATTGGGATCACAGATGGCTACCTGTCCCTGCTCCAGGACAGTGGGGAGGTGAGAGAGGACCTAAAGATGCCAGAAGGAGACATGGGCAAAGAGATCGAGAGCAAGTACGACGCCGGAGAGGAGATTCTGGTCAGTCCGTGGTCCTTCTTTACCTCTTCTGACACATGATTCTATGCCTTCATTTAATCTAAGTGGAATATTGTCTTGATACACCTGTACTGTAAGCAAAGCACTGTAGCCAGTATACTGGAACCTAATCTCCCTGACAGTTACACCTATCACATTATACTTAAATTAGCCAATCATCATCACACCCTAACTTAACTCTGTCAATACCTGGCCATTTTGTCATTCATTCTTATTTGTATGTCATCCTTGTGTTCCCCAGATAACTGTTCTGTCTGCGATGAATGAGGAATCTGCAGTTGCCATCAAAGCCATGGCTAAATAAGACACTACAGGTAAATACAGAACTGATCTGTATCACAACCTACCTGTCACTACCCACCTGAGTCAAGCCTGCCATGAGTGACAAGAGAGTGTGTGTGTGTGTGTGTGTGTGTGTGTGTGTGTGTGTGTGTGTGTGTGTGTGTGTCAGTGTCAGTGTCAGTGTCAGTGTCAGTGTCAGTCATGCTACAAGACACTTGTCATATACATGTGTACTGTGTGTCGATGGACCAAGGGGAAGGCAACTCCAAACCTTAGGAACAGGGCGTTTTTGCCCGAGGTATTGCACTGAGGTATTGCACTGAGGTGATGTTTCATCACAGAAAGTGCCATTGTAGTTGAGCAAAGCTCAAAGTATCCTGTTGCTAACTTTTTTTTTTACATTTATATTTATTTATTTATTTGATTTGGAATTCTTGGTGGTGGATGGCTCTTTAACATTTCTGTCACCCTGACTACATTTAGGTCTTTCTTTTGAAAAACACTGAGGTAACATACAGTGGAATGTTTTTGTACTGTATATGTATATGCACTGAGAATGTATATTTTTGTGTAGTGTAATGGAGTCTATGAAGGGCACTTATTGAGCACTATTTTGGTAATGGATTTGCCTACCCCTCATGCAATAATATATTTGTGTATCAATGAGCACATGTGTGTACGTATATTGTTTGTTGGAGTTATCTCTATGCAAATTGTTTTCCCATGGTATGACAGGTCTGTGTACCTACTGTTTATTGCGTTGCGTATTGGTTCCTAAACAGACAGGGTGTATGTATCTTGTAGATCAAATCTGCAATGTGGGATGTTACAGTTGGATATGGGGTTACTGTGTGAAAGGGATTTTTTTGTTTGTTGGTGTGCATAAGAATGTACTGTACTTGTACTGTAAAAGTGAATTATATTGTATTGATGCACTCTCTAAATTATACTGTCCACTTGTTCCCATTCTTTCCTTCCTATCCTTATCTCTCCCCTTCTTATTCTATCTATTCTATCCTCCCTCTCTCTTTTTTGCAACCTATCCTTCCCTTGTACTCTCCATCTCCTCCTCAATTCTTTTTCAGGGGTTAACAAGATGCACTGGACCTGGAAAAAAAAGGAGGGAATAAGGCCTCGTCAATGCTACTCTCCCTCTTTTTCTTACTTTTGTCTTTGTTTTTTGTAATCTCTATCTCTCCCCCTCTCTCTATCTGTACTTTCTGGCCCTTCTTTGGGTTAAATTAGGAAATAAATGTAATACATTTAATAAATAATTGGGAATAGCAAACCGTAAAACACTCTTTATACATGCACGTGCGTGCGTGCGCACACACACACACACACACACACACACACACACACACACACACACACACGTCAATACCAGTACAGACAATGGAGAGAGATGGGCAGAATGGAGATAAATGTTCTCACAAACAAATGGCTGCCTATGAGTTAGTAGGTACATACAGTAATTACCTACAGTCAGGGGAGGTATGGTGGAAATGTCACAATTATCTATTTTGTCAATTCTCCCCTGATTTATCAAGGGCTTCAACTCTAGGTTTAAGATGAATGATGTTGTTCTGTTTAGGTGCTTGTTTAGTGGGAGCACTATGCTCATGATGTTAGATAGAAATGTAGAATATAGAGCGGACACTATTTTCTGACATGTTATAAGAGATGTGTCTGCTTTACATCACATTGCTATTTGCAACCTTCTGAGTGATCCGCCCTTCGAAACAAGCCCCCGTCTTGTTCAGTTTGTTGTGTAACATATGTCACCCGAGCCTGTCTATTAAACACGTCAGGATCACACAACAGGGTCAGTTCATTCTGAGTAGGGTTGGACAGAGTGGCACAGAGCTGTTCAAGAAACCTGTACACAAATTCCAGCATTTCAGTCTTTCATGCAGGATATCAAGACCACATAGAATGAATCAGTGGCTCTTCATCCAAACTGGACTAAGTATTTTGTTCAGTCTTCCCTTATTTTCCATTATCCTAAATTCCTGAGAGAAGACCCCTTATCCAGACACTGCTAACAGAGCAGGTAGGAGACAGACTGGGTCACCTATAGGGAGAGGCACAAAATATCGGACATAATATTACTTTGTAAAAATCTGTTAATGAGGAACACCATTTGGTATTTGTTTTATTGTGTTCACAAAGAAGTCCAAACTGTGCAGAATGTCTCCAACAAGATTAAAGATGACACAAATTGTTAGAGGGGTGTGCTTTTTTATTTCAATTACATCGTTTCAGTACTGATACAGTGCCCTCCATAAAATCTTACATTAACATTTTGGCTCTATTCTCCAGCAATTTGGATTTGAGATATTGAATATCAGAAAAAGTAAAGAATGCCATGTTGTACTGTATGTGAGGGTATTTTCATACATATCTGTTTTACCATTTAGAAATATAAAGAGCTTTATGTATTTAGTCCCCAAATTATGTATTAAGTATATGGACAGATTAACTTAAAACTATATGAAAGTAGTGTAAAGGTTAGTATTTGGTCCCATATCCCTTGCATGCAATTACTGCACAAGCCTGTAAGTATGAACTCTTAAGATTGCGTTTTGGGTCATGTCTTGCTAATTGGTAACTGAATGGTGAATGTCTACAACTTTCTCACTCATCATTATTCATATTTTATTCTTGATAATTCATAATTGTGGCAGCATCAGAAAGAATTTAGAAGTGTGAAGAAACACCCTTTCTGCCCACTTTAAAAAAAATGTCTCCAGACAATCACCATTTGGCCAAACACTGCAAATGTGTCCAAAGAGTAACATACTTGATGCAGTCAATATGGGACAAACACCAACTTATTTAATACAACAATTATATAATTATGGAAGTGCTGTTATTTCTAAATGATAAGACATGTGCAGTATGAAAATACCCTAAAATAAAAAAGTTACATTCTGTTAATAATTTACAAACACATAATGAAGAAGAAATACAGAAAACAACTATATAGAATTATTTCACTACTGACAGTAGAAAAAAAAAAGATGTCAATACATACAGCACTAACAGAAGATACCATATAGGACAGAACTACATATTCAAGCCCACAGTTCTGGGTTTTTAGAATCAACCATCATGGTCCAAGCTTGTTGGATAGTGTAAATTCAATGTAGTAAAATCTTAGACAGAGACAAGTACGACACAGACTGGGTCACCTATAGCTAGAGGGACAAAGTATCTGACACATTATACATTTGTACAAATACTTAATTAAATGAGGAAAACCATGGGAATTGGTATTTGCTTTATTGTGTTCACAATGAAGTCAGAACTGTGCAGTGTCCCAACCCCAATTAAAGGGGCAATCTGGGATTCAAACAACATCAAAGTGGTCACCCGCCCCTTTTTTTTTTTGTAAAAAGCTGAGGGAGAGGGCTGAAGAACTGTAACCACTCCCAAATTCATAGACAGAACTATGGATGCAAGGACTGACCATCCATGAGATACAAATTATAGTTTCAACCATGTTTTGAAGCAATTGCATTGTTTAAAAACAATGGAGTAAACAAGTTTATTTTTTGGGTTCCGATGGGGTAAAACAGTTGAACTAAGCCTCTCATGAGGCATTTCTAAGTTATATTCAAGAATCAATGGCTATGTACAATTTATTAATTTAAAAGTCCAAACATGGATGTACCAATCCCAGACTGCCCCTTCAAAGATGACACAAATTGGTAGACATGGTGTGTGCTTTTTTATTTTGACAACATAAGGTTTCAGAGCTGACACACCCAAACACATACTTCAGAAAAACAAACAAACATCATACACTCATTAAGAGGGAAATGGTTTCCAAGAGATCAACTAAATGAAACTAGTTTAAAAAAAAAAAAAAAAAAAAAAAAAAAAAAAAACTAAATACAGAATAAACAGAAGATTACATACAAGACATATTACTACTTATGCAAGCCCATAGTTTGGAGGGCTTCTCTCTCTTTTTTTCTTCTTTACTATCACTATCCAAGCTTGTTGAAAGTTGTCCCACTGTTGCATACTTCCTACAATCTTGAATGAAATCTCACTGATGATCTTCCCACTGTGGTTATTTGCTATGGTGATAGAACCTCTGTCCACTCTGGGTGTGAGGGAGGAAGGTGTGTCGAGGAGCTGGTTGAGGAGAACTCTGGAAAGGAACCTGGTAAACAGAGAGCAACAATGTAAATTAAGGCAGACGGACACTGTGCGATTTTCACAAACGCAGACGATTCCAACCGAATGAGAGGGTCTCATACTGCATACAGCAAGTCAAATTCTCCATGTCACGCGGTCTTAATGCAATGTACACTGCACAAGCAGACCCGATGGTAGCTGTCACACTGGGCAATGCGAACGAGCCCTCTCTCAACCACTACAATGTTTGTTCATTGCCAGGATAACGGCAGAAATGGTGCTGGCCACGAAATAGAAAGACATTTCAGCTGTAATCATAGTCTTCTCATGAGCTGATAAAAAAGCCTAAAAACATATGGAGAATTTGGACATGATATCCAGCCACAGACAGCAGGGGCTGGCTGTCTGTTCTTTAAAAAGACTGGGAATTTCTAACGATCATGATCCTTTTATATATAATATTTTGCTATATCTAAAAGGCAGCTTTGGTCCTGCCAGGGCTCCTTTTTCAATTTCATGCTTCCAAACCGAGAATTATAATGTATTATGTAGCCATTATTTTAAGTTGGGCAGTGACAGGGGTTTAGAGCACACCTTGGTTGTGGGGATCTGAACAGTCATGGAGGGGGTTGGCAGCAGGCCAGCAGCAGGTGCATGGAGGGATTGGGGGTGCATGGGCCTCAGAGCTCCCTGGAACACACAAGAGAAGACATATGGAGACAAAGTGCAAGAGGTCAGTGTTTGAAGAACTGGGCAGAAGATTAAGATTGGTATGTCATGCACTTACATTAAAACAGATGAAGTTTCAAGTATTCAACCTAATATGTGTAGTTTACATAGAGCAGCTTTATCATAGTTGACTGTATTAATAGCATATTTTGTAAAACGTGCAATTTCTTCTGGCTCTAAATTCACCATATCCCCCAGTCTGACTAGTGAACTTACCGCATCAGTGAAGCCAGACTGTTGGTTGGCATGTTCCAACTGCTTCTGAAGGGGTATTCCAGCACCAGGAATGAATCCTGGAAGGAATAGAGATGGGGAATACCAATGAGACACAATGTATACTGTAGGTTTGGAGCCAAAATCCCATCTAGTACTCAGCTATGGTATCTGAGGGTTAACCCTTTGCTTCTGTAAGAAAGAAGACTCTAAAGAGCAACTCTCATTTTAGCCTCTAATACCATCCTCATTTTGAGTTCTGCAGCCAAGGAAAGATAAGAAGCAAAGCTAAGGAGGAGAAACTGACCAGGTTGGGAGGTGAAGTGACTGTGCACAGCATAGCCTGGCTGCTGGTGAGGGAGGTACTGCATGGCCTGGAAAGCAGATGCACCTGGACAGGAGGGATGCATGAGGTGTCAGATTCTTCTTGGAAATTCTGTGTTAATCCTGTTGGTATGTTATTATGATAATTATCTCTCACTATCAGCAAAACACAGACACAGATACACACAGACAGACATACACACACACTACCTCTGATTTGGGAGCTGCTAGCAAAGCTGACAGGTACGGAGGGACCAGGGGCATAGGTGGAGGGGTGCTGAGTTTGGGCAACCCCATAGGGCTCATGCACCGTCTGACCACCAGTGAACTGCCCATGTTCTGCCGAGACCGCACTGAACCCAGGCTGGGTCTGATAGTGACGACCCTGGGGAGTGGAACAGTCATTCCAAAATGTGTTTCAACCTTTATCTTACCAGGATGTCTTAGAAGGTTTGATCTCCTTTTGCTGAGAGACACTAATTTATTTACTTGGAACACTTACAACAGTTATGACTGTACTGCACAGTATCTGCAAATAGCGTGCAAGTTCGGCAACTGCAGAAGCAAGCAGCCAACTGCTGAACAAACCATACGCCAATGTGCTATCGTGTTACCAAATCACACTACCCATGTTGCTTCACAAATACATTGACAATAGAAAATACACTCACCGAATACTTTATTAGGAACACCTGTACACCTTCTCATGGTGAAGGTGGTGTAATGGTGTGGGGAATGTTTTCTTGGCACACTTTGGGCCTGTTAATACCAATAAATCATTGCTTGAATGCCACAGCCTATTTGAGTATTGTTGCTGACCATGTGCATCCCTTCATGGCCACAATTTACCCATCTTCTAATGGCTACTTCCAGCATGATAATGTACCATGTCACAAACCAAAAGTCGTCTCAAACTGGTTTCATGAACATGACAATGAGTTCAGTGTTCTTCAGTGGCCTTCCCAGTAACCGGATATGAATCCAATAGAACACCTTTGGAATGTGGTAGAATGGGAGATTCACAGCTTGAAAGTGCATCTGAAAAATCAGCAGGAATTGCATGATGCAATCATGTCATCATGGACCAGAATCTCAAAGGAATGTTTCCAACATCTTGTGGAATCAATGCCACGAAGAATTGAGGCTGTTTTGAGAGCAAAGGGAGGCCTTACCCAGTATTAGTATAGTGTTCCTAATAAAGTGTTCAGTGAGTGTAGCTACATAGAAAGAAGATTGTTACAATTGTGAACTCCAGTGGTGAGACATGGCAGCACACATACTCACAGGGATAACAGGGGTTGAGAACAACTGCTTACTGCGCTCCCCTAGAAGAGCACTCTGCCTACTGTGACTGACTGGACTGCCTGATGGAGGAGAGAGAGAGAGAGAGGGAGGGAGGGAGGGAGGGGAGAGAGAAGGAGAGAGGGGAGAGAGAGAAAGAGAGAGAAAAAGAGAGAGAGAGAGGGAGGAGGATAAGTATGGATGTAGAAACAGCAATGTGGACACAGAAGTTCTTTGCAGGGACACTGACCATTCATTAGTGTTTCAGTTGGGAGACAACACGTATATCTTACCTTGAATGCTGAGCAGATGCTGTCCAGTGTGCATGGGTAGACTGGGCTGGTAGCTGGCTGACGTCAATGTTGTGATGTCACTGCAGGAGATTGGCAGAGCGATGTTACATCTTTGACAGACAAGAGCTCTGGTGAGGCAATCCTGACAGCTATGACATTACTAAAACTAAATGTGTACCACAGCCTGTATATAACAAGCAAATTGGGGGATGCCAAGTTATCAATAGTCTTCAGGGGATAGTCAACTAAATATGGTGCCAATCATTCCCATTCATTTGGGATTGATGCCTACAGATTTCTCCTGATAGATACAGTGGATACACATCAGATACCATGGATCACAATCACCTCTGCTCCTTCCTGCGTCTCTTCTCCTCCTCATGGAGGACTTTCTTTAGCTGGAGGAAGAGCTGGTGTTTCTCTTCCTGCAGTCCTTGCAGTTTCTCCCCCATCTTCATCACCTGTTCTTTGGTCTCCTCTAAGGACATCCTCTCTTCTATCTCTTTCGACCTCTTCCTCTCTTCCTCTTCCTTCATCTTCTGCTCCATCATCTTGTCTACCTCTTCCTCCTCTGAGATTGGGAAGAAAATAGATTGGATTCAGTACAGGTATAGCAAAGAATTCAGATGTGACTGAAACATGAGCAGTCTGGCCACATATTTTGAAGAAAACAAATACTGATGTACAATGTAATATGTGAAAGATGATGATACAATGTAAAAGGCACTGAATGAGATGGCTCACCTTGTCTCTTGCGCTCTCTTTCTCTCATGATGTGTTTGTGGAGGGCTCTGGCCATCGCGTTGGATAGCTTCGGTCTCTCCAGCAGAGCGGGCATAGTGACAGGCAGTGGAGGGGCCAGCTTGTGCGGCACAGTGGAGGAATTACGGTGATTAATAATGATACCTGCAGTAAAATCAAACGGCAATACTTGCTCGATAGCTAGAAATATTTACACTCTTCCTACTAGCTAGCAAACAACATTGGAAAGCTGCAATGCTGCTGGCGCTGTGCTGGCTAAAAGCAGGCGCGAAGTTGTAAACATTAAACAGAGCACTTACTTACTTTCGTTTCTTTCTGAATATTTCAAGGTGAACTGTTCCGGCTCCGATTATACCGTAGGGCGCTTCTTAGTTTTGAACTAAAAACAGTGATTTTCTGGAGAAAAAAAACGTTTGGCGAATTGTGAATTAATGCTTGCTAAACTTCCTGTGTCAAAGATCACTTCCTGTTTTTCCCTCAATCTAGAACCCTGGGACTTGGAGTTGTTTCGTGACCTCATGGAACATTCTTCTCTCACTGTTTGCACTCTCACTCTCACATTCTGACAATGTCATATAAGGAAGAGACCATTGTTGTCCCTTTTGTTTTGTGAGTAAAATTATTAAAGCAAAGTATATGGAGGAATGTCTGACTGGAAGTACATGTTAGTCATGCAATTGCAAGCCTTATAGCCCAATAAAGGCTCTTTCAATACATTTCTGCCCTTTGGCAAACTACTGCCCAGACTTTTGCATTTTTAAATGGGTGGGAAATATTCCCAGATATTTCTCAGAAATATTTGGTATAGTTGGTATTTTATATTGAGCGGAACAGAGCGTTTGCAATAGGCTCAGCGTTACCATGCCGTAATGGAGGAAAGCTGGCCCTGGCAGGGAAGATTGTGAAGCCATAAACTGACCAAAATGTGGGGTGTAGTCTTTAAAGTGATGGTAAACCATTTGACATTTTTAATACACTCTCCTAGGTATTTCACTCTTTATGTTTATGGACAATGATATGGCTGTAAGATAACTATCATCCTTACAGGATGTGACATTCATTTGATCCAGACTCTTCTGTGGTTTCTTGTGGGGGACAGTTTCCAACCACCTACCTCAAACAGGGAGCAAGGTGAAGAAGACTTCTGTAAATCAATGGAGACCTTTGACCTAAATCACCATTAAAGGTTATTGTGAATCATCTTTATGTAATTAATTACTGGGACTACTCATTCGTTGACATTCTGTCATAACTTTTCTTCAGAAAGCTCTCAATCCAATTCAACAGCAGACAGGGCAGGATGCATTTTTTTTTTTACAGGAGCCATGATTCTGACTGACATAAAAATGATCAACCTAAACCCATCTGACAACATTGTTGAGAATTAACATTTAGATTAAAAAGTTACATTATCAGGAAAACTCCATCTTGGCTCAATAGCAAGATGCCTTTTATACTTCCCAGTTTAAATTCTAGCTCTATGTGATGGTGGGTGTGGTTGTCTTCAAGGTGAGTGCCGCCCTAGGCATGGTACTGACGTCTCTATGGCGATCCAAAGGGCTTTTGAATGCTCAAGAGGTGAGATAAGAAAGCAACGTGCATACTCTAACCATGTTACATATTCTTTCAAGACATGTTTGTAAAAGTTGTGTTACAATATGCTCAAATTCTGTGAAGATGCGGAGAAAAGACAGGGAACAGATGTCTTTTATCATATTTTATCATATATGATCATGAGAGAGTGCCAGTAACGCAGCTGTATACCGAGTTCAAATGTTTAAAAAAAAGAAAGAAAAAAAGAAAACAAACAAAACTTAAAAAAGGAAAATTGCACTGAGCTTTACAATACCTTTCGAAATTAAGCAATCTAAAAATCAAGTACGATAATCATAATAGCAATCAATCAAAATAATAATTTTACTACTGAAAGCAGAAACAGAGGGAAGATGATTGTTCAGTCTGAATTCTATTCCACTTTGGTCAGATGTCAAATCATCAACGACACCTTGAAAGTATTTTACCAGCACTACATTAATAAAAACCTATGCATTACTTCTCATTGACAATTGGTGCAGATTTGAACCTGACAGGATATTATGTTTCTTTCCCTTCATCATTAGACTAATACTATGGCAAGGCCGGCAGTGGCTATGGGCAGGGTTGGGCTCAACCCACCCAATGAAAAGTTTTTTTTCTGAACTGTTGATATTCTGGGGGCATGTTTGAATGTTTATTCTATGTCTAATCATATACTATGTCTATCTATTTAGCGCTGCCCATAGCCACCGCTGGCCTTGCCTAGGGGGGGGGGGGCTGTACTATGGCCTATTTCTAATTTCAAACCAACTCACCAATTAGTCGTTAAAAATTATCATAGTACTACGAAAACTGGCCACAAGACCTTTCAGCAGAATACTCATCAAAGAGACCTGAGGGCAAATAAAATTCAGACTGTAGGAATAGTAATAGAGGTAAATGGGGGAAGGAGGGAGGGTGAAAGTGCATTTGACGTCTTTGCTCTGGGAACTCTAGGCTGCTGAGCTGGATTTAGTATTTCAGTGGGGACCGGGTGGAGCACTTGGGTGTGGGGGGTCAGATTTCCCTTTGACTGTCCCCATAGACACTCTCATCACTGTAGGCGATGTAGAGAAAAAAGTCCTCTTCATGGTGCTCCTGAGAGAGAGAGAGAGAGAGAGAGAGAGAGTTTTGTAATGAGGCGAGAAAACAGGGAAAGAGGGGCTCACTCAAATGGTGACATACACAGGAACAACCAGCAGAAAATAAGGTGAAACTCATACCTGGTATAACAGGCCCATGGTGGCAGAAGTGGGAGGAATTACATTGTTTACAAAGAAGAAGAGGGCGTCCTCTGCTCGCAGGTGGATTCGTTTTCGGATGAGAAAGTAGAACTGGCCCACTAAGAGAAGCGGCAGAAAATAAGAGAGATTTGGAAAATGACAATTTACATTATACAATTTACATGTCTGAAAAGAGTGACATGGTTTTGGCACTGTTACCTGTCAGATCAGAGGGCACAAGGTACTTTTTCTTGTCAAGATCTCCTATCCTTGCTTTGGGGGCTTTTTCCACAATTACCTAGAAAGGAGAAGGAAAAAACTGTCTCTCTTGGTTTGGTGTGGGGTATTTCACAAGTCATGGCCATTAATTTAGGCTCATTTACTACTTCCCCATTCTATTGATATGTCTAGTACACAAGTCAGAATCGTCAACATTGTGTGGCTTTGCGGAACAGGTGTCCATTTGACTAATGCCAAATACTCAGTATTCTGTCCAATCTAGAAACATAGGCAAGTTGATTTTTATACATGGCCTGAAAGTAAGTCCTACAAAACAGCGTTGAGTGGAGGAAGGGCTCGATGATGAAACCAAATCCTACAGAGAAATAGACTAACTCTTCTGTTCTTGCAACCGCACACCCAATATTCAGCATTTGCTACACTGAATCCTAAAACTTAAAAGATGATTACGGCCGAAGTAAAAATGTTTTCAGGACATGAGAAATGCTCATTATTTGTAGCTAGGTAACCCTAATAGGCAACATTCCTCCTTGCTTTACATATGAGACATAAATATTTGACTTGATATATCCGTAAACAGGTTTAAAATGGTTTAACAGGCTTAAAGTGAGAAGGGACATTTCTGACCAAGACATTCTTGTACAAAGCCGGGGCCGGTAGATTCACAGCAGAGCCAGTGCGACGTAAACAAGTCCACTGTTGACACCACCTATTTTAGGGTACACTTCTGTAAAGCATTTCAACATCCTGCTATTCATTTCAAGGTAATACGTTTATCTGTCATTATGGGAGGTGAATGGCAGTTATGGTATTATGACAAAACCATGTTATTCACTTAGTAAGTGCATGACTTAGCGATATTCTATGTGGATAGCTGTCAATACTCGTTGATTGTCTCTAGTCTGTCAAGCATGACGTTGACAGCTTTCCATGCCATCGTAAAAAAAGAGACGTTTTTATCCCAACAATAAAGCTAGAGGAAACTTAACGAGGTAAAGTAGTTTATATCAAGACGTGACCAAACGGCGACGACTAAACTAGGTAGGCCCAGAAACCATTTGTTGTTGTGTGGGGGGTTGAAAGCGAGCTGGTATTTAAAATGCTATTTCGCTAGCTAGCCATCTTGTTAACCAGCGTCGCACGCACAATTCGCTAAACCAAACAATGTGACAAGGCAATGAAGGCATACGTGTACGAGTATCAAACGTAGCTATACTTGTTGATCCTAACTTTTACCAAATGATAACAGCTAATGGTGAACCAGGCACAAGGTGGTTGGTTGGTTGGCTTGCTTGACTTGAGGCCAAAACTAGCTGCAGTGCTAGCAAAGAAAGCCACTTACAGGGACCCTATCCGGATACTTCTTCCTTATTTTCTCGCCCTCAGACCGTCTCTTCTCAAATGGATGCTCCTCTTTGTATTGAAACTTCATTGTCAACGGAATGCCAAGCTGTCAGTTGGTGGATCTGAGATGTTTGATCGGAATTCCTCGAATAACAATTCACGGTTCAAGACAACAAATGCTATCTCGGGAGTACTTCAGCTGTGTTTTGCTCGGGTATTTTTTGCTAGTGCGACTGGCGGAGGGATACAATAACAATATATGACGTAAAGTGAAAACGCTACATTGAATTCTCAAAGACTTGCGCCAAGGAATGTAGCCTATAATCTAGCAGGCAGATCTATATCTATCTATCTTTATATATATGAATAGATCAACGATGATTCTGATGACAAGTGATCAGTCGGGCTTTTCTCCATAACTGTTATATATGAATTGAATACGGTTTTTATTTTTGAGGAACTATTTTATTTTGACCCCAACCACTACGTGTGAAATTGTAAAAAGTGTAAGAGGTTGTGATGAGGCAGTTTCCCGTCAATCATATGACCGTAATCAACGAAGATGAAACTACAGCGATAGGAGCCAGAGGGTTCACTCAGCATCCATTTCCGTCCGCTGTCTGTAGAATAATAAGGATTTGGCCGTTTGTTCAATGCTGGAAAACAATACACAGGCTGTGAACATTCGTGTTTTACTCATGATTGCACCTTGTCCTTATTGGTTTTAGCTTAACGTGTGTCGTGTATAGCGTCTTACGATCTCTTTGCCGCACAGGATGAAACTTGATGAAAAATGTTAACCTAGCATCACATTCGTGACACAATTTAAAATATCTTCACACTTATATGCACTTCGTTGTCCACCTACTTTCACAAATGTATATTACGAAATACGGAACATATTACTGACAAAACTCTGCGCATGCCTGCAATGGCTACGTTGCTAGTTTCCCGGTGGACAACGGCTTGACCATTGGCTGTCGAGCTACTCAACCATCTTCTAATTATTAACGATCTGAGATTACTCTAATTTCCTTGTCTGATTAGAATGAAATAATAAAAACGTGTTTTGGGCCTTCCAAGTCCAGTAAATAACTGCCTCCAGCCGTCATCTTCGGCTAATTAATTGTAGAAGTGACCTAGGCCGAAAGTGAACTGGAGGTGAGGTCAGGTTAAATTCGTCATCCTACCACACGAGGGAAGCAGAGTTTCACCAAAGTTGGATGATTTCATCGAATAACAGCAGAATAGTTGGTGCACCCTTCAGTTCGGACCAAATAGTATAGATTCCGACAATTACATGAATCTTGTGGCAATAGGTACATCTACCAACACCTTAAACAAATTACCTATTAAATAGTATTTGTCAGAAAATTAACTTAAAAAAGGAGAGCCAACAAGGAGTGGTCAATACTGACAAGTGTTTTATTAGTAACAGACCTGGGGAAGAAGAATCTGTCATGAGCCTTGACAACTGAAATTGTTCAGATGGTATTGACAAGACATGGGCGGACAGTGGAATCAATACTGTAGGAAGCAGGTAAAAATTTAAGGGGGCTACTAATTCTGCATAAAAAAAAGTAAGTTCCTGAAATTAAGTGCAAGTCCTTTAAATTCAAATTAAATTGAAGCTAAATGTTTTCAATTGAAGATGTCCAGAGGTCATACTATAATCATAGGCCTAGATCATGGTAACAGAGGAAAATGTAAAGAGCGGTTCCACAATTCAAATGTCATTTTGAACCATTCGATCTTTCAAAACTTCTTCGGTCCATCCTTTGTATCATTGTATTCTACAAGGGATTTCGGGAGGGGGGGAAAGGGTATGACAATGATGACCACAACCAATTGTCATTGGGTGAAAAATAAAAATCACTGCTTATCATTTCATCAAGCGATAAGTACAGTAGCAACTTCAGCAAATCTTCATCGCATAAAATCACCCGTTCTTGCAGAGAAAAGATGTACTCCAATGTGGGTACCTCCCACTGACCCATTAATCACCCTGATTGAAACAGGGTCTATGATCCCCTTACCCCCATTAAAAACGAATCACAGCTTCATTTTCTCCTGTCCAGTTACTCTTGGCCAAGTAAAGTCTGGTATCATGTTAGCTTACAGAGTAGAATTTCCAGTTGCTTTATCTAATGAAGTGCAGAGTCCAAGGTACATGGAAGAAAAAAGCATGGAAACCTGTCTTCGTTGCCTTGCTCTCCCTTCTCTTTATGTACTGTATTTTCCAAAATTTAAAAAGACGAACAAACGCAAGCATACTCCAACTTGCGTAGACACACATATCCCCAAGCATACACAGTCAGTATCAGGAACTGTAAGGCAGCGACTCCATTTTGTTTTGAAAAAAGGAAAAAATACAATAACCAAGAAAAAAACAGCCCCCCCCCCCAGGAGTTTCCACGCTCTCGTGATCCTACTCCTACTACTGTTCATCCCTGCTTCATGTTCTGCTGTGACCTCTTCTCCTCAGTCCCCTTCTGAGAGGGGGTCCTGGAGAGGTGAGGTCAACTGCTTGGGAACGGAGGAGAGGAGGAAGCTGGCAGGGGGAAGAGAGCCCTCCCTTCCCAAGTCAGCAATCACCAGAGCCGGTGCTGGTGGAGGTTTCGACTGAGGACGGACCGGATGTCAGCAGTGAACCTGGGAGAAAGGGAGGGGGTGGGAAAGTCAGTTTGTGAGGAGGACTTTGTCTGGTAGATGGATGAACAGGTCCAGAGAGCACATATCTGCTAGCCTGGGCACATCTTACCTTAGTGCATCTAGCATAGGCAGCAGGTTGAGGAGTGCTGTGTCACTAGGGTCGCTGAACCATGACTTTATTGGTATTGCATTGTCTGTAGGGTGCGGACACACACACACACACACACACACACACATACATACATATATCTGTGAGGGCATCAAGATGTTATTAGTTGGTGAATATAATCAGTGAGTTTCAGTATCTACAATACATTCCTTGTACTGCCAGGGTATGAGTGGCTACAGCTTGGTTAGCTGCTACCTTCAATTACCACAAGGTTCTCACATGTTTCACAACAATTTCTATAGGAAATAGCAATAATTGAATTGGTGTGTAAGACATGTTTGCTTAAAACATGCATGTATGCGTGCATGCATATAAGGGAGGTGTATAGCAAATTTTCACCCACAACCACGAAGCAACTGGTTTGACAACACCATTAGATTTAAAAACCATTAGCTAAAGCTCAACCCAGGGGGACATGACTCGATAATACACGTTTAACATTCTCATTACAATTGGAATGCATACGTGTGCATGTCTGTTTTGTGCATGTATTTGTGCAGGACACAGAGTTTGTGTGTGTAGTCTCTCACCTGGATGGCTCCGGTAAGCACCAGGCGAGTTGTCCAGGATGACAATACTGGAAAGGTCGTCGTGTACGACAGATAGATCTTTAATATAACTACCTAGATCCAGCGTACAATGCTGCAGACAGAGGGAAAAGATTAGGTGAGAGAAGTTGACAGGTGGTAGGAACTAACACTTCCCATGTGTTTGACACAGGAGGTTAGGGTGTCAAAACATCCCTGCAACATACTTAATGATAGTAGGGTGAGTCTTTTCCTAAAGATGTAGATGTGGATAGACATCTGCAGTTACATCCATATTAGAGAGAAGTGATACCTGTCTGTAGTATCTTCGTTTCAGGATGTTCCTGTTGTTGTCCAGCTTATCTGACACTGCAGAGCCGTAGATCTCCATACTGGCAGTGAACACCACCAGCTCATACCACTGACTGACCTGAAAGGGGTAACAGACATGTAATGAATATACACACACATACACACGCACACAAGCACATGCAAGTTAGCTACAACAGTAAAAGGAGCTAACATGGAAAGGCCACCTTGATCAGAGGATTTCCCACTCAGAGTTGATAATGATACTGTAAGTCACATGCTAGTAGTTACTCGCCGAACAACAAAGCCACAAAATCGTTCACTTTTGACAGATCCTAGCCAAAATAAAAAGACGTTCTAGTTCAGAACTGGCACTTACCACTTCTAAAAAGAAGTCGACGTGCGGCCTTTTATGTACAAAGAATCTGACTGGGTGTTTGTCAATCACTACCTACAAGTAAGAGAGAGAGAGGAAGACAAGCTTAGGACAACACATACGTACATAACCCTCTGTCTATGTTTGTGAGTCTAAGAGTGTGGTGTGTGGATGTGTGTTTACCTTGAGGATGAAGTCTGGTGGAGTACCAGGTCTCACTGTGGGTCTGAGGACCCCGTCGTGATGAGAGTGGATCAACGTCTCATCTAGATCCAGCACCAGAATCTTCCGCTTTACTGCATCTGGAGATAACAAACACACTCAATACCAACAGTGAGGATGGTGTCTTGATGTTTCAAAACACCACAATCATGATGATAGTCTAAGGCAAGGTCTTGAGGGCTACAGTCTAGACTTACACAGGCACCTATGCATGAGCTAAAATTCTAACATTGCAAACAATCCTGACAAACACCCTACTGAAGATGGTTAATGTGGAAAGGAATTTCCAGCTAGCTGTCATTACCACCTGCTTGTATTCTCCTTTGGCTTTGTTTTACATGATATGGGGGGGGTCAAAAGAGAGGGGGACAGAGGTACTTACTGAGTCTGTTTCTGGAGATGGGGGACAGGGGTAAAGTATCATACCGCACTGTCTGGTACTGTATTATCTGAAACAGGAAAGGAGAGGGATGAGACATATTCATACAAACATTCACATTAAGTCTGTTGCCTTGGAGAGCCTAAATAAAACATCTAGTGACAGCGTGGTGGATAAAGTCAGGTTTACAGCTGTCATCACTTTCAACACATTTCAATAAACAATCCAAGCAATGGATTTAGAATTGACTTCATAGGCCAGGGTGCAATGTAGTTTGAAAACCTTCACGATTCCCACTCTACTCCCTATATGGATCAGACTAAAGGGGAAAAGTTGAGTCATAGCAAATATGTCTCTTTCTATATCTAAGGCAACCCAATTCTTATGATCTCAAATGGTAGCACAGGCTCAGACTAGAACAAGACCACAGAATCCTTAGGTTGCATCCTAATGGTCTACAATGGCCTAACAACACAGGGACGGTGAAATAAATATGGTGGATAATATCTGGGAATTGTGGGCCTACATCTGTCCTGTTCCTTTAAATCAGTGCAGTTGAATGAAAGGAGACTTGGGAGAGAAAGGCACTTTAGGTGCATCCCATCATCTCCACTCAAGGGGTCTTTGTACCAACTTCCCTTATTTCCTCTGTTGGACCAGACTCTACAGGGTGGACACTTGTGCTGCTCTAGCTGCTCTGTTCTCCAAAAGGGCTATTTTTAGCCCCCCAGCTGTCAATGGGTGTCAATGGAATAGAGGCCCAAGTGGAAAGGGAGACTTGCAAGGTGACTTTAACAGGGCCCAGGTTGTTTTATCTAAATCCTTAAAAAGGGCCTCCCCGGGTCCCTCCATGCCCCTCATGCTTGGCAGATCTGGCCGGGAAGAACCTGCAGAGATGCAGCTGCTGCGAGGAATGGGGGAATAAACCCACAGCCCTCCTCTCTGTATCCTGTGGTGGGTTTTTAGCCTCAAGCCCCTCTAACCCTGGGCATGCCTCCCTGCTCTGGCTCTCTATTGTTGTCTTGAAGATAATGTACTACAATACATGGTTGACTTGAAGATTATGACGCAACTGGTTTACTGTATGTTTACATGCAGCTGCATGCATCAGATTAAGGATTGGTAGCATGTGTGGTTCATAATCTTCTTGTAGTGCTGACAGTCGCACAATGCAACAACTCATTTTGGTGAGTTACATACAGCACATGATTGTGACATCTCTGACCATGATTGTTTTTATTTTTCTATAAATGTCTAACATGGATTGTAATCTGACTAACTCCTCTATCAAAGACCTAACACTGATGTACTAGATAGAAACAAAACCTCAATAAGGTCTGAGCATTTAAACACAAGCAATGCTGTTCACAGGCACAAAACCAGACTCACAAAACCTGGTCCTGCTATAGTCAGAGTAGACTAGATTAAAGAAGGCAAGACACAGACTTACTCCGCCACATGGGTACTCCCTACCAAAAGCCATATTATGACTTAATGTATAAATGTATGACGATGCTGCAGTATTACACTCAATGCCAAGATTCAAAATACAAAATATCTAGGTATATTCCTCCAATACAGTTATTGTGCAGGGGGGGGGGGGGGGGGGGTCGCAGAAACACTATGATAAAAATACATTGTGTAGAAGACTTGTTTCTCTGCCACGAAGGATAATAAACTCTATCTACTCTACAACTTTTAAAGCATTGCATCCCACTGAATAAGCCCCTCGGCTCTCTAGTCAGTGACGTTGCACCACTGTTAGATAATGCAGTGCATGAGTTAAACCGTGTGTTTGTCTGAGCGTGGAAGTGTGTGGGACTGTGAGTGGGAACAGGGCAGCCTTTGTGTGCAAGTAATGCCTTACACTTTGGTCATAACCTGGACTTCCCACCCTGCCCTATTTACCCATGAGCAAAATAACCTGTCACAAACACCTTTAGCATATCACAACACATCACACACATTCCCCCTCTCAGTTGGCCTAAAACAAGGTTCAAGCAAGGAGAATGTATAGAGGAGTCAATATTTCAACAAGCCTTACAGATATTCAGCAACTGTATATTACTTAGTGTGTGGAGTCATTGACACCTTATATGTCAAGTTTATAATAGGGACATCATGTGAACTCAGGGCTGCCAACTCTCATGCATTGAGCGTAAAACACACTCAATTGAACCAACTCACACATACTCACACGTCGTATTTATCATGCTTTGAAACAAAACATGTGTACCGCTTTTCCCCCCCGAAAGTTCTGTTATTCAGTTCAGTCTAAACCTCTCTCGCATGATCAGCATGCCCTCAGAACACTGCTACTCCTCTTCCCCGATTGATTAAGAAAGGTAACAGAAGCTGAATTGCACATCTGCAAGGTTCACACTCTTAACAGATACTCAGGGTCACAATAGTAGTCTACATGCAAAAATATAGGCAACTTTTTAAATTATTTCAGTTGTTTGTTTACATGTAAGAAACAACCGCATCAGTTGTCATGTGTGTATCTGTATGTATGTATGTGTATATATATGTGTGTGTGTGTGTGTGTGTACACTACATAGCCCAAAGTATGTGGACACCCCTTCTAATTAGTGGGTTCGGCTATTTCAGCCACCCATTGCTAACAGGTGCATAAAAGCAAGCATACAGTCACGCAATCTCCATAGACAAACATTGGCAGTAGAATGGGTCGTACTGAAGAGCTCAGTGACTTTCAACGTGGCACTGTCATAGGATGCCAGCTTTCCAACAAGTCAGTTCGTAAAATTTCTGCTCTGCTAGAGCTTCCCCGGTCAACTATAAGTGCTGTTACTGTGAAGTGGAAACGTGTAGAGCAACAACAGCTCAGCTGTGAAGCGGTAGGCCACACAAGCTCACAGAATGGGACCGCTGAGTGTTGAAGCGCGTAGCACGAAAAAATCGTTTGTCCTCGGTGTCCCCCTCATCAATCTACACACAATACCCCATAATGACAAAGCCAAAACAGGTTTAGAAATGTTTGCTAATTTATTAAAAATAAAAAACTGAAATATCACATTTACATAAGTATTCAGACCCTTTACTCAGTACTTTGTTGAAGCACCTTTGGCAGCAATTACAGCCTCAAGTCTTCTTGGGTATGACGCTACAAGCTTGGCGGTGCCTGGTTTCCTCCATACGTGATGCTTGGCATTCACACCAAAGAGTTCAATCTTGGTTTCACCAGACAATCTTGTTTCTCATGGTCTGAGAGTCCTTTAGGTGCCTTTTGGTGAACTCCAAGCGGGCTGTCATGTGCTTTTTACTGAGGAATGGCTTCCATCTGGCCACTCTACCATTAAGGCCTGATTGGTGGAGTGCTGCAGAGATGGTTGTCCTTCTGAAAGGTTGGGTTCTTGGTCACCTCCCTGACGAGTTTGGCCTCAGTTTGGCCGGGCGGCCAGCTCTAGGAAGTGTCTTGGTGGTTCCAAACTTTCCCATTTAAGAATGATGGAGGCTACTGTGTTCTTGGGGACCTTCAATGTTGCAGACATTTTTTTGTACCCTTCCCCAGATCTGTGCCTCAACACAATCTTGTCTCTGAGGTCTACGGACAATTCCTTCGACCTCATGGCCTGGTTTTTGCTCTGACATGCACCGTGAACTGTGGGACCTTATATAGACAGGTGTTTGCCGTTCCAAATCATGTCCAATCAATTGAATTTACCACAGGTGGACTCCAATCAAGTGGTAGAAACATCTCAACGATGATCAATGGAAACAGGATGCACCTGAGCTCAATTTCGAGTGTCATAGCAAAGGGTCTTATATAAATGTGATATTTCAGTTTTGTTTTTTTTAATAAATTAGAAAATTAGAAAATCTGTTTTCGCTTTGTCATTATGGGGTATTGTGTGTAGATTGATGAGGGAAAAATTAATTGAATCCATTTTAGAATAAGGCTGTAACATAACAATGTGGAAAAAGTTAAGGGGTCTGAATACTTTCCGAATGCACTGTATATATGTGTGGGTGTGAGTTAACAAGTGCTTTACAATTTAAATGATACCAAATATATTATACAACTATATTGTTCCAGCCCAGACAGTCTTCCTAAAATACTCTGATAACAGTTATCCTCAACATGTCAATGTCAGAGACCAGGCTCAAGTCTACTGTGGACCACTTTGGTCTGAGGTGCAAGGAGAACTTCCTCGTCCAAAATGTCATCAAAACAAATAATAAGTCAAGGGATGTGGAAGAACACCATACACCCCCAAACCACTAACCATCAATTACCAAAAAATATAAAGAGTGGCACAATCATTGACAGCAGACTCAACTACCTCTACCAAGAGCGGGTACACAAAAGGGCATAACATCAGACACAACCCACCCACTTCTTGACCAGTACACCTTCCAACCAACAATCTGCAGAATAGGGCCACTGCACATGAGAACCAAAGAGGACTCAGTAGTTTCTACTGAATGAGGCTGCACTCATTACAATTTGTCTGTTACCATTTAGGCCTATGCACTTTATTGTGGTGGGTTGATGTAAGCGTGTGTTCACTATGTATTTTGTAATATACTGTTGTATGCATGTGTATGTGCTTGGATGTGCTGATTATTGTTTCCTGTATGTATCTAACACCACAAACGAAGTTCCTTCGGGAAAAATAAAATAAGCCTAATCAAATGCATTGTTTTATACCAAATACAGGCAGTGATTGCGCATCCATGCGTCATGGAAAATCAAGTCAGAAGCATATGAGATGTGGCATTTGTTTCATTATTGTATAATAGGAATTAACATATTTCTGGATGTGCTTTAGCCATATTGTCTGTATCATGGCTCGGTTGACAGATAAATAGCTATGTGGCAAAAACAAAGTGCAAGCATATATGCTAAGGTTCTGATTTAAAGAGTTTGCCATGTCGTTTAGTGACAGAGCCATGGCAACAGTAAGCAAGACATTTCTAGTTGTATCCCCAGTTCATTAAAACAGTACAAACAAATATGTGAATAAGAGCAGTTAAGGTACGTTTCTTTTCAATAATAATGCTCACCGTGCGTAGGTGCTTCCTGAGAATGTATAAGATGAAGCCCCATATTCTGGATGTGACACCAAGGAAAGTACGGATGCCAAGTAAACACTGTCGGGTTTTCAGCATGACGGCGACCACCCACGGGAACTGGACTTTGACAAAATCACGAAATAGTTGGCCCTCTCAGACAACTTGACTATTGTGGTTAGGCCTAAGGCTCAAACAGTAAGATCCTCACTATCGCTCGAACTTGCCTATCGTTACCTTTCTAAACCGAACCCGTCCAAATCAACAAGACCGAGCAAACGTGTGAGTACCTCTGCACGCTTGCTACAAAACGTTCATCGATTAAAATGCATTGGCATTGTATGGCAGAAAAACCTAATAAAAACAAAAGTCTAAACAAAAGTAGACTCTTGCAAAGCGACTGCTATCATATCAATGGAACGACAAGCTGGTTAGCTCATCCAGCTACCAGTAGTACCACGCAACCAGCAGCTGCCAAGCTAGCTAGCTCGGAAGGTTGACCACCTTGAACCTAGTGAAAAAATACCCCAAATGTTCTGGCTTTATAACGTTAAACCACTAGTCAATACTCTTCCTCTCTTTGTGGTATTTCAAGGGAGAGATTGAAACAAAAATCAAGCAGTCAACATGAAAACTGTTTGTAGTTCACAGCAAATCCGGAATCGAACTGCGAGCCGCCATCGCTACCCTGCCGTCACTTCCGCGAGTAACGCCAGTCAACCCGATTCGAACCTTGTGGTTGCGCGCAGCACGCCCCCGTGGAAAGCAAACAACCGAAAGTGGACGAGCAAAATTATGCGTCTCTCCTTCAAAGCCGTGCCGTCACTGCCGTGTGAAATTATCAGAATGTTTTGTATGCTACACTCACTTGTATACACTCTGAACAAAGGTTACAGTTTAAATCCCGCGCAGGGTCTTTGCTCATTCATTTATGGTTTTCCACCATTCATGGTCATGCATTGTTGTAAAAAATGCAGTGAAGCATTTTTCTTAATTTAGCTCCATACTCTATACAAAAGTTTGGATTTGAAAACACCTTAGGTTAAAGTAGAGATTCTAAGCTTTTATGTCATGGTATTTGTGTACATATTGGATTCACTTTAGACATGAAAACACTTTTTATACATTATCGTGCTCTATCATGCACGGTAGAAATTAACTTGGCAATGGAGACTGAATGTACCTTTTAGTATACTTTATATGTCAATATTAAGAAGGCATCGTAAACACATAACGTCCAAGCAGGCACACATCAAGACAGAACACCCTGCTCATTTGCATACTTTTTCGATGTTTTTAGGTCTTTTTACATCAGGAAATGAAATGCATGTTCAATAGGATTTAAATCTGGAGATTTACTTTCCACTTTTATGGCCCTGAAAAACTCCCTGGTTGCTATGGCAGTATGTTTTGGGTCATTGTCCTGCTGTATGAGGAAGCGCTTTCCAATGAGTTTGGAGGCATTTGCTTGTACTTGGGCTGACAAGATGTGTACACTTCAGAATTCATCCTGCTACTGCTGCCGTCAGCAGTTACAACATCAATGAAGACAAGTTAGCCAGTTCGAGTGGAAGCCATACATGCCCAAGCCATAACACCCTCTCCACCATATTTCACAGATTAAGTATTATGCTGTGGGCAGTTTTTTTTCCTCCACTTTCCTCTTGCCATCACTCCGGTTTTATTTGACTACTACTGTGGGCGGGGGATAATGTGCAGAGACAACTTTCTGATGAGTGGGGCATCATGACAAAAGTTTGCCCCTGCGTTGATCCCGCCCCAATTTAAGCCCAGTGATTGTATGTGAGGGAAAATGGGGAAATATTTAGATTTATATATCTTGAAATTGCTTGTAATTTCTGAATTTTGAAACCAATATGTACCTATCAAATTAAAGCAGAGAATCTTCACTTTAACCTCATAGTAATTGTTTGATTTCAAATCCAAACTTTTGGAGTGTAGAGCCAAAAGAAGAAAACATGCTTCACTGTCCCATTACTTACGCAGGGCACTGTATATCAAAGCGATATTTTATTATTAAGGTGTCACACTGTCTGAAGGAAACATTATACAGTAAAGTGAATGTTCATTTTAGTCAGTTTAACCATTTATTGCATGGTGGAGGCTGGGACAACCACACTTACACACTTACTCTTATAGCCAGCGCAATCGTCACAACTGTTGAATGCTATGAAGGAGCATAAACTTGGCTGCTTTTAAGGCTTTGTCCCTTGTACGTATGATGGCGTTTTGCATACGGTACGTGTACACCAGCTGTCCTGTCACCTGACGGACAGCTGCGCCACTTGATTTCCGTCGAAACTACACTAACACCGGAACGAGAGCGTATCGTCTTAGTTCCGTTAAGTTTTCAGGTTGCTGTACCAAGACCGAGACCCGCTGCCACAAATGTTAATCTGATCACAAAATAGGATGTGTTGCATAAAGGGATGTTATCTGGAAATAATGTATGCTACACATCATAACGGGAGGCTATATTCTTGAAATCTCGACAACTCATCTGCAATTTCAATTATTTGAAGTAGCCTATACTTGCATGACATCAACTGCGTCAACAGTTTTTCTTCTCTTTTTTTTTTAAATACAAAACTAAAATGCGATATCGAGCCTTTTATTGTGTGCAGGTTGATTTTTGCGAATTTTCCTAATTAGTTTTTAGGATGATTGAGATTATTTGTAAATTTACAGTTGATATTATGTGCATATTTCTCTGCTGCCGAGGAATACGCTGATTCAAGCGAGCCTGCTTCGGAGATATGCTCCTTTTGCATTCGGTCTAGCATGTCTCATAGATCACCGTGAGTTGTTAAACTCCGACTCACGGTACGGAGATGTTACGGTGTCGTGATGGCGTTGGTATAGTTTGGCCGTAAGTGCCTCGTCTGTACTAACACTATATTTATTTTTTCATGACATTTACAGAATTCAGTTGCTGGGTTTCTGTATGGCACAAAATGGTGTGACATTCTCTAAATAACTATTTTATGTCAATGCATTCATTTAAGTTATGAAAAGATGTGCAGAGCGTTACAGGACAAAAATAGACCCAAGCTCACACTCAGGTGGTGAGCAGTACAAACTGCACATGGCCCGATATTCTGTACAAAAAGGTGATCCGAAATTTTAATAAACTATATAGAAACTATACATTTGTCTTCCATAACAAGGAAAACAGACACAATAAAAACAATACCTCTTGTTTAATAGTTTTGAACAACAATGAGGCCCATGTTAGTGGACCTATCTGCTGTAGTTGATTTTCTGTTTTATGCTGAAATGTTCATGATTTTATAAAGTGATAACAAGCAATTCAGCTTTGGGCTGATTATACTGACACATCTGCCCCAACCACATACAGTAGCTCTACCCTTATGCATTTGGAGACAAATTCCTCAGACTGGCATCAAGGCTTTGATTCTGTGTTCTCTAGAATGTCAGTTGTCTGAACTCTCATTAATTGTAAGAAGCGGGGTAATCTTCTTTAGTTAGCTTCCTTGCTCTAGACATCAAGGTCATCATCAGGGTCCTCCTGGTCATAGTCATCATTGGCATCAGGCTCGTACAGGATCCGTCCTGACCCAGGTCCTGGGTGAAGAATGGCTGACTTCCTGGAAGGAGGCAAGAATGGATTTTGATTAACACTTCATGCAAACACTAAGCAACAGCAGCAAACACAGCAGAACCACTTGCAGTTAAAAGGCCTACAGCCATGGTGGGATTAAATCTCACTTCTCTTTACTGAAGACAAAAGGAAGCGCCAGTTTTTCTTTAGCTTCTCTCTCCGTTTCGGATAGGCGGAGGTTAAAGGTCAAGTTGGCTGTTGGATCAACCTGAGATCGCCAAAGAGAAACACACAATTACCTTGAGTGATTTCCTCTAATTATCATCCTAGGAATTTGAATGCTGTTGTCAGGAATTATACATGTGCAGCTTTGTTTACCTCAGACTCGCCTGTATCTGTCTGTGTATGTCCTGGATGACTGGGTTTGCTTTGTATTGTAACTGTCAGGTCCTCCTTGATACTGAAGATCTCCTCCTTTTAAAAAACACACAACATTAAACACACTTGTACATCTTTCTTCACACAAACCATAACGTTTCTGTGTTCAACAAACCAACCAGAGTACACAAAATCATCCTCTTCCATGTCTTGAAATGCCTGCAGTGAATCCTCATACAAAAAGGTTAATGTGGTGTACTTCCCAGCTGTGAGTAAAATGATGGGCTGAACTTAAAACAGCTCTTAAATGCATCTTACATCTTGCATAATCTTGCCAGACTTGGAGCGTCTGGTTGTTTTGGCAACAGCTCTCCGTCCTTTGAGCCCTGGTACAACAGTGATAACTGAGGTAGCCAATTGGCATATGCTTCCCACGGTGCCACACTGATGCAAGTCTGAGTGCAGCAGGCCAAGTACAGTTCTCACAGCTCCCCCTAATGATCAGAGGAGAGATACCGAACTGTAGCATCTCTTGCATTGATTTGATACCATGACATGTGATGACATTTTTAAAACCGAGGCAAAGCTTTGATGCCTGTGTTTTTCGGCATTATCCAGTATTGAAATAAAATAGACTGCCGGTTGATGCAGAGACTGAATAGCATAAATAGCACCATGACATACCTTTCTTAATTTCATTAAGTCTCTGGCAGATTGCAGAGGGATTGTGATGCCTCAAAATCCACGACAGAGAGTCAATGATGAGTGTCACTGGTTTAGGTTGACGTGTTAGTTTGAGAAGAGTACTGATGTCCTCTGTGGTGAACTGCTGAACATTGAATGGTGAGTGTTGGGTCCAGCCAAGGGGGTCAGTGTATGCATTGTGAAAGTGCAGCCTACATTCAAAGTGACAAATACAAAAAAAGGTTAGCTGTTTCTCTCAAGAAATTAATCCTGTTGACTTCAATCCAATAACTTCCACTAAAGTCACCTTTGAGTAGTTGTTCTGTCCAGTCCATCTTGGAATTCCTCCTCACTGACTTCGAACTCCAGTACATGGACAACTTCCTCCCTTAACACAATTTGTATTCCACTGTTAGCAAGATCCACTCTGCAATATTTCAAGTAATTTAAAATAATGAAATGTACCTTGTGGCTTGAATATATGACAAAATACCTTAATGACACAATCATAAAGAACCTATTCTTACCCAATTGTTTGTTTTGTTGACATTTAAGATTTAGAACAAATGATGTACAGCATCAAATCATTTATTATAAGTTACTCTGTTATGTTGCATTTAAGTAATGATGTTCCCTTGTAATGTAATTTCTTGAGCACTAGAGATATTTGACTTCTCCAGTACATTTAACACCATACAGCCCTTACTACTTGCGGATAAGCTGCTGAGGATGCAGGTGGACTCCCCCCATTGTTTCCTGGATTACGAACTACCTGACCAACAGGCCACAGTTTGTACTGCTGCAGGGATGTGTGTCGGACTGGGTGGTGAGCAGCACTGGTGCCCCCCAGGGGACAGTTCTGGCTCCCTTCCTCTTCACCCTCTATACCTCGGACTTCAGGCACAACACAGATACTTGTCATCTGCAGAAGTTCTCTGACAATTCTGTTATTGTGGGATGTGTCAGTGGAGGCCAGGAGAATGAGTACAGAGGACTGGTGGACAGTTTTGTTGAGTGGTGTGAGCAGAACCACCTGCTACTCAACATTGGCAAGACAAAGGAGATGGTGGTGGACTTTAGGAGGACTAGGGTCTCCCTATCTCCTGTTTCCGTCCAGGGAGAGGAAGTGGAGGTGGTCCAGAACTACAAGTACCTGGGGGTGCACCTGGACAATAAACTGGACTGGTAACACAGGGCCAGAGGCCAGAGGCCAGAGGCCAGAGCCGGCTTTATTTCCTGAGGAGGCTCAGGTCCTTTGGCATGTGCAGGACTCTGCTGAACATGTTCTACCAGTCAGTGGTGGCCAGCGTAGTGCTGTACGTGGTGGTAAGTTGGGGGGGCAGCATCAAGGAAGGTGACACCAAGAGGCTGAACAAGCTTATTAGGAAAGCTGGTTCTGGAGGAGGTGGCCAATAGGAGGATGAGGACCAAACTCCTGGCCATCATGGACAATCCCTCCCATCCCCTACATGACACTGGCAGAGCAGAGAAGCTCCTTTAGCAACAGATTACTACAACCACGTTGCACTAAGGAGCGCTATATTTTCTGCGTGCCGCAATAAGACTGTACAACTCCTCCACCGGCTGGCTCGATCGGGGTGATCAGAGTCAGATGTTAAATCACACTGAACTGTTCTTACTGTATATAATGTTTCAGATGTCTATTTTATTTTATTATTCTATTGTCACTTTATTTAGTTGTTGTTTGTGATGTGAGCTGCTGTATCCCCCTAATTTCCCCTCTGGGATCAATAAAGTACCTATCTATCTATCTCTCTCATAAATAAAGTGCTTTTTTTTGCTTGTGAAAATGCATTTGCTCCATTGTGTTGGCCCACTTGGTGTGCAGAAATGACACGGTTTGGCATTAATTCTGTTTGTTCGTTATCGTACATCATACTGTACCTGTTCAGTGCTGTGTTGATGAAGCTTTTCAAGAGGTGCCGACCTGAGTAACTCACAGAATCTGCAAAATGTAAAGGCTAGTTACTTACAGTGACTGATTGATGTCAGTGATTCTTAATGTTAGCAGAGAAACAATTTGGTGATCAGCAAGAGTATTTACCCTGTATTAATATGAATCCTCCTGCATCTGTCCCTTGCAGTATTTCCAACAACATGATGGGCAAAAAGCTTGGGATCTCGCTAGCTAGCCAGCTATAGTATCGTTACCGCGTGTAATGTTTTCTTGTCTCTGATCCGCCTCCGCCTCCAAACATCGATATTCCTCTATCAAAATCTGTCAATTCGCCTGACAAGCTTTTGTCAACTGATTATGCTGCAAATATGTACACATCAAAGTTTGTATTTAAGTAAGTGATGTCGAACACGCATTAGTACAGTCTATGTAAATTCAGGATTTTTGATTCTCTGTCCAGCTAGCTAGCTCGTGTCGGGCTTGAAAACGCCATGTCCCAGAAATCTTATGCTCAAAGGCTTGTGAGTAATGTAGTTCTACGCTTTTTGAAATTCATCCACGTCCCGTATGACTGCCCACACATTTTACTACATTGCCCAGCAACGCTCAAAGGGATGTCACCGCGTTGTGGCAACCACAAGGGGCTTCTGCAATCAGTTGACATCGCTGATGACTTGAGTGAGGCGCGCAAGGGACGACGCGGAGACGTATTTTTAGTCCAACTCTTGTCGAATGTTGCTCGTGTTGGAAAAATTACCAACTTTAGCAAAGAAAATTGTATCTTGAATGCTATGTGGTGTATATAGTTGGTAAACCCATCTGCTACAGTTACTCCGGTGACTTAGCTCCTTAGTTTTCCTAAGTAGTTTGATTGCCTGGATTATTTAGCTATGAGCTACGTTAGCCGCTGCGTGATTAGCTAGCTTGCTCACTAGCTACAACGGCGGGCTAGCAAAGTAATACGCGTCGTTTGGCATTTTATCGTTGCTGCAGGGATTATTAAGACAAAGGGTCGGGGGACATCGCTTGTCTTTGGTTGAATTATCATTTGAAGAACTGTAGGTAGTCCTCTATCCTCGGCTGGGGCTGCTCTGGCAGTCAAGCCGGGAGAAAAGCGCTCAGTCGCTGGATATAACAAGGGCCTTGTTGCTGAGGCGACAATGCTTGAAATAATGTCTGAACACCAAGGTATGTAAAAGTGTCAACCCACATCGTAAATTCGTCTTGACTCCATAACTTAGCTAATGCGTTGTTGATTTAGCAGAAATTTGACAATGTATGCTAGGTAGTAATTGTTGGTTGGCTAGCTAATCAAGCTAGCTTCTGTTCTAGGCATAAACATATTTTGCCAGCTCCCCCAGGTAATACTGATATGTTGAACCGGTCAGTGCAAGTAGCTAACGTTATCATGTCGAGTTGGGTGTACCGAATGCGTTTTGGGGAATTGGGCAATGCTTGTGATTGTCAGTGTGTGTCGTTAACTAGCTAGCTAACGTTATCCACTAACTTTGCTACCAAATGGCAATGCATGGCTCACGACATTTGTAATGCTTATAGCAACTAGCCCCGCACGCCATCATGATTATCCTAACCACCCAGCACAGTCCTTTGGCTTTTCATCAGTGGATAATTATCTACGTCATTAGCTAGCTAGTTATCTTTGTCTGTAATATATAGATTGACCTGTTGCTGATCCTAATTATGGATTGATGGCTAGCAAACTGAACATGCGGCAAGTTAGTCAGTGAGTGAACTTAGCTAGTCAGGCAGCCATTGTGTTAGCTGGCTGCGCTTGAGCTACATGACCCACTGCAAATTATGCTATCTTATTTTCCGCAACCATTCCACTCCGAAGTTGTCGACGGTAGTGATCATTTATAACAGTTCGTTATAGTAAGCTGTAGGTTGGGTCATTGTTTTGTTGATTGCAGTTGTCGAGTTGAACGACTTGCCAGCTTTTTCAATTAGTTTTTTTCGTTTAGGCTAACCTAGATGATTTTGCGGATGAGGTGGCCATCAGCGCTTGTCTTTTCTTCGCTTACTGGTCTTACATCAGTAAAAAAAACCAATGTGATTACTGCACGGTTGTAACATGTCATCTCTCTCTCTTCGCAGATTCGTTATTGAAGTGCAAAACGGAGCCTCTGGTAAGTAGAAACTTCCGGTGTCACATCAAATTCCGTTCCGTCTCTCAGATCCTGTTTCCCCTTGTTTTCATTTGTGGGGGGGTTTATGCACAGAATCCCCTAATGCAAGTGTTTTCTTTCTTTAGCCCCCAGAGAGGAGAAAGAGGACTGTTGAAGATTTTAACAAGTTCTGCAACTTTGTCTTGGCATATGCAGGCTACATCCCCAGTCCTAAAGAGGTAGGTTGTCTTGATATCCTAGCTAATTAAAATAACCTATTGCTATGGTGCAGTATTTATCTGCTCCAAGAACTCTGCATTTTTTTGTATAAAGTTGCATTACAACCCGATGCATCAAGAGCTGCGTGTCCTGTAGTGTTTCTGAAGTGTTCTCTCTCTTACATGATCCTCCATAGGAAAGCTCATGGTCCCCATCGTCCTCCAGCTCCCCACACAGCTCAGGTGCATCAGGAGAGGGTGGGGGTGGTGGAATTGGTGGCGGCGGCAGCTCGACAGGGACCAGCTGGGGAGATGGAAGCTCAGACCTGCACACAATTCACACATTTGTACGGAAGGCCCGCGCCAACAAGGGCAAGAGCATGCGCCGCATGCACTCTGACAGCACCCTGTTGGACAAGATGCGCCTCAAAGACTCTCTTTACGAGAGCCAGGCTGGCAGCAAAGCTGAGCGCAAGAAGGACAAAAAGCTGAAAAAGTTGTCCCTGGGCTCCGCCATGGCTGGGGGCGACAGTGGGAGCAGTGGTGGGGAGAAGAGGGCCCGCATCAAACGCAGCAAAAACCCCAAGCAGCCCAAAGCCCTGAAGAAGCTCAAGAGCTTGGCCACCCAAAGCGAAACAGACTCAGAGATGGGCCACGGCCATGCAGAGGAGCACTCAGCCCGGGAAGATATGACAGGGCACGGGGTCTCAACCCCAAGTATGCAGGGTCTGGGCAAGATGCAGACGGAGGAGTCCACCAGAGAGGCGGAGATGAGCTCGAGTGAGGGTGAGACCTGGATTGCAGACGAAGATATTATGGTGGAGTCAGGTGAGCAATGCCCTAATAACAAAATGTGAATGAAGAAGCTAAAGGTTTCAAATTGTGAAAGTGGGGTTCCCAACATGGCCTCATTTGATACTCAAGTTTAGGACTGCAGTATTTACTTTTATGCATTGCTGCATGGCAATGACACATTTTTGAATTAGTTATTGATGGGGTCTAGTACACTGCTGGAGTGCATCTTAAGTCTTATGTTGCCTTATATTTGCGCCTCCTTCAGTTGATCTGAATTGCTGAGGTCTAAACTAGAGATGTACACCATTCTGTCCTACCTTGACATGCCCTTATTAACTAATTCACTTTCCACTCCCTCCTTTTCTTCACAGGTGACGACTCCTGGGACTTGATCACCTGTTACTGCGGCAAGCCGTTTGCTGGGAGACCCATGATCGAATGCAACCAGTGCGGTGTATGGGTTCACCTCTCCTGCGCCAAGATCAAGAAGTCAAACGTCCCTGACATCTTTTACTGCCACAAGTGCAGGGACTCACGACGGTCGGGGCACAAGAAAGACCCCTAAAAAGAGAGGGATGTGAAGGACAACAAAGCCCTCCATACCCATCTCAATCGACTCTTTCCCTTTTCTTCTATGTCCTTTAACATCCAAGTTCTTTTCTGCGATGCCTACAGCTGATTGTTAAGCCTAAACCCTCACCTGGATGGCAACTGTATTGTTAGTTTTATCTCTTTTTTTTGACAATCACAAGCATTCTCACTATTCATGTTGGTGTTTTGTCACTTTCTGCTTGTGAGAACTGGACAGGAAACAGAAAGACAGTGGGGGAGATCTTTTTATCTGTAACACAAATAGAAATGCCTCTCTTGCTTTGTAAGACATTGAGACTAGCTTTTTATTGATTCAAATGTTAGACTCAAACAAATATCCACCACCTGGTTTTCATATGTCATGGCATAAGGTGCATGACAAGTCATAGAGAATTATTTATTCAGGACATTGATGGACCTCTGTTTTTCCATGTCCAAGAAAAAGTGTTTTATAATGGTACATCAACTATTGTGAAAGCCCACACACACATCTCTAAAACCAGTAATCAATGCAATCCTACTGTTATACCATGACCAGGCATACCCCCCCCCCGGTCATCCTCAGAGAAGAAAATGTATAGTCCTGTATTTTTGTCCATACGTTTCTCTAGTAGTGCTAGATGGGCAGCTCATGTTTATTTGATTGTTTTTGGCATATTTTTTTCTTGTAATATTTCAGTTTGCGATTGTTTTTGTCTATTATACACTCAGTTGTAGCTTATCATTGAGCCCTAGAGATGTTACTCATTGGATGTTTTCTGATTCAAACAAATGCCAGATCAAATCTGAATGTTGAATCTATTCCATATAAATGCACAGACAATTGTGCTACAACAGTGCACTTTTAAAAGGTGAGCCCAAACCACCACCCTTTTTGGATGTTTATTGGGAAGTTAATTACTACAGTTTCTGTAATTGCTTATGAAACTTAAGATTATAAACTAAGAAAACGGCTGTCTTCAAGTTTGTGATGTAGCCTTTAATCAGAAATGTTTCACTCTTCCTGGTTTTGTTGACATGTAATTGCAGTTTGACATGGAGCAAACCTTCCAAAGTTTTGGTCTTTTGTTTCAATTTACATTTTCTTTATTTTGTTTTTCATTATTAAAAGACCTAGTTTGGGAGGATGATTTAATTGTTGTAAACTGTTGTAAAGAAGAAAAGTTGGAGAGCCAAGACTTTACCATGTGGAAGTGGCTCGAACATCTTTGCATGAGTGGTTGTAAAAATAATAGATTTTTTATTTCATGTTTTTTTTTTTTTTTGCTTTCTGAAAAGCCGGTTGAGCTATGCTCCCAATTCAGAAAATAACAACAATCCTGTGTTTCACAATTGTCTCATTCGAAGCTAAGTTGACAGTTGTGTACAGAAAATAAGTTGATGCCACAAGAGTCATGGCAGTCCTTTTATGTTGGTTGGTTTAACCATGCTTTTTTGTTGGTGGGAGAGTCATGTTTAGTCCCCAAAAAGCAAATGCACTCTCCCCACCACCTTCCCTCAAGTCTATGTATATACCCTGTTCTTCGATAACTGTACATATGTGAAAGTGAAAGAGAGAGAGAGAGAGAGAGAGAAAAGCCAAGCAAATGTTATATTTTCGGCATCTGATATTGTTTTCTTTAACTGTAGCTTGAAAAATAAAAAAACTTTCTTTTTTGGGGGATCACTTGCATAGTCTCATGTATTTGTATGCATCTTTACAAGGTGTGTGAAACAGACATTCATCTCATTGTCAAGAAAGCATTTTATTCCAACTTGGTACACAGAAATAGTGCTTGTCCTTGTATATACACATGTAACCACTAGAGGGAGAACCAAATTAGAAATGTGATTTGTACAGTATATCTTAAATAGAAATAAATTACCTTGCAATGTAACATAACAAACTACAAATATGCATTGTAGTTAGAAAACATAACTAACCATCATATTGCAGAATAGTAAATTCAGATATGAATAAACATATATAATAAGCAGTGATAATTGAAAAGAGATGTAAGTCATTCTTGTTTCTCTTTTACTCAGTGAAATATTCCCAGTAGCCTTCTGGCTCATCCTGCAACACAGATAGATGACATATCTATGAGCCAAGTGTGCTGGGCCCATTGACCATTAAAGAGAACATAACTGAAATAAACCATAGAGCACACAGTTTATGATTTTATTTGTATGTCATCTTTAGGATGCAACGTTTAAGGACAGTAGTGAAGGTCCACCTTTTCTATGCAAATATTTTCACTTTTTTCCCCAGTGGTTCACAATCAATGTTATTAGAATACCAGTAAGTGAACATGCAGTGGGATAAACAGATGGTCAATCTACCATGCTCTCACCTTTCTGCTCCTGTGATTTGACATGAGGGAGCTGCCAATAGAGTCGAGAGGCACAGTCTTCTTCCTAGAGTGATCAGAATGAACAGCAGAGGAAGAGACTTAGTGGCAGACTACAGAAGTAGCCCAGACCTTCACTTGGTCTGGTTACCCAAGTGGTGCACACATACTTACACCAACTTCCATCATTGCTCCTATATTTATACTATTTATTTGTACATATTCCACCATTCCAAAGCTATACTATAATTGGTTGGCTGTTATTACCATTGCTTGTACACTGTGTTTGTTATTATTCAATTTATTTTATTATCCTTTTTTTTGGTGGTTCACTGCACTGTTGAAAGGTATCTTGTAATAAGCATTTCATTGTACAGTTTACAGCTGTATCCTGTGCATATGTTAAATATACTATGATTTGATTTGTGCATGGTATACAGCATATTGTGACAGATTTATATGGCCATAACAGGTAGAGCAATCAGAAATAGATATGCTCATCCTTCCATTTAATACTGGTGCTGGGCCAAAAACGAGTGATCAAATATTGCTCCAAGGGCTTTATTACCAAACGTTTCTACCAACAGGTAGCCTTTGTCAGGTCATGGACTTTTATAATAACATTACATAATAATAACACAAACAGCTCAACCCTATAGTCTGCTATGCATTTAACTAAGTAACAACATGTTAATAAAAATTTTTTATTAGAGTAGTTGCAGTGTTAGGTATAAGGGCAACTGAATGTGAAATGTTAAATGTACAGAGCCTTCTTTTCTGTTCTCTCACCTATTGTCCTTGGCTTTGCGACGGTGGTGGTTGTGATGGTTGACAGACAGGCGTTCTAGAGGGGTGAGAAAGGGGGTGGATTGGTAATGATGTCCTTCCCAATCCCGGGTCGTCTCCCCGGCATCACCCGGAGAAAGGTTGGAGAGGTCAGAGAGCTCGGGCAGGAGCGAAGAGAAATCTTGGTCCAACCAATTCACATCCTGAAGAAAGGGAGTGAGGTAATTATCAAACAAGTGCATTTATGTATTAACAACACAGAGGTCATTGACACTGATTACCACTGGGTTAACACTAAGATTAACACTGTATAAACATATTGCTATATTCAATACCCCTTGGTTGAGATAGAGGGCAGGGGGATCAAAAGTTACACCCATAGATGTACTGTATGCTGAGTCTCAAGCAATCCTCATGTTAAAAAAGTCATCACTGTGTGTGTGTGTGTGTGTGTGTGTGTGTGTGTGTGTGTGTGTGCATGTGTGTGTGTGTTCTTACCCTCTTCTGCCTTAGCCTGTCAGGCAGCAGGAAAGCAGACAATTCTTCCAGCATTAGGAAAAGAGCCAGGAGGGGTAACACACACCTTGAGTAAAGCATCTGTATAGACAAACAGCAATTCTGTTACTGACAAATTCAAAAATATACACTGAAGTTGAAAATAACATACAACAACAAAAATATGTTACTGAAAAGTCAACTAGAGGAGTGCATAGAACGCGGTACTCACCCTTTGGCTGTTGTCTTTGTTGTAGATAGGATAGGTGCTAAATCTGTAGTTCCTCTTGATTGTTGGTATCCAACTTGTTTTCTTCTCTGTGCCAACCATTGGCATGAAGGGTATTTGTAGGCATCGGGTTAGGGTGGGTTTATATTTGAGTAGGATGAAAGGGTGTTTAGGCTACGGGTGCGTGTGTCGGAGACTATGTGACTTCAGACATAGCAATTACATCTCATGCTCGGGATCACCATTGGGGTCAAAGCTTTTAGGCGGTTGGGACTTTTGACCAACTCCCCTCTACCCCACCATCCTCTCAACTAAGGAAAACAGATGAGGACATGATTAGGGCATCATTGTGGATGCTGTTGTTCATTGTTTACACTCTTGAGTTGAAGCTGCACGTTGCTCCCCACTGGTTCAGACTGGATTAAATAAATGTGTGTCTATGGAGATTTTAGGAGGATTGTAGCGTAAGCTAAGAAGTTCCCAAATATAATGCTTTCTTAGTGGCAATAGGACTGGTATCTTTATCTAAATTATGTGAATGGAAGAAATAGAAAAAGCTATTTTGACATAACATGATGCTTATTGTGATTTATTGCATATACTGTTGCTTGTAGTAGGCTATCTACAGCAAGTATGATCTATGAATGATATATACGACCATCATGATATATATGATTTGGAATGACATGATTGAGATGCATGATTGAGATCTATCAGCTTTCATCTTTAAGAAGTGTGTCTTCACCCATACAGTAAATTTATGGGAGTCAGTCAGTCAGACAGACATACAGACAGAGACACTGCGCGATAGCATCAGATCAGATGAATGTCTATGCTCTGTGTGTGGTCATCTGGAAAACCTGACCACTTTGTTTCGCCCAATTACAGCATTGGATTGCTGTCTAAACCACAGACACACACTGTCTGTAAGCTCACAGAAATAAGAAACAAAGGTATGAGAGTGAAGGGAGGGATGGAGAGAGAGGGAGATAGAGGAGGGGCACTGGGCAGAAGGGCCTGCATGGAGTGTATGCGTGGTCTGACACGTTTTCACTTTTCCTCTTTTCCCGCCCTGTCCTAATTATTTCTATTTTGGGACCACTGGAGCCACCAAACATAGAGCTAGTGCTGATAGATGTCCCATGCAAAAATAAACCAACTCAACCCTGTTCTATGTGGGCCCTACTAGGCCCGCCTGGGAGTCTGTCAACAGGGGCAGAGACTAGATAAGCTGCACTGATTACCTTAATTATCAGAGGCGTGTGTTACTGGTGGTCATTTTGAGCGTGTGTGTGTGTGTGTGTGTGTGTGTGTGTGTGTGTGTGTGTGTGTGTGTGTGTGTGTCAGTGGTCAACTCGTTGCCCGACTCCTCCACCCAAATGTGTGTGTTTGATATTGTGTGTATGTGTGTGTTATGTTGTGCTATAACTGCAAGTGCGTGTGGCCAGAGTGACTCCTCCATGCTCCCCCACCCCCATGCTGCTTCCCTATAAGTATTCAGGACAGCAGTGTATGCCACATTTAGACCAAGCACTGATAAATCAAAGAGCATGTATTTGCTTTCAATAGCAGTGATGAAAGCCATGATGGACATGGCTCAGATCCACTGTTAGAAAATAATTATTCTGTATCAGTATGGCCTACACATCTGGTAAGTTGAAGTGTAGGTCAAACAGTCCAAACACTGGCCATGGTATGAATGTGGATGTTTAACATTTCTCACATTTCTCAGCTTTGAACAACTTTGAACAACAATACTTTAAATTGCATGAAAGTTTCCTCAAGTGAAACAAGTCGTGCAACCACAAGCTACTAATTGCATTCATAAAACCATTTCTGGGATACATATAATAATTTAAATCCACAATCTGTCATTTGAAAAACGACTACCGGTAAATGTCAGTCACACCACCATAAACTGAAGAATGGAGTTGGAGAAATGTTACCACTCTCAAATTCATGGACAGAACTAGATGCAAGGAATGACAGTCTGTGACATCAACATGGGAGTTTTAAAAACAAAGCTATACAGTGTTTGTTACGTTCCTGTTGTTGGTAAACATTTGATTGAAACAGCCTTATATCTTGGGTTATGGTGGGGTAAGACAGTTGTATAAAGCTCATGAGGCCTCTTTAATTAATATTTTTCAATAACCAATGGATAAATGTAAAGTAAATGTATAAAAAAAATTGCTTCATAAATTACAGTTTGTAGCTTTCATACCTTCAAGCCTAATTATTATATGATTTATTAGGATAGGCCTAGGTCACATTATGTCACTAGTGTAGTTCTAGGCTATGCGTCTGACACAATGCAAAATTGTAACTTAGGTTCTACCTAGAACCTATAGGAGTGTTCTTCGGCTAAGAACTGTTTGCTCTGTGTGTGGCCATGTAGAATCAGTTCCGTGTAGAACCCTTTCAACATTAGGTTCTCCCAGGTGAACAGCCGAAAAACCCTTTGGAAACCTTTTTAATGAGAACTAGTATGCAGACTCATAATTAAGTCGACATCGCCCTCTGGTGGGTGATTCATGTCACATTTCAGTGAATCAAAATTAGTTAAACCAGTTTAAAGTTCATCATCCGAATTATTATTGAAATCTATAGTAATCAATACTAATTCATACTAATCGATACTAAAGAGTAATTTGGTCTGAATGGGGTTTTAGTGTTTCTTAGATTGGATAATTTTGCTATGTAGGCAGCAACCAGAGTGCGCCACGAAGTGCGCGGACACACATTAACTCATTTTTGGGGATATTTATGCTCTAAACGCCTTTAATTCTAGAGTGTTACGGAATACTAGGTAACATCAATGGGCCTTTCACTCGTCGTTTCATCACATAATAACACATTAATTTTTGGTGATCTGTAGGTTATGGGAAAGTGGAAATAAACCTGTTTCCACAATTAGATGTACATACATGCACGCATCAATAGGCGTCCGCAGCTCCAGCCCCCAAAGGGGAGGAGAGATTGTAAAACCGAAGGTGTGACAGCTTTGCTGTAGGCTACGTACAAAGACGTTTGATTCCGAATGCGTCCAAAAAAACTTTGAGACGCGGATATAACCAGATTCTAGATCCTTCAGCTATTCCAGTTTCTGTCGCCCTGCAACGCCAGCACCAGCTTGAAAGGTGAGAGATCTTTTTGAATTTTCACTTATACAGAAAACGGTAATTTCAACAGATCAGAAAATGTTATGTTTAAGTTTATGTTTAACCAGAGTGTTAACAAAACAGTATCGCTTTTTCAGTGTGTGTAACTGATTTTAGGTAATGAAAGTATTGAGTATTTGAATATTTGCCTGTACTATTGTACGGTACAGTGTTGCCTATTAAACAGAACCCCTTATGAAGAATAAATCCAGGCAAAAAAAGGGTTCATGATACATGGCTGTTACACCCACGCGTCTTGGTCACATACACAGACGTATGATGATGACATTTCATCAGAGATTGGTACTGTAGGACTTAACATTCTTTAAGTGGTCACGTAACCACATCAACAGGGTCAAAATGTCCTTTTGAACTCATAACTGGTCCTAACTCCCTTTTCACAATCCTTTATGTGTAATGTAATTAGATCTGTTGGTCTCATTTTGAAGCATATGAGAAGAAAACTACAGTCTTGTTGTGAATGCATGTTCTTGTTGACATGTTATTGTCTTATTCTCCTTCCCCCTGCCCGCCACAAAATCCCCTTCTTCCTGCTCTGACCCCACCTCCCTTCATTTTCTCCTCGTCTCCATAGCGACCTCGGGATTGGACAAGAGAGGAAGTCTGCCCTCCATTACTTCTGCGAACAGAGTAGGCCTAACTAACTCAGAATGTCTGCTCCAGGTTGGTCTTTCTCTACATCTCTGTTTATTAAGACCGATATCATATTACACATAGCCTACTGGACAGCTGCCATTTATTTCTTGAGAAATAACACTTTGAAAGCATTATTTCACGTCTGTAATTCAGAACATTCCCTCACTTACATTATTTCACTCACTATGTAAGTGAGGGAATGTTCTTATCCCTGTTATCATACATTTTCTGAGTATGAATGTGCCCTCAACTTAGTGTTCATATGTATGAGTAAATGAATGATTGATGTTGGTCTTCACCTTTGAGTTCTGCTCCACATTCCATGATGTCTTCTTGTGAAAAAATATTTTCTAAATATTTCTCAAATTGTTAAATGTTTTAAGGATTTGCAAAAAATATTTCAATGTACTAATGTCAATGTCATATATTCATACTGAAAACACTATGGATGTGTTTTTGTGTACAGAAAAAAAAGGTGTAATTTAATTTACATAGGGAAAACATCTACTGTTATTTGCTATTTTCTATTCATTATGCTATTTTCCCTGGGCAATGTCTCAGTAAATATGCTGTTTAACTCTTATAGTTTTGTGTCCTTAAAGTGGAGGAAGGAATGTGGAAAGGGGGCAGAACTATTGGCCAAAATCTCACAGCAGTGTTCTCACATCCTTAATTTGTCAGGTGCTGGCTAAAATGACATCTTATACAGAAAATAGCAGCTGCACTATGATTTCTTCCCTAAGTTCTTTCAAACATTTTTTTAGGGAAGTTACATTACATTTACATTTATGGCATTTAGCAGACACCTTTATCCAAAGCAACTAACAACAAATACATTTGACTGAGTAAGTGAATCATCTATCCATCAGCCATCATAAGAAAACTGAACTTATGCTATTGTTGGTCACAATGCGAGAAGACATTCTTTTTTCTTTTTTACATTTATTTACAGGAGAGAAACTTACACAGGGTGGTAGTGGGGATGAATAGGTCTTTAGGAGGGACAGTTAAGATGTAGCCTGAAGAGATGGGTCTTCAATCTACGGTGGAAGATAGGTAAAGACTCTGCAGTCATGACAACAGTGGGAAGCTCGTTCTACCAGCGGGGCGCCAGGACAGTGAATAGCTGTGACCGGGTAGCGTGGCTGCTGTATCCACATAGAGGCGGCAGTGCCAAGGTGGAAGAGCGGAGTGATCGGGCAGGGGTGTGGGGGCTGACCATTGCTTGCAAGTACGGAGGGGTTCCCTTTTCCCGCCCAGTAGGCGAGCACCAGGGTCTTGAATCTGATGCGAGCTGCTACCGGGAGCCAGTGAAGGGTGCGAAAGAGGGGGGTGACATGGGAGAATTTGGGGAGATTGAACACCAGACAGACGGCAGCATTCTGGATAGGCTACAGAGGCCTGATAGCAGAGGCAGGGAGCCCGGCCAAGAGTGCGTTGCAGTAGTCAAGGCGAGAGATCACAAGTGTTTGGACCAAAAGTTGTGCTGCTTCTCTGGTGAGGAATGGACGTATCCTTCTGATGGACGTGTCCTGAACGTGTCCTTCTGATGTGAGATGTAGGTCAGAGACAGATTTTGGGTTAAAACGTAAACATTGTAATGTTCTTTTTTTTATTAATAATTTTCTTCTTGTATTAATCAATACAACATAGAAACAAACAGGCTTCCACTTCCACATACACAGCATACAATGACACACCTACAAATCCTTATCACAACAGAGGTCACCAAGTACTACCCAACCCTCCCCAGCAGACAAAAGCCAGAAGAATCTACATTCTGACCTAATAACCTCAAATAAATAAAAAATAAAAACTACTACACAAATACACACTAGGAGACTGAACACAATTCCATAGCACAAATATCTATTCATATTTATAGAAATGGGGACCTAGCAACTTATACTTGATACACTCAATCCACTAACTATACAATCCATTCGGAAAGTATTCAGACCCCTTCACTTTTTCCACATTTTGTTATGTTACATCCTTATTCTAAAATGGATTAAATTCATTTTTTCCCTCATTAATCTACACACAATACCCCATAATGACAAGGGCCCCATAATGACAAAAACAAATGCTGATTTTTGCTTTGACATCAACTGTGTGACCTTATATAGACAGGTTGTTCCAAATCATGTCCAATCAATTGAATTCACCACAGGTGGACTCCAGTCAAATCATAGAAACATTTCAAGGATGATCAATGGAAACAGGATGCAGCTGAGCTCAATTTTGAGTGTCATAGCAAAGGGTCTGAATATAATGTATGTAATGTAAATGTGATATTTCAGTTTTTTATTTTTAACATTTCTAAAAACATGTTTTCGCTTTGTCATTATGGGGTATTGTGTGTAGATTGATGTGGAAAAAAAATAATTGAATCCATTTTAAAATAAGGCTGTAATATAACAAAATGTGGAAAAAGTGAAGTGGTCTGAATACTTTCCGAATGCACTGTATGCTACACATCATTCTGCATTCTGACATGGGCATACGTGTGCACTGTAAACCATGGTGCTAGATCACTGGACCACCCCAGGCCACGGTTATTGGTGTTTTTAAAGATAGCTATTTTTTCCTCAACCATTTTGATGAAATGTTGGTCTTTTAATAATGATGTATTGAGGCGCCACCTAAGTGTGGGTGGGGACATACCAATGAGGAGAAACTCAGGGAAATCAAAGCATGGTCTGATATGACAATATTACCAATATTGGTTGACAAGGTCACGTCTACCAAAAGCTGTGAGAATTGTGAAGAATCCTTCTCACTCCTGCTGCTTCCTCCACTGGCCACCACTGGCCACATCTTTCTCTCTCTCTTGGAGAGGCCAACTACCGTGGCCTCAACAAGGTGACTGTTAAGAAACACTACCCCCTCCCGCTTATGTCCAGTGCCTTCAAACTCCTCCAGGAGTCTCCTCCAGCAGTCTTCACCAAATTAGACCTCCGCAATGCCTACAACTTGGTCTGTGTCTGTGAGGGAGACAAGTGGAAAACAGCTTTCAACACGCCCATCGGTCACTACGAGTACCTGGTCATGCCTTTCGGCTAACACCCCAGCAGTTTTTCAAGCACTCAACAACCCCCTCAGAAACATGCTCAATCAATTTGTCTTTGTCTACCTGGACGTTATTCTCATCTTCTCCAAGACGCTCCAGCAACGCCTCTTGGATAACCACCTCTTTGTCAAGGTTGAGAAAAGTGAATTTTAAGTCAACACGGTGTCCTTCCTGGGGTTCACCATCTCCAGAGGCAACATCCAGATGGATCCTGGCAAGACCTGAGCTGTCAGTGACTGGCCCACACCATCCTTGATAAAACAGCTGCAGCGTTTCTTGGGCTTTGCCAACTTACACCGGTGATTCATCCAGAACTTCAGCTCGGTCGCCATACCTCTCACTGTGTTCACCAACGGCACCGGATGCCGGATGCCGGATAGCCATGGTTGATTTCCCCTAAATTTGAATGTGGGCCGGATTTATCTAATCTGATTAAAATCTCCACCCAATATACATGGAACATCCCCACATCCTAATAATGTTTGCACCAGGCTATGGAAAAACTTAAACTAAATATGCTCGGACCTTATTTCTTTTAAAAACATGATTTAGACCATTTACTTAGCAGACTCCAGTGCTGTCTGACTGGCTGCATTCTGACATTACTGAGCAGTCAAATGACCTCCAAAATTAGATAGCATGTTAGGAACCATTGTTCGTCTAACCCAAGTGTCTCAGTTTGGCCACTGGTGAGTCAGGATGTTGGCCAGCTAACACCAACACAAGACCATCATAGTTGTTTGGCCTTTTGGAGAGGCTACTCTGTTGTGAGTATGATGGTCTATGTAATGGATTTACATGCCTGTTTGATATAAATCATCCCACTTTCCCCTTTCGATATGAGCCCATTGCTTATAACCTCTCCTCTACAATTTTCTAGTTGTACAGTGAATGCGTTTTAGTCTTGGACTAGTCATAATCCAGGTCCGGGGAACCAGCCCTATGTGTCTAGTTTGGCTGGCTCACTCACAGTGAATTGCCTCAGTTCAAAGTCCCTCTGCCAGTTGTGTACACAGGTCAAGGTCTTTATGCAGTACAATGATGGATGTTTGAAGCTTGTCCACAAAATGAATTGTTGGGTGTGTGTGGGTGTTATAGATACTGTACAGCAGTTCTTTCTAAAAGGACCTATGAGGATCAAAATGTGAAATTCATCAGAGCATAGCAAAGATTTTGACTTCTTGTTCAACATATGGAAAAGTGTCTAAGAATTTTATTTTTTAAAGATGTTTAGAAAAACAAACAAAAGTAAGAACTATAGGTAGACCTACCAAATACTTGTTGTGTTTTTACTGATATCGATTTAGTTTATGAATGAATATGTGATTAAAACTAGTCATTTTGTTGCCTAATCGGTAACTGAATGACCAAATAAAATCAGTAACTGAATTACTGAAATTGAATTGGCTACATTCACTTATTGTACAGGTTGTACAAAACCTAAAAGGGCTCTTCGGTTGTTCCTGTGGAAAAACCCTTTTGGAACCCTTTTAAGTTCCTCTTTTAACAGAGGGTTCTACATGGAACACAAAATGTTCTCCATGGAACTTCGAAAGGGGTTCTTCCACAGGGACAGCTGAAAAACTGTGGGAAATCATACAGTAGTAGTTACAAACCACCGCATCAACATCCCCACCAAGCACCACATCAGCATCCTCATCTCATGCACCAGAAAATTGCCATTGAGAATGACAACATACAGACAATACTTTACCTTCGGAAAGTATTCAGACCCCTTCACTTTTTCCACATTTTGTTGTGTTATAGACTCAATTTAAAATTGATTAAATTAAAATAAATTGCCATCAATCCACACACAATACCCCAGAATGACAAAGTGAAAACAGGTTTTTAGACATTTCAGTAAATTTATTAAAATTGAAATACAGAAATACTTAATGTACATACGTATTCAGACCCTTTGCTATGACACTCTTGGAATTAATATCTTTGTTTTTATAGGGTCTCTAATTTGCATAGGAATCAATTAGGATGTCAATCATTAGGATGTCACTCCCAACTCAGCAAATGTAATAATTTTCTCTTGATCCTGACAAACTCCCCAGTCCCTGCCAATGACAAACATACCCATAACTTGATACAGCGACCACTATTCTTCACACGAGAGATGGTGCGGAAACTGCATTGCATGTGCTGGATTTGCACCAAACTTAATACTTTGTAGTAAAACCAAATAAACACATTTCCAGCCACTTTCTTTGCTGTATCACTTGAATTCATTGTTGCAAACACAATTATGGATATGAGAGATTATTTTCCATTAAGGGATTCTTTTTGGCCACTTGGTTATAGACCAATTTTGTAGAGTGACTGAGATGATGCTGTCTCATCGACTGTGCTTTTTCCTCTCCACCATTCAACTTTGTAGATTTTTGTAAGTCTCCCCAGGCCTCAGGGTCGCATTCCTGAGCTGTTTTGTTCCTCTCCATTTGCTCAGTTTGTAATGACAACTTGATCCACACAGTGTGTAACTGATTCCTATGCAAATCAGAGACCCTATAAAAACAAAGATATTAACTCCAAAATGATATGAACTATTATCCTTGCATTAAAATGGACTCAACTTCTAATTCAACTTATTGACTGATTTGTTGATGATATTTTTGCATTTTAGCTGAGTGTCATAGCAAAGGGTCAGAATACTTATGTACAAGAGGTATTTCTGTATTTCAATTTGAATACATTTACTGAAATTTCTAAAAACGTGTTTTCACTTTGTCATTCTGGGGTATTGTGTGTGGATTGATGGCAAATTCTTGAATTTAATTAATTTTAAATTGAGTCTATAACACAACAAAATTTGGAAAAAGTGAAGGGGTCTGAATACTTTCTGAAGATACTGTACATGTGGCACACTCCTACAAAAAGGACAGCAAGGGATTTGTCTTCATCATTAATGAGTGATTCTTAGGATTCTTAGGATCCTTCCCATACCGGTTGCAGACAATACAGAGCATTTTCACTTTGCAGACGCTATCTCTGAGGCAAACTAGGAGCAGATTGGGTGTCTCTGTGTGTCTGCACATGACAGGCCTACTTGTATTTTATTTTTTCAAAATCTGTTTTTGGTGCTAAAAGTGTAGGCTATTTTCTTTTGGTATAATAAAGAAAAATACACAAAAAACAGAAATGTCATTGAATTAAGAGTTTTTATGTTTTATTTGTTTCATGAGTTTTTATCAATTTCCCTTTTTAATGTAATATGAAAGTTGATGAAAAAATACATTATTCTTAATGAGAGTGTCTATTATATATTTCTGTCTTTGTTTCCTTATCTTAGCTAGATCGTCATGTACAGAATGACATTCAAATCCATAAATCATGGTTCTGTGGGTGTGGAACCCATTTCATGTCATTCTGTTACTGGATGTAAATCCACTTCACTTACTGTAGCTCAACAACCAAACTCAAGGTATCATATGATAGCTAACACCTCACTCTTTCTGCAGACATATTTAAATCTTAATTTGGTGTAGATATTTAACAGTTTTGGGGAAACGTGGTTACATTAAAAAACCTAGGACGACTTTATGGTCATTCTGTTACCAAACTTTGAATCTGCACAGCTCTTAAAGTAAATGTGTTTACATTTCCAGTTAGAATTTTTAGAAGTAGTCCTTGTGCATATGGTTGTATGGTTTGTTTGTCACACATTTGAAAGTGAAAAATCAAGTCCCAGCATCATTCTGTTACCGTGAAATTGCCCTGTAGCTCTACTCTAGGGGTGGCCTGGGGTGGTGTGACTGTGAAACCTACTGATGGACACGTAGTTAGTAGATAGTAGCTACTTCGCATCTGTCTATTGGGTCAAGTTACTGCCTCTCATTATATTCAGCTAGATATCATACACAAAAGTAGACTAAATACAATACAGGTTATTTTCCTCTAAACATGCAGATGCTTTTGTGTCAATGTTTGTGGTTCGTAATGTGACATGTTTGAAAGTTGGTTTAGATAAGAATCTGATGGGCTTGCTTCCCCCCATGCTGTCCTCTCCTATAATCATACTGAATGTCTTTAGAGCCGTCCAGACATTGTCTGATAAGAATAATAAACAGTTGCTGAGATGCTTTTAGAGGAATTAAATTCCCAAGCAGAAGGAAAGCAGGATGCCTCAGATTCTCAATAATTTATTTTCTAACAGTTTGTACCCAAGTACAATGGCCCCTGGGTATTTCCTCTAGTCTTATAATAATGTAATGTTAGAATCAGAAATGAAGTATTTGAGATAAGAATTTTAACAACATTTTAGCACATAAAGGCTGAATATTAGCTTGATTATAGGATAAAGATGTTGAAACTAAGCTTCGACCAAGTTTGATGCATACAAAGGACTTTTGTTCCTCTATGTCTGCATTTGAATAGGTCTGAGGCTTGGTTGAGAATCCATGGGTGTCCAACAATGGAGACCACATTTGTTACGCAAAACAGTTTATTTAGGGAGTCTCATTGGCATAGCATTGGCTATATCACCGGTTAACACTGCTCCAATATATTCATCCATAGCTGCCTATACATTTCTGCCAATAATGTATTGTTTTATTGTTCTATTTAGTCAATTTGTTATTGCTATTTTGTTAATATTTCTCTATTTTGTTACATTTGTCAATATTTGCTATTGTTTTTTATGTCCCATGCGCCAACTCCACCAAGTCAAAAAGTATGTGCAAATATACTTGGCCAAGTATTCTGATTCTGATTTTGATACTAAAGCGTCTTTGGGTCTTAGAAAAGCACAATATAAATGGGATGTTTTATTATTATTATTATTATTATTATTATTGTTATTATTATCAGTAGGAATATGTTATTACAGTATTTTCTCTCTTCCACTAGGTTACCCTTCCCCTCACCAAGCTCCGTACCCCATGCCCCAGCCTGGGAGTTACTCCATGGCTCCCTACCCTGTACCACAGGGGGGTTATGGTGACCCTAACCAGGCCCCCCCACCAGCTGGCTTCCACATGGGGTACCAGCCCCAGCCTGGTCAGCCTGTGATGTACCAGCCAGGTCCAGTAAGCCCCAGCCCAGGCCACGGTCCTATGCCTGTGTCTGAATATGGAGCGCCTAACATGGGTCCTCCTGCGGCCATCTCTCCCGCCCCAGCCCCTGCATCTGTGCCTGTGGGAGTTCCGCCGGGACTGGAGTACCTAACCCAGGTAGGTATATTAATTTTGCTGCTGGAACACTACTGTATGACAGCAAGCAAACATACAGATTTTACACACACATAATTTTCAATGTTCAATGGGGTAGGATTCAGCATGCTGTTGATTTCTCTCTGTTGTTCCCTCTCTCTCTCTCTCTCTTATACTATCTCATACTATCTCTTTTGTATTTCAGATTGACCAGATCCTCATTCACCAAAAGGTGGAGCTTCTGGAAGGTGAGCTTGTTAGTTCCTGACTTCCCTCTAATCACAGGATGTCAGGCTATGACAAGCTATGGTCATCTTGCTCATCCAGTGGTCATCTTTGTATTCATCATTAATATATCACAATGAGAACCCCACACTACTGCTTTCCTGTCAATCGTTATACTGTTAATTACTTCTGCTCTTCCTATCTCCACCCTTCCCATAATTTTTGTCCCCACCCCCATCCTTTTCCTCTCCTTCCCATCGTCCCACTGTAGCGTTCATCGGCTTTGAGACCAACAACCAATACGAGATCAAGAACAGCCTGGGCCAAAAGATCTACAAGGCCAAGGAGAAGAATGACTGCTGCACGCGTAACTGCTGCGGCTCACTGCGCAGCTTTGACATGAAGATCAAAGACAACACGGACCACGAGGTCATCCGTCTGATACGGCCCTTCCGCTGTGCCTCCTGCTGGTGTCCCTGCTGTCTGCAAGAGGTATGGAGAAGTTGGCACTCACCAAATGTGTGTGTGTGTGTTCAACAATTTCTCTGAAATGTCTGTTAATAACAGTATACATTGTTTATTATAATTGTGCTTTGTAAATTGTCTTGAAGGTAGGGGGATTGAATGCATACAAGCTGTTGGCACTAGAGTCAATCTCTCTGGATTTTGTTAAGACTGTGAATGGTCCTTTGTCAGTTCAAACTCTCTTCCAGACTGTTTTGATCGGTTGCCTTCACCGTTAGACTGTCTCTATTGAATCACATCACTGGCAGGCTCCCTACATTACATTCCCATGGGCGTAGTCCCAAAGCCCCACCTGACTACACTTTCACACATTAGGACTGTGCAGTATCTACTAATGAAGGCATAGCCCCACTGATACCATGTGAAACATGTTAGCCTTTGTTATTCTCAATGGCAACGGTTGCCTAGCCAAGCTGACGCTGGTTCACACATTCCAAATTGAGGCCCGATGAATACAGAGCTTTGCAGTAACCTAAACACACACACTATTCAAAGCCACAACCTAAGGACTGTAGCCAGAAGTGCTCTGAAATGACTTTCTAGTTTTGGATGTGCCTGTATCATGTTCTGGCCTTGTGCAACAGGTGGCTCCGTGGCGCAATGGATAGCGCATTGGACTTCTAGGCACTAGTGAAGTGATTCAAAGGTTGTGGGTTCGAGTCCCACCGGAGTCGCAGTTTTTACGGATTAAAGTTAAACCAATGAATCAAAATGTGTAACCACCAACAACAGCGGAAATCAATGTTAGGCAAGCTAACTTGCTACTGTTTTTTAAATTTATTTTTTAAGGGCATTTCTGCTTTATTGGGATAGAGACAGTAGAGAGTGACAGGAAGGAGAGAGAGGAGGGATGACATGCAAGATAGGTCGAGGGTTGGAATCGAACCAGGAACCTTGCGATTACGTGGTAAGTGCATTAGTGTGCTACGCCACTAAGCGCTCCCACTTGCTACTGTTTTAATCGTGAGGTAATGTGTTCTATGTGTGGTGTGTGTGTGTGTTTGTGTTTCCCTCAGCTTGAGGTCCAAGCACCGCCTGGCACCACCATAGGCTACGTGGTTCAGGACTGGCACCCCTGTGTGCCCAGATTCTCCATCAAGGGGGCAAACCGGGAGACCCTGTTAAAACTGGATGGACCCTGCTTTGCCTGCAACTGCTGTGGGGATGTCAACTTTGAGGTGAGAGGTCAGGATAGTGGTTCCCTAATGCCCTTGTTTCTCTAACCTAACTTCATATTGTATCTCTAAACCATGTATGTTTTTCCCCTATGTAGCTGAAGGGAAAAGATGGTGGTAAGCCGATCGGCCGCATCAGCAAGCAGTGGAGTGGTCTTCTGAAGGAGGTCTTCACCGACACAGACAACTTTGGCATCCAGTTTCCCCTGGACATGGACGTCAAGATGAAAGCTGTTCTCATGGGCGCCTGCTTCCTCATTGTGAGTCCTGCCTTGTGTTTAAGTTAATACAGTACAGTTTCCACAGGTATTTATTATTTACTGGAAAAATATGTGGTAATTACTTCAAATAATACAATTAGTGCAATAAATTGCTTGTAAATAATACCAAAGAATCAAACATCTGATTTAGTTATACTGTACATAACTAAATACATATTTATTTGTGCCAAGTGTGAGCTCTTTCGCAGAGCTGATGCTGTATAAACTGTAGAATTAATTTACTGAACTTTTGCTGTTCCTCTTTTTTGCCTCACAGGACTTCATGTTTTTTGAGAAGGTTGGTGATACAAACCAGCGCAACACAGTCTTCTCGTAACATTGGAAAAGAGAGAGAAAAAGAGAGAGAGAGAGAGCGGATGTTCTCCAAACATTGCCTCATTCTCGGTCGATGCACGTTTTTCCATTCCCTTTTGGAGACCCTTCCTTCTTCCAGATACCAAATTCCTTCCTGATCCCAAAACGTATAGGAAGCTGCCATGGTGCCAGTCTCTGAACTCTTTAGTGAGATATAAAACTACAACTAAATCTACCCTTATCTGATGATGAGCTTCTGCTTGAACCAAAATGGCCACTCTTGACTGTTATTGTGCCGTCCAAATGCAAAACCAGCACTGGGCTTTGATCTCAAATTGCATATCTGTTTTCCTCCTGGGTTTCTCACACTCTTTGCATGGAGTACTCTTATATATGTTTTCTTTATGTGTTGTCTTAAAGGCCCACACCAGCAGTTTTGCTTCTTGGCTTTTCTTGAAGAAAATACTCAAAGAACAGAAGCACTGAGTGATGACGTTAGTCATTCAAGGAGCTATTTGGGAAAGTAACGCCAGATATAGCGAGGAGCAATTCTCAAAATAAATGTGTCGAAAGGTTGTTTGACTCGGTGAAGGGGGTTCAAAGGGTTATATTTTACTCTGGGTGCTAACTTTACAAACAGACTAGCCACATCACACTTCCGAGCGCTATGCTGTATGAAATGTCATACAGTTTGAGGGGCTAAGAAAATAGAATGCACATACTTTGACCTAAATGGCAATTTTCTGACTTGAATCACTGTGCAAAAACATTGTACAGCACCTGCACAACACGTCAAAATGACTAATGTGGGCCTGTAAGTTACTGTTACTTAAGTTGCTATTATATGTTTCAAATGTATATTAAGAGATCTAAACCGATCCCATAATCATATTATATTCGCTAGCATTTTAAAATATATTGTAGGATGTGCAATTCTGTAGGGACTATACAAACTGTTGTCATATTAGCCACCTTGTTATATGTTGGTGAATGATGCACATATAAACAATTTATACAACATTAGCTATAGTAAAAACTTGAATGTAGTTTGATGGTCTGTGGTGATATTGTTGGTGCAAGAAAAGTTGGAGTGCATGTATAAAAGTTCAGTATAGATGAATGGGAGTTTTTGCTTTTGCTCTATTTCTGCTTCTACCTCTTGGCTCCTTGCCCTAATGCTCTGTGTAGTGTGCATGCTCTGTGCTGGTGCTGTGGAGACTGACTCAGTCTCTCCTCCCTCTTCATTCCTCTGGAAATGGGTGGGCACCATGGTTTTGGAGCTGTGCCAATAGAAAGAATGAAGAAAACCAAGGGCGTTATTCATTGAAAAATCTAGATAGATTTTTGAGAGAGAGAGAGAGAGAGAGAGAGAGGGAGGGGGGGTCACAAAACAGAGCTGACCTCACATTCTGCATGGAAAACCCCAACAGTCAGGGGAATTGCTTTACTTTCCACTGTAAACTCGAGGTTAATAAAAGCATGCCGTACCAAGTTCACTGACTCTGCCTAGACACTTAATTTGTTGCTATGCATTGGGAGGGGCATATAACAGATCAGCAGGAGCCTGTCTCCTGTTTCTGTAGTGTGAGGCAGCTTAATGTACAGTACACCCCCTTAGACAGGACACTCGTCTGTCGTAGGGCCTTAGCCCCAGTCCATCTCATTGGAACTGTGCAGGTCTTGCCAAATGCACGTTCACCCTTGAACGAACCTCTCTCTCTCGTTACACAAATGTGTAACGTCAGATAACATGGATGTGCCCCCAATGGGGTGGGGTTTTGGCTCTACTAGCCTAGTTCAAAGTGCCTTTTAACCCTTTATCAACTGCTGCACTCCTCAATATGTCATTGACCTCTCCTAAGCCACTATTATAAAGGCTGAAGTGTCATATTGCAATGTTTCAATTGTATACAATGTGCAATTTCTGTGTAGTGTCAATACTGTATACCTTTATGTCTGTGGTGACATGTTATTCTGTGTTCGTGTATAAGCAAGACCACTAGGAAATAGCCATTGGATGTATTCCTGGTGGAATTATTTGTTGAAGGCTAAGATGTTAACTCTGTATTTGTGGGTAGTGCTCTGTGGTTGCATTGAGCACAAGGAAATGGGTCAACTCTCTTTGTAATAGTAGTGTTGTTTTGTACTGCTCATGTTTCATGTGATTACAACAACAAACAAAAATGTGTTGTAAAGCCTCTGTCAAAATAAATGTGCCATTTGAAAATGCCTGTCCAGCGTGTCTGTTTTCTGAGTGACAGAGACAGAGCAGTGGGGGTTGAGAGGGAAATGAGAGGCATCTGTTTCCAATTGGAAATATTTATCCTCGCCTCTGAGGCTTCTCCTTTTCCTCTCTCCACCCACATCTCTCCACGTCCTAGACCTACTTCCATTACAGACTACAGCCCCTAGGTCCTACCCATTCAATGTTTGCAGATCTGCAAAGGATAGATGGAATACAGCAAAAGCTCCACGTAGGGCTCCAATTTGCATGTACAAAAATTGGTAAAATGGGAGCAAAGTAGATCATCTGTACCTTAATATTTCTAATAGACGCAATGAGAAATAATCCAATGGGAGTTTTGAATACTGCATCTAGCGTTTTCATGATATGCAAATGCATGCTAGACTGTTTACTGAAACTCTGGTTGAATAATCAGTGCTTTCTCTAAACATTGTTAAAAGACAAGGTACAATAAAAATCATGCTCTAGAGTATTCTGAGTTTTGTAGGTATTTTTTAGTCTGCTCACCACTATTTGCTGCAGCAAATAATAATGAAGTCTAGGTAAAGCCACCACTGTAGTGCTCAATTCAGTCTATTTTGTTCAGGCCTGTAAACACCAAAGTGCAAAGTGGTATTAGCAAGGTAATAGGGCCTAGAATCAAGCCCTGCAGTAGAGGGACAACATTGCTCTGAAAGAAAAAAGGGTGGGACCACAACAGTAATTATTTATCATCACTTCCCCCTCCTGGATGTATGTGGAAGTACAGGGTTAAGACAAAGACATTTTCTTTCTATCCATCCCACAATAGGTTGATTCTGAAACCCTGCTGCCCTAGCCCTAGTTGCCACCACCAAAAGCAAGCACCTTAATATACTAATTCAAACAACTAAGTAATGACAGTAATTCACCTCCAATCAAAGAGGTTAATGAGCCTAAGAAAAACAAGGCAACGAGGAGTGACTGCAAATTTGTATCACTTCCACTGTCCAGGATAGGAAATTGCATCACTCTGTATTATCCTCTTGACTTTCAACATCCAAGCTCATAAACCAACATGCACACATCTTTAAGCAACACAAATTCAGTTTGTATCCAATTTATTCAACAAACAGAATCAATCCTAGTACAATATTTACAATTGTATCATGATAAAAAAATTGCAGCAGAGAAGATGTGGTTGTCTGTCACTTCATTAAAAAAAAGAATGTAAACAGAACTCTTAAAAATCATAAAATAGTCTTTTGGAGGATTATAATGTCTTTTTAGGTCCACCATTGATATGGTTCATTCATATTATCCTCCTCCATCCATCTCCTTTTTCAGGAGTCTGAACGTGTCCCTCCATGCATTCTCTCATACTCCTCGTCTTTCCAAGGCAGCAGGGGATGCCTCCCTCTCTCCATCCCTCCTCTCCCTCTCTCCTCCAGCTCTCTCCTCTCGTACCAGTCTGATAAGATAGCGGCTGGCTAGCTGTAGGTCCCATTGGTATTTGGACAGAATCCTGTGGCAGTCCTCACGAGAGCACAGGCTCAGAGAGTAAAGCTGGTCCATCTGAGACCATGAAGAGAAGGAGAGAGAGAAGGAGAGGAATAAGCACCATTGGATTTACAGGACTCACAGGGAAAGGGTGGTGGTAAAGAAGGGTGGAATAAGCTAATTTGACCACTTACAAATGTCACTCTACAATAAAGTTTTGTTTTTTTACCATATGAACTGGTTCTTCACCATAAAAACATTAAGTGCTATCGTAAATTGTATAAATTGCAACGCCCCCTTAATAAACTTGAGCATCATTTCAAATATCATAACTGCATTTTGCACTGTTGATCAGTGAGCCTGTACTGTATGTATTCATTACACAAATAATTTATTGCTTATCTTAATTGTCTAACCTTGAGCTGTTGCTCTGCCCTTATTGGGTTCCACTCATTGCGACGAAGTGCATTCCGAACCTCCTCAATGGTCACTCCATGCACCGCCTCCATGACCTGACCAATCAGAACAAATTACCTTAGCATAACATAACATGCATCAAGTTAAGAATTCAAAACCATATGAAACCTTTGGTATGACATACCTGGGCTATGACGGCGTCCCTGGTATGCTGTACTTGAGGTGGGTACCTCTCCCTCTCTCTGTCCCTCTCTCTCTCTCTCTCATTTTCTCGATCCCTCTCTTTATCCCCGTAGTCATCCAGCTGGGGGGTAGAGCGTGCCATGTGGGCCATCTTAGACAGGTTGCCGACCACCTGTGTCTGCTGAGGCTGAGGCTGAGGCTGGGGGATTTGTAGCATCTGTTGCTGCTGTGGATGTGGAGGCCAGGACGTGCCTAGGGTTGGATTTACCGTGGGCCTCCGATCGCGGATCATCATTTGGGCCTTGAAACGCTTGAGGTTGGGTGGGGGTGGACGTGGTGGGGGGACTATGCTGGCTTCGCTGAACCTGCGGGGGTCCTGCATCACCATGCTCCGAGGGACCATGGTGTTGGGGATGGGTCGGTGGGGGTTCACCCTGCCCCCTCCAACAGTCTGAGCCCTGCCCTGTGGCCCACTCAGGACCGATTCCAGACTCCGAGACATGCCTGGGGACAGAGGAACACTGATCTAGCCTTTTGCCCACAAAAAGTATAGAACACACCATATATTTACAGAAGTCAGTGTGGTTGTCACATTCAATATTAAACTTGTGACCCTTGTCTCTCAAGGCTAGCACTCTAAAGGGCTTTTCACACTGCAGTTTCTTAGCATAGCTATCCTAGCTTACCCTCGATTCACACATGCATTTGGTATCCCTGTGTTTAGTGTTAACTCTAGGCTAACTCACACTTGTGCACTGAAGCCCTAGGTTAACTAAAATAACCAAACCAACATGCAACCATTCTAGCCATGCAAGTTGCTAGTGCACTGATGGGACGGAAACCAACACATTACAGACAAGACGAAACATACTGGGCAAAATAAAGGACAAGGAGACATAAAATGTATTGGATATTTGAGCCTTTTTTCCTTGTATCTTGTAACAACTAGTGAACTGTTTGCAGCTAACCATGACAACAAATTTAACAATTATAACAAGTTATAATGCTAGCAGTAGACAGGGAACAGTGGACAGGGAAGAATGCTATTCATCGACTACAGCTCAATACCATTGTCCCCTCCAAGCTCATCATCAAGCTCAGGGACCTGGGTCTCAACACCTCCCTATGTAACTGGATCCTGGACTTCCTGACGGGCAGACCCCAGGTGGTGAAGGTAGGCAGCATCACCTCATCCACTCTGACTCTCAACACAGGGGCTCCCCAGGGCTGTGTGCTCAGCCCTCTACTGTACTCCTTGTTCACCCATGACTGTGTGGCCACACACAGCTCCAACTCCAACTCCATCATAAAGTTTGCTGATGACACCACTGTGGTTGGCTTGATCACCAAAAACCTAGTCAGCCTACAGGGATGAGGTAAGAGTCCTGGCGGACTAGTGTGAGGACAACAACCTCTCCCTGAACATCAGCAAAACTAAGGAGCTGATCGTGGACTTCAGGAGGAAGAAGGGGGGGGGAACCACGCCCCCATCTACATCGGTGGGGCTGCAGTGGAGAGAGTCAGCAGCTTCAAGTTCCTTGGTCCACATCACCGAGGACTTAACATGGTCACACCACTCCCACGCTGTGATCAAGTCCCCTGTTTTTCCTCAGGTGGCTGAGGAAATTTTGTATGGACCCCCAGATCCTTACAAACTTTTACAGATGCACCACAGAGAGTATCCTGACCGGCTGTATCACCGTATCAGCTGCACCGCCCTCGACCGTGAGATTTTTCAGAGGATGGTGAAAACGGCCGAGTACATCACAGGTCGCAAGCTACCAGCCATTCAGGACCTCTACTCAGAGGAAGGCTGGGAAGATCATCAGGGACCCCAGCCACCCCCTGTTCTCTCTGCTACCTTCTGGAAAAAGGTACCGTAGCATCCAGACCCAGTCCAACAGGCTTCGGAACAGTTACTACCCACAGGCCATAAGACCGCTCAACCGTTACCCCCCTGAACTCGACCTCTATAATACCACCCCCCTTGATCAGAAGACATCTGACATTATTGCACTAGTACTATTGTCACTTTATTGTCACTTTTTATTACTTATTATTGAATTGTTGATTGTTGCTGATTGCTGTTGTTGAGCGTGGAGCAAGATCACAAAGCATTGTCAATTACAACTGTATGCGATATAAGTGACAAATACAATTTGATTTGATTTATTAGTCATGTCATTAATAATCAATTGGTATTGGAATGTTACGGTCCTCTGTAAGGACTTACCTGCCATTTTCTGTAAATTGGAACCCTCCTTCTCCCTCTCTCTGTTTGGTGGGCCACTCCTCCAGTTTCCACTGCTGGAGAGGTCAGAATCCACAGGTAAACACAAAGTTGTCAAGCAAACTGGGGACATACTATAGAATGTACACAGACAGAGGCCAAAAGGTCAGAATGCAGTCATGATATATCCATGGGTTTAGATTGGTATACCTCATGCAGTTACACTGCATCATTGTGGGAGAGTTTAAAACATGATGGCAGCTGAATACATATGCATGCTGGTTAAGAAGCTATTATTAGCGTTGATGAATGCAGTTCCAGCCTGGTGCCCAAGCATCATTTAGCTCGGTGTCCATCTGATGCTAATTCTAATCCTTGTCAAATCCCTATCAAAGCCTTCTCAAAAGCTCACTGACTCTTCGAGGCGCTCTGGGGTTCCCCAGCTGCGGTCGGGGTGGAGGTCTCCGTGCCCTGTGTGCTGCAGACTGCCCCTCAGAGGGCCAGAGATGTGGCTGGTGGGAGGGACAGGGCCAAGGCTGGTGGGGGCAGAGAGGGAGGGCGCAGCCAAGGTTGGGGGGAACCAGCCCACTCTGAAGGTCCTCTGGTTCTGGCCTTTCCACTCACATAGCTCCATGCTACAGGGAAGAGTCATAGTCAAATTAGAGCTTCCCAACATTGGTTTTACGGCATTAAGGAGAGTCCTATTGTAGTTATTATTGTTTGTCTTTGGAACCTTTTATAGTATGTTTCAATGATCAAAGTTTACACACACAAAGATCCAACCAAGGTCAGGTGCAGGTGGTGAGAGAGTTTCTATGGGTTAACCCAATCAACATCTCTACATACTTTTCTCTATTCATAAAAAGTGCTGTAAAGTGTTAGCTGTCTAGAGTAACAGCTTGATAACCACAGATGTAATGGATGCCCTATATCTTTTGTCTCTAGCCTCAGATTTGACAGACTACTACCGTGATTAAGATTTAGATTATACCCCCTCCTTTGGAATTACCAAAAGTGGGCAAGAATGTGCAGTTCAAGAGCTCATTGAAGGAACAGAACCTTGCTTTCTATCTGTTGTTTTTAATTTTTCTCCCATCACCCTCTCTCACCCATGGTCTATTACGGTCACCAGGTCGTTGGCCAGTAGGTTGAGTTTTCTAGGCTCATTAAAGTCCCTCACAGCACGAAGCTCCATAGGCTGAGCCTGGAGAGGGAGAAGAGGGATCACAGGCGATATTGAACAACAGAAAAACAGGTAACAGAAGCTTACAGCTCTATTTCACTGCAACTGCTTATGTTTACATACCTCTGCAACTAGAGTGATGAGCTGGGAGAAGGTGGGTCGGTCAGAGGGGGTGCAGATCCAGCACTTCCTCATAACAGCGTAGATCTCCTGAGGACAGTCTGGGGGTCTCTCCATACGCTCGCCCTCTCGCTCCACTCGCCACAGGATCTGAACAGGATCATCCAGAGTTGTGGCGGGTACAATTAAATTACAGAAATATCTATTGTGAGTCATAGAGCTGATAAACTACTGTGAGTGATGGATTAAGTTGAACATCATTTGAGTATGTGCACACACACACACACTAAATCACAATTAAAACAGTAGCAAGTTATCTTATCTTACATTGATTTCCCCTGTTGTTGGTGGTTACACATTTTGATTCATTGGTTTAACATTTATAATGTTTATTTTCAATCTGTAAAAATGTTACTCTGGTGTTTGCCTAGAAGTCCAATGCGCTATCCATTGCGCCACAGAGCCACCTGTTACATGAAGCCAGCAATAATTAAGCAATTGCCCTATAAAAATAAATAAATAAATAAAAAAAACATTGGGCTCTTTTAAGGAGTAACTGAAGACTTTTATTTGGCCTTGCTTTTAATAAGCCAGACCTTTATATTATTTTATTCTATAATTTTGGGCATAGGGTCCCATAATATGTTGAGCCGGCCCTGTATGCGCACGCGCACGTGCACGTGCACGTGCACGCGCGCGCACACACACACACACACACACACACACACACACACACACACACACACACACACACACACACACACACACAGGCACCTGTCTGCCAGACAGTCCCAGCCATGGCTCCTCACAGTAGGTGAACATCTCCCACAGAGTGACCCCAAACATCCACACATCTGAGGAGTGAGAGAAGGAGCCCACACGCAGACTCTCAGGGGCACACCTGGAGGAAGGAGAGAGGGAGTGATGAGAGAGACGACAACTATTATTACAGTCCAACTGATTCATAGAGTTTAAATAACATTTGAGGTCCGTCTATATTATCATTGTCATAAAAATATAAATAAAGAGAGGTCCTTCTACATGTATATCATTATATAAACCTCTCCTCCTTAGCCTCCCACACTCCTCACCAGGCGAAGGGGATGCGTCTGTGTGCTGTCATCATATAGTGGTCTGTCTCCTGGTTCAGGCCCCTCATCAGCCCAAAGTCCCCGATCTTGACCAGCTCCCGAGAAGCCAGCAGGATGTTGCGGGCGGCCAGATCCCTGTGGATGAACCTGCGGCCCTCCAGGTACTCCATGCCCGCCGCAATCTGGGTGGCGAAGAGCCAGAGGCGGGACAGTGGGTACTCGTACTGTCGAGAGCGCAGCGTGTCGTACAGGGAGCCCAGAGATGCCAACTCTGTCACCTGGGGTAGGGAGGAAGAGATTATTCACCCATATCCATGGCTGTGTAATACACTGAGAACAGAAGATATGTTTATCTAAGAGAATACGGAAATAGACCACAGATCAAAAATGTATCATTGCTTTGAACTGAACTGTCCGTTCTACCCCTTCTAACTCTTTTTATATGACCCAGGCATAAAACCCTCAAGAAGTGCAACTAACTTCCAACAGAGAACCTCGGATGGTCTTACCATCTTGAGGGGCTGTGTGAGTACCACTCCGTACAGGCGGATGATGTTGGGGTGGTCCAGGGACTGCATGGTGGTCGCCTCCTGGAGAAAGTCTGTCAGTGTGTCCGTCTGTCTGGACAGGTTACTCCTCAGAGACTTCACTGCCACTGGCAGCTGTCATGGTAAGGAAAAAGAGAGGTAGAGAGGGAGGAATGGCAGAGTGAGACAAAGGGCTTAGTGGCAGAGTGAGACAAAGAGATATATGGAGGTGGTAGGTGCACTGATTGACATAGATGGGTATGGTTTATCTACTGTATGCTGGATCCCCCATGGGGATTCAGCATTCAGACATTTAAAGTCAACTCATGTCCCCTGGAGATAGCATGTGTTTTTCATAGCACCAAGCTCAGACACTCACCACTCGCCCAGTGGGAGTCTGCCACTCTGCTCTCTTCACCACTCCAAAGGACCCAGAGCCCAGCTTCTCCCCAAGTGTAAGCTCGCTGTCTTGGATCAGACAGGTGAGGAAGTGCCCTGTGTCTTGGCCTTGCCCCACCCCCACACTGCCCCACTGGTCACTCCCCTCCGGACCACGCCCACTGAAGACCTGAGAAGCAAACAGATGAATATAACAGGTTAGATTTCCTATGGCGATATGGACAAACATTTTATCTTCATCAATTGATTTACATAATATTTATACATTACAATATTTATACATTACATTCTAGAGGGTGGTAAGAGGTGTGCTTTACTTACCTTGGCCATCCATGACCGTGGTCGCATGTTGGTTTTGTAGCGTTTCACAGCGTCCCATAATCTTCTTTGTCCTATATATGAATAAATAGAAGCATTTGGTTGAAAGGATAAGGCCATAAAGCATATCACTACAAAAAACGATGTTTTAAGTTAGATATTTAGAGCTGTTGAAAGACAGGAAATTTGATTGACCACCATAACTCTAAATCTGACCTATGCACTGACAGGGTTTTCCAGCACACTCCAATCCAACAGTAAGAACTATCTTGGTGATCAAATTCCCAATCTTAGTAGGCTAATTTTGTAACCTGAGGCACCAACCGAGTTAGAGCAGCGGCTAGCTAACGATCCTGGTGGCATTTGTTGTCATAAAAACATTGTATTTAGTATGTATTAGCAGAGACATTTTATCAATTGACTTAACATGGGAAGGTAAAATTGCTAAACTTTAATAAAAATCGCTCCACATCCAAACTTCTAGATATTTCAATGCACTGCTTTATGTTACTACCACATTTAGGGGCATCTAGGGGCCTCTCATTGTAAACAGAGTTGTATTTTTTTTTTTGTTCTTGTGGTGCAAAACATTTGCTATTAAAAAAATGCAACATTTTCAAACAATCTGTTTTAATTAAAAGTCTGTCACCACTCGAGTAGACGTGCCAACGGCTTTGAGAATTATTCAGTATCGGCAGATAAATTATGTTAGACATTACACCCTTTTTCAATGCAATGTCTAAGGCACTCAAAATATAGAGGCACACGGCCGTTTGATTTAATACAGGATAACCCATTCTGCCTAAAACTAATTATGGAGGAATCACAAATAGCCAGAGTGGACTAACCTGGTTTGCTGATGCCGATCTGTTCAAGGTCTGCCTCCTTGACATAAGAAAAGTGCTCTATGCGGGTGATGTTGAGCCCGTCCCTCACACGCAGGTAGAACCTTTCCAACTGGACCTCCACCAGGAGATGGTACAACCACTGAGTGTCCTGGTCCATCAGCATGACCCTATCAGGCAACACAGCACTGAGGGCAGAAGGCAAAGGAGTAGGTCGGGGTTGGGGGCCGGAGACAATAAGAGACCAAAGGAGAGACTTTCCACCATAATGCTTTCATCCTTAAATATCAGTTCATTTGAAGGAGAGGAGAGAGGAAAGGAGGCACTGTAGGACTATTGGGACACAGCCAATGTCTTTGTATCAAAAAAAAAAAAAGAGCTCATTAGGTTACAGAATCCCAGCAATGAAACCAAGCGAGTGCACAATTCCATCAAAACACCAAAGCAACAACAATTAGATATGCATGATAGATTTGAGAGTTCATCAGTGTTTTTCAGTGGACGGACATTAGAGAAAGCCCAAGAAATGTAAGTAAAGTTGACTGTGCCTGTATTACAGTATGTGATGTTCACACATGCCTCTACTGGTCATCATGGACACCTAACACGAAGTCAACAGTAAACCCCTTTAGCTCATGTGCTGTCTAGCACTGAGGGGGAGCAAAGGTTGAGCGCTTTCAGTAGCACGCAAACACTTTCAACAGATCCAATAAACAACATGAAAACCATATTAAGAGAAGAAGCTCAAACTGAGTTACAGTGTCAGCTTAAACAAGTTATATCAAGTTTTTGAGTGAAATAATATCCCCCTTGACAACGTGGAACATACTGCATTCAGGGCTCCTCAGAATCCTGAATAAGAGATAATAAGCACTGACACTAACTCTTTCAATGAAACCTACAGCAATGTCATGAACCCAGACATGGAGATGCTATTTTATAAAAATGGTTGGGGGATGTTATACCAGTCTAACAAGATCTGTTTCACTGAGCAATTATGTAAGCACAAGGACAAAAACCAAAAGATGCTTAAACACACCAATACCAAAAACATGCATTGTGTGTATGTATCATTCAATGACACTAACCCTATCTCTTTAAATAAGCCAAAGTGTGGTTGGTGATACTGTTTCACTTTCACTTACAATGCATCCAGGATCAAAGTTTGCAATTCACAATTCCACAGATCCATGAGTCCAAATAACTTAGCTTATACACTGGTCTGTGTACTTCCGTTTCAGGCAATTGCAGCCATAAAATAAGCACTCAATGTGTTATCAACAGGAGTGGAAAGGAGGGAGGAGCATTCTAACGTTCCTTTGTCAACTACCCTGGGAAACTCTAGCAAGTTCTCACATATATGTTGAACATATAACATAGTCATACAACATAAATATTTATATGTATCACCATGATTCCCTATAAATAGGTCCAGAATATTACACAATCAGATATGTTGCTATTCCATCATCCTTTGATTCATTTGTTTTCAGACAGAAAGACATACACAGACAGACTTAAACACAAGAAGAGGCTAGCCTGGGCACGAACTAAATTCTGTCAAAATATATTCCCTAGGACTACTCCCAAGTCCACACCCAAATACATCACATAAGGCACACACTATGGACCAATGCTGAAGTATAGAGCAAGTGCACACTGGGGTCATTTCTCATGCCTTTGCTTTGAGGTCATTTTGCTTTATGTACACATGTAGAAATCTTTAACCCACTCAGCTGCTGAATAATCTATAGGACACAACTGGTGCCTGTGGTGAGGAGATGTATTCATTCAATGTTGTTGACCGGTCACCTATTAAGCTTGAAAGTGGAGAACCAGTACATAGTAGTGTCACTCAGATATTGGGCTTATTTGCCTAGCTAGCCGGACAGTACTGAGAGAGCCTAAGAGAGACTTTGTTTACACTTCAGACCACCTTCTTCTTTTGGGTGCATACATGATCAAATGGAGGATCACCGTTGGACACATGATCCTCGATAAGCAAAACACTAGACACTCCAGCACTAGCAACAGAGGTGTCAACATTACAAAGAAAGAGTTAGACAAAGCACCTCAATCACACAATAAACTTCTCAAACATCTGTCTTTCACTGTTGCAGGCTGCACAGAATTCATGATCTGACTCAAAAACAACACAACCTGTACTGTCTGTCACCATTGTTCTACATCAGTCAACAAAGCGGGTGTGTCTTAAACAATCTCTAACCATGTGATGTTAAGATTTTTTTTCAGGTTAACAGATACAGTAACACCAATTACAGCCAGAACTATTTGTCTATGGGTCTCTGTGGATCAGTATTTGCTCAACATTCCTATTCATACTGACAGGCTTTGAGTCACAAGTTGGAGGGTTGGAGCTAGGATTAGTGTTAAGGCTAGTGCTTTTCACTCCATGAAAGAACTACAGTATTTATCTCTGGGCCTTCTTCTTGAATCAGTGTTTCTTCAACATTCCTAGAATACTGAGGCGCTTACAGCCACAATAGAAACAGAGGACTCAGCTGTGCTTCCAAGCATATGACAATGCAAGTGTAAAAATGAGTGTTAAAATACAAGTATTTTGTGGGATAGGTTAACCTTTAACATGAATTCAAAGAGCCACGCAATAATGAATCAGAGGTTCTTGTCAAAAAAAGGAATTGAAAGCAATAGGCCGACCTGGCACAGGCGGCTAAACAACATGTGCCGTGAAAAACCGTGGTACTGGCTATTAGTAAGTCTGGGAAAGTCGATCCAAAAGTGCTATACTTACTGTCAATAAAGTGACTCACGGTCCACTGGAGCTGCGATCTAACTTATGAACCGAGCGTTCATGTACGTGTGACAAGGAGTAATTCTATTCCCAGAATCGATCGACATATCCACGTAATCCACATCATAAACCATATGTTTTCGATGGGTTCTCCTCATTAAAACAACTATTCAACTATCCATTATAGCCTACACCTTTTTGTGGGTTGTCATATCATGGAATCTTTTTTTAGAGACAGCACTCAACGTTCTTTTCGTGCTACCTGAGAACCTCTCTCCGCCTCTTCCTAGTATTTTTTACTCCACCCCTCTCAATTTTTCACCTGTGCTCTTCATACAGTCGGCTGCTTTACCTGTACGATACACCGCAATAGCCTACTTTGAATCACTAGTTTAAAATACACATGGAGCTCTATTGTCTGCATTTCTGATTACCTGTAAAATGATCATGGTGAATATAGCCGAATAGGCTACATTCATATACATATGGTTCATGGACATTCTGACCAATGTTTTGGGGTGAAAACCCTTTGTGTAATGTAATGTAATGTATGCCATTTAGCTGATGCTTTTATCCAAAGCGACTTACATTGCAGTGAGTGCATATATACACATATTTTATGTATATATGATCCCAGCGGGAACTTGTGTGAACATACCCTCAACATTCCAAACATGAAGTTGAAAGTCTAGTGCAATAAGGTGTAACATTTTGCATCTCAGGATACTTCTGTGTCAAGATCTTTGGATGGTGCCGAAACTCAATGAAGCAATGAATATAAAGAAACTGTAATCGCTCTCTGTCTACCATACCTGTCTGCTCCTGCCCAACCAGTCTAACTAGATTGTTTGCATCTCACGTGGACGCCAATTTCAAAGTAAACCACAGCAACAGTACTGCACCCTCATTGCACCATTCACTTCCTGGTGATGTACAGTATCTTTTACCTCTCTCCCTGGATTACACAATACAATAAAGGGTGAAGTGAGCTCCTATTTAAACAGTATTGGTAACCAGAAGACCATCGTCTTTTAAACATGTAAAATGGTCCTCTTTCATACCAATGATTAACATTGATAGTGACTGACTGATATTTTCTGATATTGTGTGGGGTGAAAAAAGATAATTGCATTGAGAAAATCTGGCATTAGATCATGGTTTTATTAAAATTAGTAGTAGCCTACTTATTGACCAAGGGGAATATATTGAGAAAGATTGACCTCATCTGCCAACATGAACCTAAGTAATTACTCACCTGCTTTCATTTCATTTATTCTATTCTGGGAGATCAGCATAGCTGATAAATGGGCTCCGATTATGTTGTGTGAGAAGGGTTAGCCCTCAACCTGTCCTAAACCCAAGTAATGACAGTCAAAGAGAGGGCAAAAAAGAAGGTCATGGGTGGTGAAGATAAATGAAAAGGAAGTTGAAAAGGCCCTCCATGTCATGAGAGACATTTGGAGATACAGCAGAAATTACATGTGAAGAGAAAGGGAGGCCTGTGACAAAATTAGAAAAGAATCCAATTTTCTCATTATAATAATCCAGATTTGTCATTATTTTGAGGTCTCAAAGTAAGTTCCAAAGTAAACATTTTTAGACCTCAAAATTCTAAGGTAGATGAGTCCACCACACCATCAGTTGTGAAGATCTCTAGCTGTAGGCTTGCTTCAAATCCACATTTATTTTCACCCTCTACTAATAATTGGTTTATCAATAATACGCCATATAGTCTGTGTCTACAGTAGAGTAGACTAGCCCAAAGCGTCCTAAACTCATGCAGGGTATGTGTTGTTAAATAAATAACAACAGCGCACTCTGGTGTCTGATTTTGGAAAAGCATTCGGTCCACTGTTCATAACATCATCAGAGTGCGACAAAAGTTCCGCAGCCTTTATTTTGAAAAACACAAAAAGGTTCCCGGAAGTAATTAATGTAAACACACGTTTGCTCCTTTCACCAGAGAGGGGTTTCATGCATGCCTTGCCTGGTATTTTTTTTATACATTTAAATAATGACGAAATTATCAGAAATAAAGTTTGCAGACAATTGCAAGACTCTTCCGGGAGGATTTTGGTCAGCTATTGATGTATGGATAAAGAAACCTCATGTTGTGAACAAACGTCTATGTGGAGTCAAAGAGACAGAGAGCAAGGATGTGGACATTGAAGAAATTGGACACATTCTTCTAGCCCATGATAAGAATGATGTCTTTGAGTCAAGTGATGTTCTGTCTTTCTTGAAAAGTGGTCTTGAATTTGAGCATGACAAGAAGGGACTGTGGTCTTTTGGTGTAAGGACATACATTCCCAAAGTAAACTGTTATGGGACAACAGTACATAAAGAAATTATACTGAAAGGTAAGGACATGTTGGTAATGTAATGTAAGGTATGTTGATAAGGTAAACTGGGCAGTCACTTAGGCCTAAGCAGGCTATTGCATTGTTTTAGCTGCTTGTCAAGAAAGTACTTCTAGGTCTGGTTGGTCATGTGCAAATGGAAAATTTGCATACAGATGTGATTTTTTGCTGTCCTTTACATTTTTCAGATTTAGGGACTCAAAGAGTGACATTTCTACCTGTTGAAGAGAGCGCAGAAGGGGATGTCTCTCTAAAGAAGAGCAACAGCTATCAGATACAGCTAGCTCAGAGCCATGATGAATGGTAAGTTCTTTTGATTTTCTGGAAAATGGAAGCAGATGTCAGAAAATTTCTGATTCAGGCCCTGTTCAAATACCTATAAAATGCACCTGTACTTCCTCTTTTCCTGTATCACAAATCATACATGACTGGTTTGGTGAAAGTGTGCAAGGGAATTGCTGTCACCTCTCCCTGAAAGGAGGAAGGATGGTGCATTTCTATTTGAATGGGGACAACATTTTGCACATGGATAAGTTCTATTTTGTAAATGTATTATTGCTATTTTGTTAATATTTTGCTATTTTGTATTTGTTAATATTTGCTTATATGTTGTTTTTTTATATTGTTTTTTATGTCCCATGCACCAACCTCACCAAGTCAATTTCCTGTATGTGTAAATATACTTGGCCAAATAAAAGAATTCTGATTCTGATTCTGATAAAGCGCCTAACCTCTTTAGGACACTGGAGTTGCATGCCCTGAAGCCTGATAACTGGTTCTCTGATGGGGTTGCCTACCCAAAGCTACACTGGCTCTCTGGGGAACTGCTTCCCAAACTGGTGCATTGGGCCACAGAGAGCAAGACCAGTGAGTTCAAAAGCACCCTGTCCCTCCTGCCTGTGGAGAAGTATAGCCTCATATATCAGCAGCTGAAGGAGAAGTACAAGGAAATGGTCAAGGTAAAGGGCTGCTTTCAGGTTGCTTATCATGTAGATTTTTCACAGATATATTTTGCATTATTTGTGTTTTGGATTTGCATTTGTGTGTCGTACTCTAGGTGTGGCCTGAGGTCACTGATCCAGAGAAATTTGTCTATGAAGATGTTGCCATTGCTACATATCTTTTGGTAGGTTTGGTTCTGCTGTACAAACTTCTTTAAATAATTTCAAGGAGGACAACTATGTAATTCATTTAATGTGATTGTGAGTAAATAAACATAAAAGTAAAAAAATCTATCAATACACAGGTTCTATGGGATGAGGAGCGAGCAGAGAAGGGTCTCACTGCCAAACAATCCTTTGTGGATCTTGGCTGTGGAAATGGCCTTCTGGTTCACATACTGAGCAATGAAGGGGTATGAACTGCATGTAAATAGTAACACCTGGACTTAGAATTCTTAATGTGGAAAACTGACCTCTGTAACAGAGGTCTTTAATTTTTTAATGTTCAATGCACACTTAATCAATGATACGGCGTAGTCTGGACCTAGGTGAGAGGGTTTAATCTATGTGAATATTATTTAATCAGCAATCGGATGTAGGCCTAACATCCAATCACTGTTCAGGGTGGCTGTAATTGCAATTACACACAGTGATAGGTGGAAAGTGTTGTACCCAACATTGGGCCCACTGATAAAATGATTATGGACTGACCGTCATGCTTTCTTGTGTTGCAGCACCCTGGAAAGGGCATTGATGTGCGGAAAAGGAAGATCTGGGATATGTTTGGCCCCGAAACACATCTAGAGGTGAGAAAGAAAACATGAAACTACCTCCTCCTTGTTGGAAGATGATAGTTTTATTCAGCGTGGAATTGTTACCTCCCTCTCCACTCCCCTTCCCTCACCACTACACGCACGCATGCACGCACGCAGGGAACTCTCCCTTCCATAGCTGTACTTTTCCCTTGCCACTCGGCTTCAATCTTTCATTTGACAGCAAGCTGCTGAATGTACCCTGGCATCCATTATTCACTCTGTTTAGGCCAGGGCGGAAGAGGGTGGCCCATACTTTCAGCTAAGGACTTGGGGTTATTTACGAATGTGTGTTGTTTTTTGTCTACCGTCTTTTGATGTTTAGATGGGACTGTAAAATGAGTAAGTGGTCTAAAAGTCCTGGAGAGGTTTCCCCTTGTGCTAGAGGCAGTCTTTTCAAATTAGTTTTTCATTAGACTACATGATGAAAGGCTGAGAAATGTTGCTGCATATCCCTTTATAAAGTATTGTTCTGAATCAGTAACCCCATCCAAGTTTTTTCATTCAGACCACCCCTCAGCATACAGTACACCCAGACACTAAATGAGTTTCGATAAAGATCACATTATACAGATGTTATCCTCTGCGATATTAAAAGTTGGGGAACAAAGTTTTTCTTCACAACAGCGGTGATGTGTCATGAATGTGTAATGAATGATTCCAAATCAAATTACACCAGCGTGTCTCTGATCTAAGAAGCTCTTGTGCTTTTGGTCTATTCTATTTCAGGAAACTGCAATCACTCCCAGTGATGGCTTCTTATTCCCTGGCGCAGACTGGTTGATTGGAAACCACTCGGACGAGCTCACACCGTGGATCCCTGTCATAGCGGCAAGGCAAGTCATCAGCAGACACAATTTAGCTGAGCTACTCAAGTGCCAGCTGATCTCTCGAATTTTGAAATCAAATTTTTTGGGGGGTTGGGTATGGTATGTGTTTGAGATGTGTTAAAATGACTGTATGTATTTGATATGGCAGCCACCTGATGGCGATGTTGAGCTTGCCTCTTTCCAAAGTTTGAACTTCCCAACAGTTGATGTGCCATGTGCTTTTAATGGTCTTCATCGCCTGTCTTGAAAGACACTGTTGTGTTGACCCATGCCGTACTGTGCTGGCTGAGATCATGATTCCCCATATTACTTAAACCCCATGCTTTGAGACAATTGTGTTTCTTGTGGAGGAGTGGTTCCATGCAGGAAAACACATGATTTTGCCTATACAGATTATGACCAAGGCATATGGTTTTGGGTATTTGGTTCTTTCTGACACTCTCTCCCACTACTATAGGTCTTCATACACTTGTCGGTACTTTGTCCTGCCTTGTTGTTTCTATGACTTCTATGGGAAGTACCAGCGGCGACAATGTAAGAAGTCCCAGTATAAGGAATACATTGACTTCATCTCTGAAGTCAGCACATCCTGTGGGTTTAACACAGAGGAAGACTGCCTGAGAATCCCTTCCACAAAGCGGGTATGCTAACAATGAAACTGGAACCCTACAGGCGTACACATTACCACGTGGGCTAACATACAGTATTACAAGCTAATATGATCAAAAGTGAAAAAACTCCTTTTGTTAAAAGGTTTGCTTGACTCATTTGCATCGTCTCTCAGAATTTAGCAATTTGTTATGCTGTTCTTTTATTTTGAACAGCACTACAACCTATAAGTTGTGACCTGTGATTATTCTGTTCATGGCACCACTCACCATGATTTAAACTCTTACTCTACAGGTGTGTCTGGTGGGGAAGTCAAGGAACTACAAGCTGCCAGACGAGCCACAGGCAGAAGAGAGCAGAGCTCATTATATAAAGGGTCGTCAGGGCTGCTCCGGGGTCACAGTTCAAGGGTTAAATGTCAAGGGGAAAGATGGGAGCCACCATGATGACACAGAGACTGACAGGAGTGAAGGGACCAACTGGGGAGTTGGGTTCCAGCCTCGAGAGAGGATCGAGATAATTCGGAACTGCGCCGCTCTCCCCCGGGATTTTGTAGATGGTGTTGTCCTACGGGTGGCTAATACTCTGCTGGGGTTGACTAAGGACGAAGAAAAAGAAATCCCCACTGCCTGGAATCAAGGGGGTAAAAAACAATCACAATCTGCATTATAAAGCACAGGAGAGTCTCTTCTTCCAAACACAATAATGTCCTGTTTGTCTACATTTACATGTACTGTTATTGAAATTATATTAGGTTAAGGAATAAGAAGTGCATACATACTCGTAGACTGATCTTAGATGCAATAGTATTATGGTGAACATTGGGTTTCTTGATTTTGACAATAATCAAATGGGTGTACAGTATACAGTGATTCAACCTTGTGAACTGGACAGCTAAATGTCCCATGTCACACATCAGTACCATACCCCTCTCTTTGGGGACCCTTTTGCTTTTCCTCACTTCCCCAAGGTGGTGGGTCCTCATGCCCTTAACTGCCCCCCCCCCTCACCCACCCAACCCTCCTATCGCTCTCTCAGTGCCAATAGGAAACCTCTTGTGGTGCAGGGCGATCCTGCTTTGAACCCTGTCAGTGTTTCATCTTCCGCCAGCCACTTCCTGTAGCTCACTGAGCAGAGACCACCGCACACACAAATCCTGCCCCCGCCTCTCCTTTATCACCACACACACACACACACACACACACACACACACACACACACACACACACACACACACACACACACACACACACACACACACACACACACACCACCACCACCTCCACCACAGTGCGATGGATGAGATAAGGAGATGAAGTCTACTCTGATTAAAAAGGAAAAATCTCTAGAGAGAGAGAGCAGTAGAGACTGTAACCCAGGATGGAGATGACTAGATGAATAATGCATTTTAATCCTGATTTATGGATGAGTATGTATTTGTGTTGAGGTAGTCCCACCAGTTATCTTATGGTGCTCTACTTTAAAGAGTGAGGGTACATTCAGCTTAAACCAGGGCAGCTTGTAAGGACAGTGGCTAACTAATGAGTCTCAAAGTGCATCTCTATACTGTGAGCTGTATCACTCAATAGATAAGCTAAGAAATTAACTCATGCAAGTTTGAAAGGAACACAAGAACACTGATGTTTTTGTCAGCCATTCTCAGCCGATTACTAATTTATGAGCATTGTATATTCTATTAGAAGGACCTTTGGGTGCATAGGTTCTGATGCACTCAGCCAGGTTACAAAGGACTTAAAGATAATAAAACACTGCTTTTGTTAAGCAGTCATCTACTACCTGCTATCAATCATTTGTTAGCTAAGCATCAAGCTAGGGGACATTAAGCATACAGTATATAAAGGCAAGCCATTAATGACAGCCTGAGTCTGGTCCATGTCCAGACTGCATTCACATTGTCTATACCCCTGTTATTCCATTCATCTCTGTTAGCAGTATGGTCTCGAAAGGCCAACTCTAAAAGTTGTATTGATATTATATTAAGGCCCTGAGCTCTCTGGCATCTCTGATTTGAGACTGCTGTCTGGCCAGTTTTCACACTTTGGCACACTTCCTCTTGCTATAGTAGCCTTGATCTTGTTTAGCCAACTAATTTATAACACATACCGATCTGTGTACCTGGCTATCGCTACTACCAGGCTGGAGAAGTCTAGTCTCTTGAATGTTTGCATGTTTTGGAACTGTAACAGGATCTGTATGTACCGTAGATGAGCCTGTATTGTATTGTGAGTTTTACATCTTAGATAAATGGTAACACTTTTTGTCACTAGTATTTACCTAGCATTTACTCTGAAATTGGGCAAATAGGCCACTTAAACATAGAATAGAACTAAACAGAGCAAAGCAGAGTTTAAAAGGAAGTGGTCTTGATGATTGATTGAAAAGTATTGTACTTGAAACATGATTTGTTGATGATGATGTCATGATGTTTTGCCACAGTAGGAAAATCACAATGAGGTGTACACAATATTTTGTTTGTGAACAAAGATAACAAAGAGCATAAAAGAGCTATGGTGGAGTTTCACTCCAATAAACCAAAAAGAAAAAATTTGATTATTATTTATATGACCCAAATGTCAACCCAGATTGAATTCTCCACTGCGCAAGCCAGAAATACCTCAATCTTCATGAAATGGAACTCAAAGGTTGGCTGCTGTGAACTTGGCTGTGGCAACACGACTAGTTTTGGCAATGCAAAGGCATTATCTAAGTTAGTAGAACTAGCCATACTCATTTTTAATATCTCCTTCTATCCCTCTCACTCTTAGTATCTGGAATTACAGTGCCAGTGGTGAATTGTAGTACGCTAGTGACAATGACTCAGACATTAAAATGGCTGCTTGGAACTCAGCTCTGGTTGTTATGACAACATGTTGGACTGGGTTTAATTGAGCCCTGACTGACACAGAGAGGAACTATGAGAACTTTTCTCTTAACCCCTTTCTCAACCTACTCTCCAACCTCCTCTCTCCCCATTCTCACCCTCCACTGTTTATTTTTCATCTCAAATTCCACTTGTCTCATCCTCTGTTTCCTCCCCAGGCAGTCTGTCTGTTAGAGAAGTAGCTGAGCTGTTGGAGCAGGAGACTCTCCAGGTGCTGAAGAAGGAGTGTGGAGGTCTGCAGACTCTGCTGAAGAACAACCACCAGGTGTTTAGAGGTACAGTACAGCCCCTCCAAGTCTAAGCCCATTGGCCTAATGGTGATGCTATAACAAGTGTTTTTTTCCAGCTTTGAAAAAGGCCATATCTCCCACACCTTATGACCTAGAGTCACCACATTTGGTACATAGGTCCCTCTCATCATGATGACCATTATGGTCTGCAATGATGGATTCTCTGCCATTTAGAATTTTGGTGAAAAACACCTAAAACACTAAAGCTTTTACAGTTCTTGACCTATCTGCACCATACATGTTATGTATCAATGGACTGACGTGCTCACAGGATCCATTTTGTTTACCTTTTGAACAAACAATATAGCCGCTACAGTATTAACCAATTAATTGTCCAGGGGGTGTGCTCACATAAATAGTTATTAGACAATCAATCCTATCATGACGAAACTTGGTACACAGGTCTATTAGGCTCTCAGGGTCATACCCTTAAAGCCACATGCAAATCAACCAAAAGGGGGAACTATGAATGCCATATTTTTTTATCTCTTGATGTGGTTCACCAAATGTCATGACATTTGGCTACTTTTCTAAACATAGTTGGACAATGTTTCTGCAATATGCTGATCAATAAATTACAGGGTTAGTTAATGATTTCAACAATCCTATCTGATTTACCACTAGCCAAATCTCCTTTCAATCCATATAGACAAAACAGCAGTAGCCTCTTCGTTGCATTTACTAGAAATGCTAGTGCATGTCAATGGGGTCCAAAACCATCACTCATGAAGTAACCCTTTAATCTACAGATTAAAACATGTACACTCCTCGAATGACAGATCCCTTACCAAGGTCTTGGAGTACAGAAACTAAAGGCCGTTTTACCAATACCATCACCACTAGTAGTTGACTGATCTCCCATCGAGCCAACTGGAGGCTGGGAGATGAAAGTGCAGTCCAACCGACTGACCAGCCAAACCACCGTTTTTCTCAAACAAAAAGCCTGCCGAGATAAAATGCTGATGAGAAGTATCACTTGTCTAATTTTTCTCAGTAATGAGACAAGAGTCTGACAACTTGCTTAGGTAGGCAGGAAGAGGACTTTCCACGCTTCAGAGCGTTCACTGTTTTCCAGAATCGGAGATAGCATTTAGAAAGTAGCTTGATTTAGCTTTCTTAAAGCAGAATTTTACCCTGTAATCCAGTGGATTTGTTGTTTTCATTATTCAATATAGTAGACACATTCACAAAATGATCTCTGAGTCAAGATATCTCGCTTTGAATGCCTTGATCAGTCCTGATGTTCCAAATTGCCCATTTGAGTCAATTCCTACAACTCCCAAGATTCCCCTCTCCCTCCCAGGTGAGGGCCTTCTGTTGAACAGAGCTAGAGCTAGCGCGTGCTGCTCTCTGGGAATCACTGGCATAGTAGAGCAGGGTCAGTGTGCAAAAACTCTCCTCTGACATATTTTAACACGGTATGAGAGTTTTTTATAACGTAAACACAGACCTTGCTTTTTTGATAGCGATGATGCAGCTACACAGGAAATGATGATAGTTTCAGATGGATGCATTCTGGATTGACCATAAATATATATAAATATGTATTTTGGGTAAACTTCCCCTTTTAATTGTTCTAGTGCATATATTTCTCAGTTGTCTGAAAATCTGCCAATCAGCTACTGAATCAGTTTTTCTAGATTTGGCCCAGGCCTGGTTTCTCATCAAAAGGAGATCTGAAAGTTCTGTGGAATATCAAGAATTAGTTCTATATTTAATTCTAAGGCGTTTAAACATAGATGAGTAAAGTTCTAGAGCCAATTCAGCGTCAGTATGTAGCTGATAGAGGGAAGATCAGAGTAATACATATCATGAAGAAATGCCTGGGGAAAGAAATGTTTAAAATGTCTTATAATTATACAAGTATTTTTTTGGGGGGTATCTCTCATACTGTACATGCAATATGGCAGTGATCACTGATGTTATTGGCGAAGACCCCACTCGACAAGTAGTAGTTTGTTAAAAATAGGTCAATCAGCAAAGAGTTTGCTGGGTTTTTTACATTAATCTGTGTAGGTTTGGTAATTAGTAATTAATACAATTGTTAAGTCAATACAAATATTCTTCAAATTATCAGAGGCCGAGGGTAGCCAATCTAGGTTAAAATCCCCTAGAACAACCAGCTTAGCAAAGGTCTTAAATACTCAGACATAGTACCAAGAGCATCTGCCAAGGCAGTAGGCAGGTGGTAATTCCCAGCAACAATTAAATGTATATTTTGGCTTATGGCCATATCAACAACCAACATATATCACATTTCTTGGGAACAGTAATATATTGTTTTTTTCACATACAGTGCCCTGCATAAGTAATGAGACAGTGAAGCATGCTTTCTTCTTTTTGCTCTATAATCCAAAAGTGTGGATTTGAAATGAAACAATTACTATGAGGCTAAAGTAGATATTCTCTGCTTTTGTCTCTTGGCTTGACAAGGGTTTCTGGTTAGTCAGGTGTGTTCCATCACATAATGTGTGCAGGCATAAGAGAGCTGTCAATGTCTAGTATTGATTCTAAGATGTGCGTTTGCCTTTGGAGTCTGCTATTGTTGTCTGTCAACATGAGGACCAAATGAGGTCAATGAAAGTCAAGCAAGCCATTATTAGGCTGAAAATCTGAAAAACTATCAGAAACATAGACAAAACCTTAGGCTTGACAAAATCAACATTTTAAAAAGCAGTCGCAAATGGGCTGGTAGTTCAAGGACGACTTCTACAGTGGATGACCGCAGAATGCTCACCATAATTAAGAAAAACCCAAAACAACAGATCAGGAACACTGTCAAGGAGGTAGACGTGAAGGTGTCAGAGACTACCATCCACATAATACGCCGAACTACAGATGCTTCACTGCAAGGTGCAAACCACTAGTCATCCTCAAAAAGCATGGTCAGGTTATAGTTTCTAAACAGCCTGCAGAGGTCTGAAAAGGGGTCTTGTGGACAGATAAGACTAATATTATCATGTACCAGAGTGATTGCAAGACAACGGTTTGGAGGAAAAGGATCTGCCTGAGATTTACAGCATACCACCTTATCTGTGAAACATGATGGAGGGCCTGTTATGGTTTGGGCATGTATAGCTGCCACTCAAACTGGCTAACTTGTCTTAATTGATGATGTAGCTGCTGATGGCATATTCTGAATTATACAGGAACATCTTTTCTGCTCGAGTACAAGCAAATGCCCCCAAATTCATTTGATGTCACTCAATCATACAGTAAGACAATGACCCCAAACATACATCCATAGCAACTAGGGAGTTTTTCAGGGCCAACAAGTGGGAAGTTCTTGACTGTGTTCTTGACGGATACAGTACAGGCTTGGCAGAACATCACCAGAAAAGATACCCAGCATCTGGTGGGGTTCAAAGTGTTGCAGACTTCAGGCAGTTATTGCATGCAAAGGATTGTTGACCAAATACTAAACATGAGTACTTAATTTGGACATTGTATGAATCTGCTCCATTACTTTTGGTGCACTTAAATAGGGGGACTAAGGGGAGGAGTGCTCAGCGTAAGTACTGGGACAGTGAAGCATTTTTTTCTTCTTTTGGCTCTATACTGCTATATAATTACTATGAGGTAAAGTAGCTACTGTCAGGTTTTATTTAAGGGTATTTTTGTACAGATTGGTTTTACCATTCAGAAATGACAACAAATTACAAAAAAAATACAAAAAAGGTACAAAATCAAAATCAACATTTTAAAAAGCAGTCGCAAATGGGCTGGTAGTTCAAGGACGACTTCTACAGTGGATGACCGCAGAATGCTCACCATAATTAAGAAAAACCCAAAACAACAGATCAGGAACACTGTCAAGGAGGTAGACGTGAAGGTGTCAGAGACTACCATCCACATAATACGCCGAACTACAGATGCTTCACTGCAAGGTGCAAACCACTAGTCATCCTCAAAAAGCATGGTCAGGTTATAGTTTCTAAACAGCCTGCAGAGGTCTGGAACATTGGTACATTGATTTTGTTGATACCTTTTTTGTATTTTTTTGTAATTTGTTGTCATTTCTGAATGGTAAAACCAATCTGTACAAAAATACCCTTAAATAAAACCTGACAGTAGCTACTTTACCTCATAGTAATTATATAGCAGTATAGAGCCAAAAGAAGAAAAAAATGTTTCACTGTCCCAGTACTTACGCTGAGCACTCCTCCCCTTTTTCAGTCTATCATACCTGAATATATTGTAACCATCAATTTCAATGTCCTTATCTGAGACTGAACTGTTTAACCAAGTCTCTGAGAGAACTAGGATATCAGGGCTTCTGTCCTGTATCTAGATACAGTAGGCTGGAGTTTAGAAGTTGGTCGCCGGTGTGACATTTTATTTCAGGTCATTCACCTTAGCAAAACAACCACCAGGAGGCATTGTTGAGCATAATGGATATACTTAAAGTGTGTTGTAGTGTGTTTACAAACATACCGCCTGATGAATTATGTGAAGAGTAGTTTATGACAATTTGGAAAAGGACAAATTATTGTCTGGTCGGAGAAAATCGAAATGATGTCCTTGGATAAACCTTAATTTAGAACAAGTCATGTCTTCATGGACACTTCGTAAAATTATGTCGGAACATAAGTATTTATAAGTCTCTCTGTCTTAACTCACTCCTTAATATACCGATAACAACTTATGCTCTGATAGTCTAGATTTCATACTAGTTAGGCTACTCCTAAAGCCTATATGCGATCACTTTGTGTAGTAGTGTGCGTTGGCATAGGCTCTCGCTAGATTGTAGTGCAGGTTTGGATGAGTTGGGATTGATATACTGACAAATATATGCAACGCTCTCATGATCAGAGCTATTTATCGAGTCCAGACGGGTGCACTCGGGTGAATCAGCTGTAGGCCTTGTGTCATTTATCGGAGACCCGATCATTTCATGCTTTCACTCGCACTAACCACTCCGATATTCTCCCATCAACCGGAAAAAAACCGGGGGGAAGGTGAGGGGGGAATTAAATGTCTGTGTGTGCTTGCTTGAGCTCCGCTTACAACAAGCTCAAAACGTTTCCGATTAACAAACAAAATAGCAATACAAAACAAATGTATTATTATTATTATTATTATTATTGCATTGTGTGAATGAGAAAGCTGCCCTTGCTGAAAATGTGGACGCTATTATGACTGATAATGATAAAACTGTAGGTTACTATTCTATCCAGTCTTAATCCCACTGAAACCCAACGTCCTTACTCCTGTCTCGCATGAACATTCCTAACTTCTTTCTGTAATCAATATGTTACATTATTAAAGCCGACTCGTGCTTATTCATGTCAGACAGCACTAACCCTAACCCGAACATTTCCCCCTGTTTCTCTGCGCTGTGAGAGAATACGTGATGATGGTATGAGAGTAGATAGGAGTTGGTCCCATTGCTTGGTCCTTGTTAAAGTAACCTGATATTTAAACCATTTCCACTCTTCATCTCTGTAATTCATAAGATGCTATAATAAACTAGATTTTGCCAATCTGTGTGATAAGGCAAGCTGATAAGGCGAACCAATCTCTTTTCAAACATCCTTCACAGCTCTTGTCAACACCTTGTGGTGGCTTTCAGCAGCACTTCACATCGTGTGTCTACTGCAGCAGCGGCATTGAGGTATACCCCTCTGCGATTTAATTGAATTCTTGGGAAGGCTTGAATAATGTTAAGCTGTGATCCATGAATGGTGAAATAGCAAATTGGCTGACTCAGCACATGGAGTAAACAACACAGAAATGATGGTGTTCTGCTTTAGAAAAATAACCAGAGAGACAATTTAGCTTCATGAGTGCCCTCAGAAGTTTAGTAAAATTGTAGCAAGGCTGGTGGTTTTGGTAGCATACATGCCCTGTCTGTAACTCTTAACATGCTCTCGGACTGATCTTAGCAGATGGAGAGATGCATACTGTGCAGGTAACTTTATGCTGCTATTTCTCGATTTCACGATTGTGGATGGTGCCTTTAATCTGAAAAACTATTCATGTGACACACTCTCTCTCGAGGCTTGCTCTAATAGGACTGGGCCTATTTTTAATAGTATAATGTAAAACATTTATTAATCTCTCAGTCTTCTTCTCTTCTCTTCTTTCTCTATGTGCCCAAACACTCAGTGGAAGGTGGCATGGTCCATATCCGGGACTGGCGGGCACAGACACAGAGACCCAGAGGGCAGGGTACCAGAGCAGATGCCAAGCGCAAGCCCTTACCTCCTGGTGCTCTGAAGACACGGACCTGCTGGTTCCATGCTTACCATCCTCATGGATGCCCCCTACAGACCGAGGAGTGTGCCTTCGCCCATGGGCTTGATGACCTACGACCTTCCACCAGACCACTCAAGAAAATGAAGAACTCCTTCCACTCAACACCCAATTGACTTTGGACCTTTTATTGTCATGTTTTTGTTCTACTTCACTGCTTTTGATTTAAGGAATATGCCAAGTGTGTTATGATGTGATGGTAATGAACGCCTGTGACTTACCATAGATATAGTGATCTAGTGGTCATAGTCATCTGCTTGTGAGAACGTTGAATTACATCTGTGATCAAATGTGCTGTATAAGTTTGATTTGATTTGTGATACAGTGTTCATGGTTGGTATGCCATTGACGTATTTTTCATTTTATGCCCTACATCTGTAGGCTGTTTATCGATTGTAACAGACTGGAGAGAGAGGAGACAACAGTTTTATTTATTTTTAAAAATAAATATTTTTTGATTTTTGTCTCATGCCTTTGACCTTTGAGATCTAAAGGTTGTAAATTACAGAACATTTTGGTGTCAGTAGCAGAACATGCTCTGCTTTTCCACTTTGTGTTCCAACTGGATCAAAATAAAATAAACATCTCAAACGTAAAGATTTCATGAAACTAACTTCTTAAAAAATCTACTCCCACAGGAGTGCTTTGAGGTCTAAAATAGGGCACAAGGAAGGACATTGGAACTTCACAGTGTAAATGTTAGTGGCATGAATTATTTGTTTATTAGCATTGAGGGGGTGTCCGTGTGTTGCATGCTGTGTCCCTATGTTCCCTTCAACGTTCCTTTACCCCCTATGACTGTGACTCTGTGGCTCAAATGTCACATAGAGACAGTATGGGCCACCCAGGGACAGCCATGGGGTCACGAGAGGAGGCTGCTGCACGGGGTCTCAGAGAGGACCATGAGTGGAGTCTTGAGTGTCTATAGGCTTGTCAGTTATGTCATGTGACTGTGTACTCTACGCAGCTGTTGGTCTTATTACTGGCCTGGGTGTTTCTGCAGATGTATCTGCTTTTAGCCAATTTTTTTTTTTGTCTTTGGAGTGATTCACAATGAATAGCTTTTTTAAAGATTTTTAAAACATTAGAGAGATTACACTCAGATGTGTATTGTTATGTCAATGTAAATACAAAAAACACAGAGACACAAAAATAGTTTTCAATAAACTCCCTCATTCATGGAGGAACCACAGACTAAGATCAATGTCTGTGAATGTTGTTATTTCCCCAGCCATCATTATTGGGATCATGCAGAGGTGGCTTTGTAGTGTTTGTTCTCTTCCTGAGGGTGAAAATCCATATCCTGGTTCAAAGGGCCATCCTGAAGATAGTTTCAGATTAGCAGGTTGGATGCTCCCATATTCTTTTGAGGCCAATGGCTATGTCTTTGAATATAAATGAAGTTAAACAATTGACTGGTGACCATTGGGTCAAGATGAATAGAGCCCAATACTGTAAATCATATTGCATTGAAGATACATTGGGTGACATTTTACAGGTGGGTGAAGGGCTAGTCAGGAGATTTGACCACAAATGATAAGAGATGTATGACAGCTGATTTAGAAATGTTGATACACCTACTGTATGAGTGGGCTTTAATAAGGTGAGCAAGCTATGCCACAGCAGAGCATCTCTCTCCCTCTCCTCTCTCTCCTTCCTTCCCTTCTCCATGCACCAGGCAGAAATAAATAAATTAAAAGCCAAGAATCTCCAGGTCTATGAGGATCCAAACAGCCAATCAACCTGCTGCCCCACATTTGCCAGCCAGGAGTGTGACATAGCCAGGAAGAGGAGGCGCCTACCTCCTCTCCTCGCTCTCACTTTGACCCCTTGACCCCATCTTCCCTCACCAACAGCCACCCCCACCCCTTGCTGAATGATCCTTCATTATGACTCTGTTTATGTCCGCCTCCCATGACCGCCTCCCGACCCCCTCAACCCAGCACAACAAAGATTGATTCCCCCTCCCTAGACTGAGTCAATCCCCCAGCGGTGTCTACACAAACAAATCATGCAAGCCTAGCCTAAAGAATGCATCACCACGCCAACCACAACAATAGCAACAAATTAAGCAATGTGTGTGTATACTGCCACAACACAGCCGGAGCCATTGGGGAGCCCCCTTGGGTGTGTTTAGTATGTGTGTGTGTGTGTGTTTGTGTATGAGTGTGTGTGTGTGTGTGTGTGCGTGTGTGCGTGCGTGCGTGCGTGCGTGCGTGCGTGCATGTGCGTGTCTGTGTGACAAGTCTTGCCACACTTTGAGCAAGTCCAGACTATGTCTCTCCATCCTAAAAGGAAGAGAATTAGAGAGAAAGAGAAATACTGAGAAAATGATCACCCAGACCTAAATCTGGGTTAGGGAGAAGTGGTCACATCTCTTGAGGAAGCAAACAACTTTCATCATGTTTCTCTCATGTGTTATTCATTGTGTCGCCATGGGGCTGAATGTAATGTTTCAGACTTGTTTTGAACATACAAAAGCACCTCTTATTCAGCAAAGTACATCATGTCAGATCTTCTTAACATCCGTCATTTTGGTTTATATAAGTAGGGTGGTGTAGCCATTAGACAAGTTCAACTTTGTTTCCACAAAAATTGGCCGATGTACAGTGTTTGAAAATATTCCATGTGGTCAGTATTAAAGCAAGTGGTATTACCACTTAATTCTCCTTAGCACCTCCTCGATGCATGTTCAATGTTCAAAGGACAACTAAATCTAATCTATACTGTACACTGTATTATCACTGTTTACCATTCACCCTGTATCTTCTCATACACCCTCTTACAGTGTGTGAGTACAGTATGTGTGGGTGTGTCATAGAATGAGAAGGAGTATGTGAGGAGGAGGAACTCCTAAACTGCTCCAGCTGGAGAATGTCTGAGCTCACTCCTGGCTGGGGCAGTCAGACGGTTGAAGCGCTGAATGAACCCATGTGGTCAGACTGAGGTCATTGGCACAGGGACTGGCCACAGCAGTAAACATCACACTCCAATCGACTGGAGGTTTATGGCTGTGTTGTTGTGGGGAATGTTTTTATGAGTGAGGGTAGCAGTTGAATGTGTATGAGTGTGTGTGATGAACTAATAAAAACATTTTATGAACGTTAAGAATGTGTGACATCAATATAAAAGCAGCAATATTTCTGAATACTGACCCGATTCTAATTGTAACCCCTGAACCTTTATCTCCTTACAGTACATCACCGCCTTAAGATAATGCCAACAAGGGTAGCCATGAAAGTAAATATTGATGGACATATGAGTAAGCCTGCTTAGAGCTAACAACTCCACATCCTGGGCTGTCTGATCTGTACCGAGACAGTAATACAAAATGTCAATCAGTCATTGGTTAATTAGGAAATAGAGTGTAATAAACATGAACATCCGCCTTGTGTGCTACTGTAGATACAGGAGAGATAGAGGGGGTCAAAAGAAGTTCAAATACAACTCAAACGCTCTTACACAATTTCCATTTGCATTGCCACTTGACTGATAATGTTTACATCCATGTGGGTCTAAGTGAGTGGTTAAAGGCTCTATGCCCCCAATACTTTCAGAATGCATCTTCCCTTACTCCCCTCCTTGAACTTATTCTTGATCTAACATGATTGAATATGGGTAAGCAAGGTATCCAATATAGTATGTTCCTTTCGATAATGTCAAATAAGATCAGTGATTATCTCAAGGAAGAGAGGAAAGAAGGATGCATTTGAGATGTATTTGAATATGACCCTATTGTTCCTTTAATTATGGCGTTACATGTAGAATGCATACTTGTTTTCCCCCAGGAGCAGTGGCTTTATGTAATGGCATATGTAATGCTATGATGATGAACTGTGTAATATAAGCTGTACTCTATGTATACTGACTAATTATACACATTTCTTACTAGATAAAAAGACAATGCCATCAGGATAATGTTTAAAAAGCCATTGAGCCTACAATTCAATTTTATGGCAATAAACAACTGGAAAACAACTCACTGATCTTAATTTAATATGTTTTTTTCCTTTTCCTCACGGTTAGGCAAAACAGCCAGGCAGTTACATTATGTCTAAGGGGTTGGTAAAAGAATGTCTTCAGTATTCACTGCAATACAGTATTCACTTACAATAGATCACCATACAGGAATACTCAGCAATATACACAAGGGAGAAATCTAGGTAGCCTCATCAATCTTGAAGGCAGTGTTTAAAAGACTGTCACATATATCACCAGTGTAAATACTGTCCCTCAGGGAATGCTTCCTGTCGATCAGGATCAGATCCTGATCCACATCCCTCAGAACACAACAGACAAGGAAACTCAAATAAGAATTCTCCATGTTACAGTACAGTCTACTGGGCAAAACAAAGACGCAAAGAAGTTCAAGAGGCTGAAAATGAATTAGTGGCCATTTTGAATAAAAACAATTCTTACTCAAAGATACTGATTTACAGTATGTGGCTGCAAATAGGGGCTACTTAGTTAACAATCCTTGATACAGCAAGGAAAAGTGTCCTTGCTTCCCTGAGATTTCAAACGCACACTTTAGTCTGTATAACTCAGAAAGGGCTTCTACCAGCCACACCCCTCAACCTTCCCAGTGTCCCCTGTGCCCTGATGTTCCTCCACATCTCTGACACACAGGCCTGGGTGACACCTATAGATAAGGGCTGGGGGTGCCAGCAGTCATCCCTGGTGCCCCCCCATCCCCTGTCCAGCCTGTCACTACATCATGGTATTGTGTGGGCTGTCTACTGCCCCTGTGTACTCCCTCTCACCTACCTGATGAGCTGCCACTGGAGAGAGGAGGATCACTGCCTCCTCCACAGAGAGAGAGAATAAAGAGTCCCTGACAATATTACTTGCATCGGCATGTGCTGTACAATACACATGGGTAAAATTAATTGAATCAGAAGCCACCTTACAATATCACTCAAAGCTATTATTTTGTCTGTGCTCATGTTCATGAGTATTTATGAAGTTGTACCCCTTATAATGTATTTATGTTTTGAATGTGTTTCTAATCTAAATCAACTTGGTGTCTTGCACCAATGCCCACATCAGTTGCTGAACTGCTGTATCAATTAACTTTAACAATTTGAGTTTTCGGCCCATCCTTCATCCCTTTTCCACAGACCTCAGGATGGTTCCCCTCTCAAATGAGAACCTCTACACACGGTGCTCAGATACCCAGGAAGATGAAGTTGGAATGTCCAGGGGGATGCAGAGATGCATGAATGCGGTATGAGGCAACACCACACAGTCTACTCCACTGAAGAACACTGCCCTAAGGATACAGCTGGGTAGTTTCATAACTTCTTCAACCATATCATCATTTCCAACGTTCTCCTCCAAGACAAACAATAACTGTGACCCAGACAACCACAAAACATGGTACACATGTGAACACAGGTGAAACTTGTTATGTGGTCTGACACAATCTCAGGCAATTTGGCTTCACTGTGGCAAAGGATTTTTTCGATTGTGGCGCCAGTCTGAGCTTGATATCAATGTAGATGTTGAAATTTGCAACTGTCTAAATAAAAATGTGGAGCAGCTACATGTAATACCATAATTGCTTGTCACTTTCACTTGATGCCATAAAGGATAACTGTACTAGAAATGGAAACATTTGGTATATCAAAACCATTCCTAACAAAAATATTCCCTTCTTGAATATGGGAACTGCTTATTTTAGTAGTTTAGGGATGGACTTGAAGAGACGGAATTGAAAAAGTACTCTTTTGTTGAACATTCCCTTAATTCCTTTTTTTCCTGCCTTCAGTAGGTACTCACATATTCCGTTGGCTGGGCTTTTTGATAGAACGGCAGTAATGGAAAGAGTTGACGAAGAGAAAAGCTAAGAAGGATGGCACAAAGAAACTCAGTGTCTCTCTCTGCAGCTGCGTACTACTATCCATCTACTGTACAGTACAGTGTGTGTGTGTGTGTGTGTGTGTGTGTGTGTGTGTGTGTGTGTGTGTGTGTGTGTGTGTGTGTGTGTGTGTGTGTGTGTGTGTGTGTACAGGGCTAGTGAAAATGCATCCAGTCTATGTGTTTATTGTTATTGTGGGGTAGGGAGTGGGGTCTAGATTGCTGGAAAAAGCTGTTTCAGGTGTTTGAGAAATTCAAAAAGCTCCACCATCTAAAGGGGGCAGAACCTGCCTCCTAAATAGTGAATATATCAGGAGTGTTTTGGGTATTCCAAACACCCACAGTGCTATTGAAGTAGGGGAATTGTAGTAGGCCTACTAATGTGCCTAATTTATCAAACGTGAGCAGAACAAATGTGTGTTTAAATCATGCTTATGTGGAATTACATAAACACTTCCAAATGGGCCTATATTAATAACAAATATATTGTTTTGAAGTAATATACGCACCCTGACTCAGAAGGATTTTCCTTTTTATGTAAAGAAACAAAATATCAAAGTTTCTACATTTCTCATCAATTTAGGCGAAGTGTATAGGCTACAAATATTGGCCATTCCTAGATAGCTTTATACAGCCCTTGTAAATAGGGGCAGAGTTCTGTGCGCAGAAATAGGAACACTGTGTGCTTAAATAGGTATGGGGGCACGTGGTAATAGGCTGTAATTGTTTTGTGCAGCTACCATTGCCATTCATACAATTACTTAAGGGAGAGTTCACCCAAATTTATGACTGCAACTTATGATTAGCTTTTTAGCATGCAATTAATAAATAATGCGAATGAGCAACTTCGAAGTGTTCAACACTAATTTTAGACTGCAGTCACCTGCAGTCGCTCTAGCAAAGTAATGGTGGCGTCTTATCCTTGGTTGCAGTCACCACTGGCCCTACTACTACTACAAGGATATAAAAAAAAAAACCACTGAATGAGATTTTGATGAATTGATTATGATTTAAATGGTATCCCAGCACACAAAATGTGTCTGGCCAGCAAAATAGCTTTTCCATTGTCATTGATAGTCTTGATGTAGGATGGGGAATGGCCGTTACCATAGAGGCCAGACTGGGGGCATAGTTTTCATGGAGTCAGAAGTGTGGTTGTGGTTACCAGACTGAGACACAGCCAAGTCTCTCACACGTCACTCCAAATATTGCACTTGGTTTGTTGGTATGATATAATGCTAACACTTTACATTAAGGTCACATTTGTAAAGGATTTATAAATGGTTTATAATTAGTTAATAAATCACTTATAACCAGTTTATTTTATTATTATTATTGTTATTTAATTATAAACCATTTACAAACAGTTATAACTCATTAGTTTAGATTGTTTGATATTCACTTGGTGCTTGCTAAATAGGGAGCTTGCAATCAGGAGCCAGTTATTAATGCTTTTATAAATGCTTTAAAAACTAGCCCTGATGTGAAATCATGCCCAATTATTTGCAATGGTTGTATAGTGGTTGCACAGTTGGTAAAGTTATTTCCTGAATTGTGGGGATGATTCGGCTGGCACAAAACCGATTCAACACATCTTTACATACAGTACAATGTGAAGATCTCCCAAAGTACAGTACAGCTGTCACCATGTTTTTTTAATCATGGCCCTTGAAATCCTAATGTCCTTGTCAACACGTTCCTCATTTAAACCATGTCCACCATGCAGGTTCACAGACTTTATTTGTTGATATATCTATCCACTGCTGACCCCTTGTCTGTGTTCACTGATGTGTGGTTAGAGCTGGTTTGAGTATATCAGTGAGTATATCAGTGAGACCACATTGATAATTAAGTCACGTGAGTACTCTTCTATCCTGTGTACTCAGAGAAAACCTCTGATGATATAAGAGGTACCAACATGTGTAACTGATGAAATCTCAGAATGTTAACCATTTATTAACATCAACATTTGTAACTGATAAAATGTGACCTTAATGTAACGTGTAGCACCATTTACCATTTATGAATGAGTTACTAACATTATTTATTGAGTTACAAACATTTGTAACAAAACATAATGAATGTGCACCTATCTATCTAGTATACCATCTAAAATAAGGCACTCCAAGTGAAGTAGCCTTACCTTTCATATGCAATTATGAACAGTAATACATGTTTATAAGGGTAAAGTAAAAGTAAAGTGAAACATTGCATAATAAGTTCATAATAAGTAGTCATAAACGAATAATTCACATCAATTGTTTATTCATGCTTGTTTATACGATAGTAATGACTATAGTATAGAGAGATGGCATTCACTTTTAACAAAACATAACCCAATAAGAAACTGAAATGAAAATAGGTAAGTTAATAAACAGTTTGAAAGGTACGTTTCACATTGGCATCAACTTACAGGCTTGCTACAGGTGATACTGGCTAACTAGCTACTGCCTATCCTCATTTGGCATTGATTTTAGCTAACTAGTGAACAATACCAGTGGCCGCACACAGCATTGACCATCATTGCTTCAGACTATGATTCTTAGCACAGCGTTGACCATCATTGCTTCAGACGATGATTCTTAGCACAGCGTTGACCATCATTGCTTCAGACTATGATTCTTAGCACAGCGTTGACCATCATTGCTTCAGACTATGATTCTTAGCACAGCGTTGACCATCATTGCTTCAGACTATGATTCTTAGCACAGCGTTGGCTGTGCATTATATCTCTTTTATTATACCATTGTACCATTTAGACAACATAGGGCACTCTTTGGACTATAGAGACATTTTATAGAGACATTATTACAGCATTAGACAATTATCATGAAATATAATTGTTGTTGTTAATTAATTAATTTTCTAAATGTTTTGAATTATTATAAAAGTGTACCCAGAGAGGCTTGGTGAACCGGTCTGCTATTGCTGTTGTCCAATGAGGTCTTGCCATACCAGAAATGAATCAATAAATGGGGGGTCTCAGTTTCAAACATATCTAATGAAGGTACTCATGGCATAGCTAGATAGAGTACATTAATTAAGAGTAATTCCACCCATAATTACAGTACACACATCCGGTGTAAAAACTAGCAAATACAATTCCCCAACATTGCAACCACTATGCAACAATAAACACTGTAATGTTGGGTATCACACAGTTGTATCTACAGTTTGAGCAAATGTAGATCATCTAGGGGACTATCCAAATATCCAACTGCAGATCAGCTATAGGGACTACCCAAATATCCAATCGTGTGACTTAATGTTGTAACCGTGTATTACCTGCTTCCCATGTGGAACCACATACATCCATTTAAAGATTCAAAGAGCTGCTACCTGTTGCCCAGTGATGGACATAATCTTCCTAACATGCTCTGTATTTGAACAAAAATGTATATTTGCCTATCAAGCAAGGCTTCTCCAAATACAGCCTATGAGTCGTTTTAGCTGGAGAGGCAAGTCTATGTTTGCTTGGAGGTAGGTACGTCTGGCAGCCAATATGGAAAAGTCAAACAGTAACATGTGGACCAGGGGTGGGCAAACAACAGTGTCAAAACAGGCACTACTGGATGGTGTGCTGTTTGCTTAATGAGTAGGTGACTATAACACAGATTTGATACATACTGTATATCATACAACTAAAGGTTTGGGCCGGCCTAGTCAGATGAACCAGTGTGATGATACTAGGTCTATTCATGCAGGTAAATGACTTTACAATGGTAACCATATAGATGGTAATATTCTTTTTACACTTTAACCTTTGCTAGAGAAATAGGTCCTCTGTATTTTAGGTGCACAACCATCTTTTAACATGTACCTAATAGTAGCTGGTATCAGGGGACATCCTGGTTTTAATGTAACAGCCTGAAATATTCAGCACTGTCTTTGCTGGAAATAGGATTATGCTGCTCTGTGTCATGCTATTGCAAGAGGGTGCTGAAAATATAATGATGTGGTACTGTTCGCTACTTCTGTAGGTCGACATCATACCCCAGCACAATGACATGTTAGAATTGACTCATACTTGTTAGGATTGATAGATTAAGAGATGGCTTCTATTAGCCACTACTGCTACCATAGCATTGCAAACATTTCATACATTATCAAATGTCATAATCTTATTGGTCCACATGTCCATACTTTGAAGTAGACATGTTCAATATACTGTATACAATATACTGTTTACCACAATATTTTTATAGCCCATTTCTGCTTTTGAAGACTCTCTTCCTCCCTTGAGAATATCAGAGTGGGTGATGTTGGCTGAAAATAGCTCCCGCCATGAACAGATGAATCAACGCTGCACCTTGTGCTTAATTAAAGATTAACGAGAAATCGGTTGGTGTGCGAAGGTTTCTAGAAGCCTCACTTACTTCCCTGATTAGACTTATGTAACACTAGTTAATATTGCATGGCCCTGCTGAAAAAGTAATGACATCCGTGGCTGTAGCGGAATCATTCTTGCTATGACGGCTTGTGAAATTTGGAGCCAATACATTGCCAAAGTGTTGAAGTAAAAAATAACTTGCCCATTACCACTAAATGACTTGTTGAGTTGATTTGTAGGAAATTGCTTTAAATAAGTTATGATTCCCTCACAAGAGGCAGGATATCGAGGCTCCTTTTTCCTTGCCTCCCACTTTGAGGCACCAAACAGCTTCTACATTAGGTATTCCTGTGTCCACATATGTTTGGTGGTTTGTATGCTGTAAAATATAATTAGAAAAGACACATCACTATTTCAATATGTTGATTGGATATGTATAATCACACTCACCACCACTTCCCATCACTCCAGACCACATGATAAGACATGTTGCAGTTATGACTGGATCATAAAGGTCTTATAAATGTGCAGCGGATTTATAGCTCAGCAACATTACAATATGGTCTCCTGATGCACGCTGAGTGCTGCAGTCTGTATTGCAAGTGCTCAGGGCTTTTGGACATCATGACTCATGAATCCTTTCCATTATGTAACAGTGGCCCAGCACTTCATAGGCCCCAGACCTCGGAGCAGCCATGTCTGTGTGGCGTTGATGGATATCTTGATGGATAGCTTAAGTGCTGTGGCTGTCTGTTGTAGCTAAGCTACTGTATTAGGGCCTGGTGGACCAAAGTGCCCACTGGGACATTTCCCTCAGGGTGACAAGTTACATGTATTTTAGAAGGAGGGTGAAAAAGCATAGCATTTGTGCAAAATGCGTATAGGAAGAACACAGTTTCTCAACCTATCAATCCATAGTGTGTGTGTATGTGCGTGTTTGAAGTTGGTGATATAATGGGTCTCATACACATCCACTAAGCAGCAGTGAAAGTGTGAAATACATACTTTAATAACACACCTCTACTGACCTTGTGCTTTATTTTGTTTTTTATAAAAGGTAACAAAACAAAAAAAATACTTTACAGAATCAACAAGTACACTTCAGAGTGTCTCTCAAGGAGAAGGATTGGAAAAGATTACCTCTGTAACAACAGCCTTAGTTTATTAGATAACAATTGACCTGTTATATAATACATATAAATGAGCTTAACATTAGTCTGTGTAACACAGAACATATGATGTAATTGCACTCTGTAATTGCAGGGGATCATAACACCAAGTCATTGTGTTAAAACTAATTTCGATGGAATCATTAATGGGTAGACGATTGTTATCACTGAGTAGAACTGTGTAGTCGATTTTGTACCATGTTCACTGCATGGTCAGGGACAAACATATCTGTTCTGGACACCTATTTGACTTTTTCAGTTGACATGTATCTTAACCAAATACTGCTTCAGATATACAATTTGTATCCAGATGCCCAAATAACATTGCAAAACATACTTATACTGTAAGAGATTGATTTGGTCATTACATACACTACCCCTTTACAAAGTTATTTGATGAGGTTTTCTCCATTGCTTTGTAGGGTTTTTATGAGGCTCTTTTCATGGTGTGCTGTGGAAGCTATTAACGCTGCCTGCCACTCCTGTCTGGTTGTTAGTGCCGGGGTTGGCTTCAAAGCACTCCTGTCTGCTGATGATAATGAATGCAGTGTGTTTGCCTGTACAGAGGCCCACTGTCAATCGGTTCCCAAGTCTCAGTTTACGCTAATGTACCCTCACTAGGGCTGCAGTGAGAGGAACGTTCTCAATATTAAACTTACTTTTCTCCAGTCACTTTTTGTATCCACTCCTCTAAGTGGTGGGTCTGTGTGCCTTCTTCCCCCTCCGGCATGGCATTGTAATGGCATTAAACACACTCCACAGGTAACAACAAGGAGAGATTGTAACTCAATACAAAAGACTGACTCAACACTTACAGTAAATACACGCAACTTGGCAACAGCACAACACAGCCACTTTCTTGTAATCTGGCTTCACAAAACAACAGTATATCTGCAACAGTTTTGGTCTCTTTCTTTTGTCTATTTGTGATTTAGAATGGTAATGTATGGTTGCATCGTCAAATAACTGTTTGAGCAAATAGATACATAGATAATTAAACAAATAAATGGGCTAGGTGAACTAAAGGGTCCAGTTTATTATGGGGTTGAAGCAATCCATTCTACTCATTAAAATGAAAAGGCATTATTAATGCCTCCTCCTCACCCCTACCTGCTAGCTCTCTGTCCACTCCTTTTGGTCTCCGAATAAAAGAGGGTCCTTGATGAACAAAGCAATGGTTTGACAGGGCTCTGTCACCTGCAGTGGACCAAACCATTCAGTCAGATAGGTTCAATGAGGGCTTGTTGATCTGAAGTGGCCTAGACCATTCACCCAATGGGGTGATCATGTCCTACTCACAGAAGCACATACAGTGCCTTCGGAAAGTATTCAGACCCCTTCACTTTTTCCACATTTTGTTGTGTTATAGACAATTGAAAATATAGAAAATTTAAATACAGAAATACCTCATGTACATAAGTATTCAGACCCTTTGCTATGACACTTAAAATGAGCTAAAATGCAAAAATGTCATCAATAAATCAGTCAATAAGTTGAATTGAGTCCATATTAATGCAAGGATAATAGTTCACGTAATTTTGGAATTAACATCTTTGCTTTTATAGGGTCTCTGATTTGCATAGGAATCAATTACACACTGTGTGGATCAGGTTGTCATTACAAACTGAGCAAATGGAGAGGAACAAAACTGCTCAGGAATGTGACCCTGAGGCCTGGGGAGACTTACAAAAATCTACAAAGTAGAATGGTGTAGAGGAAAAAGCACAGTCGATGGGACAACATCATCTCAGTCACTCTACACAATTGGTCTATAACCAAGTGGCCAAAAGAATCCCTTAATAGAAAATAATCTATCTCATATCCATAATTGTGTTTGCAACAATGAATTCAAGTGATACAGCAAAGAAAGTGGCTGGAAATGTGTTTATTTGGTTTTACTACAAAGCATTAAGTTTGGTGCAAATCCAGCACATGCAATGCAGTTTCCGCACCATCTCTTGTGTGAAGAATAGTGGTAGCTGCATCAAGTTATGGGTATGTTTGTCACTGGCAGGGACTGGGGAGTTTGTCAGGAAAATTATGAAATTTGCTGAGTTGGTAGTGACATCCTAATCTACACAGTGTGTAATTGATTCCTATACAAATCAGAGACCCTATAAAAACAAAGATATTAATTCCAAAATGACATGAACTATTATCCTTGCATTAAGATGGAGTCAATTCAAGTGATTTGAGTGATTTGTTGATGACATTTTTTCATTTTAGCTAAGTTTAAGAGTGTCATAGCAAAGGGTCTGAATACTTATGCACATTAATACTTTCCGAAGGCACTGTATATGGTTAGAATTGTGAGCCAAAATGTACATAGAAAAAGAGAATAAGTTGTTTAACTGGTGTTCATTCTTGATTAGTATGACATTAAGCTTAAAGGAGCTACACATTATATTTTCACTATATTACAGTATATAATGGCCTTGAAAAACAGTAAAAGACAAACATTCATTCAATTTCACCATCTCAGGATTACGAGGGTGAGTTGGTGACATAGGAATTTGGGGACGAAATAGATAACTAAGAGAGGCTTAAACATTTGCTCAGTCTGAATAACAACACTTCTATAAAAACATGACTCATCATAAAAACTCATCCAGCTTTACTTACCTGTGTCTGCTGAAGGCGACTCGTGAAAGCTATTTCACATTGCTTTGTTTGCCAACCACTGTTCAGCAGTGCTAAGCTACAATGTTCAATAACATTTCACACCGGATGTCTCATAAAACTCAACCGAGACATACACACTCAAAAACTACTGTGCAGAGTGAAAGCTCTATCAAGACAAGGATTCAGTGTGTTTAGGCACTTGCTGTGGACTATAAAACATTGTTAGTGAAGTCAAGTAGTCCTAAGGTGAGAAGCAACAGGTCAAACTATTCTTTTTTTGTACTCATCCGAATATAGAATGTGAGGAATTCATCATATTTAATTTGTTGCCTTATTATAACTTGCCTCATCGTTCTTGACAATGAGAGCTGTTCTCTGTTAAGTGATACATAAAGGTGGTTAAACAAATGTGAGCCATCCATGTCTATCTATAGAGCAGATAGATGTGCATTTTAAATGAGTGTATTTAAGTTCTCTGAGCTGTTATTTTTACTGTTGTCTGTCTGGCGTTTCAGGTATGTTGTCATACACAGCTCTCTGAGGTGTGGAGGAACTGCAGGCAGGCCATCTGTCACTGGCTGCTCTTTCCTGTAAACACTATACAGAGCTGCCAATCAAAATCAACCAACCCAAGTTCTCATACTGCACTCCCATTGGCTTGGCAGCAGAATGCCTTAGGATGATGTTCTTGTGTTTTGGGTGTCAAAACACTAAGTGCCAATATCTTTGGAGCTGTCTAAAGGCAATAGCTCAGCCAATGTTGACAGAGAATAATGAGTAATTTCAAACATGTTGCTCAAGGGCAGGAAGACCTACATTTGTAGAGCCATACTTAAAGTATTGCTAACCTCAAGATCACATTTCGATCTACAGTTTATATTGTGCATAATGATCTATTTGCCTGGCGAGCCATCCTTGAATCGTTGCGCCCACCATTGTTATTTTCTGAGGATTCAAGTCTGGATTCGCTTTCGTCCCTGAGGCCTTCCTCGAATGGAAATCCATTCGTGCTAGCGTCCTTTCAGAAACAAATGGGTTGGTCTCACCCACGTGTGCATTGCGACGCTTCAGACTACTTACAGTGCATTCGGAAAGTATTCAGACCCCTTCACTTTTTCCACATTTTGTTATGTTACAGCCTTATTCTAAAATTGATTAAATTCATTTTTCCCTCATCAGTCTACACACAATACCCCATAATGACAAAGCCAAAACAGTTTTTTAGAAATGTTTGCTAATTTATTAAAAATAAAAAACTGAAATATCACATTTACATAAGTTTTCAGACCCTTTACTCAGTACTTTGTTGAAGCACCTTTGGCAGCGATTACATCTTCAAGTCTTCGTGGGTATGATGCTACAAGCTATGACGCTCTCAAACTCTGTCAGGTTGGATGGGGAGCGTCAGTGCACAGCTATTTTCAGGTCTCTCCAGAGATGTTTGACCGGGTTCAAGTCCGGGCTCTGGCTGGGCCACTCAAGGACATTCAGAGATTTGTCCCAAAGCCACTCCTGCGTTGTCTTGGCTGTGTGCTTAGGGTCATTGTCCAGTTGGAAGGTGAACCTTCACCCTAGTCTGAGGTCCTGAGTGCTCTGGAGCAGGTTCTCATCAAGTATCTCTCTATACTTTGCACCGTTCATCTTTCCCTTGAACCTGACTAGTCTCCCAGTCCCTGTCGCTAAAAAACATCCCCACAGCATGATGCTGCCACTGCCATGCTTCACCATAGGGATGGTATTGGCCAGGTGATGAGTGGTGCCTGGTTTCCTTCAGACGTAACGCTTGGCATTCAGGCCAAAGAGTTCAATCTTGGTTTCATCAGACCAGAGAATCTTGTTTTTTCATGGTCTGAGAGTCCTTTAGGTGCCTTTTGGCAAACTCCAAGCGGGCTGCCATGTGCTTTTTACTGAGGAGTGGCTTCCGTCTGGCCACTCTACCATAAAGGCCTGATTGGTGGAGTGCTGCAGAGATGGTTGTCCTTCTGGAAGGTTCTCCCATCTCCACAGAGGAACTCTGGAGCTCTGTCAGAGTGACCATTGGGTTCTTGGTCACCTTCCTGACGATGGCCCTTCTCCCCCTATTGCTCAGTTCGGCCGGGTGGCCAGCTCTAGGAAGAGTCTGGGTGGTTCCAAACTTCTTCCATTTATGAATGATGGAGGCTACTGTATTATTAGGGACCTGCAGAATATTTTTTGTACCCTTCCCCAGATCTGTGCCTCGACACAATCCTGTCTCTGAGGTCTATGGACAATTCCTTCGACCTCATGGCCTGGTTTTTGCTCTGACATGCACTGTCAACTGTGGGACCTTATATAGACAGATGTGTGCTGTTCCAAATCATGTCCAATCAATTGAATTTACCACAGGTGGACTCCAATCAAGTCATAGAAACATCTCAAGGATGATCAATGGAAACAGGATGCACCTTAGCTCGAGTGTCATAGCAAAGGGTCTGAATACTTATGCAAATGTGATATCGTCCCAGGTGCCGCCCTTCTGTCCGGCCGACTGTATAACCTCTCACTTCCGGAAAAGCAGTCCATGCGGGAGTATATCTTAGAGACCCTGGCCTTGGGTATCATCCGGCCCTTGTCGTGGAATTTAAATAATAGTATTTTGAAATAAAATACTGTTAACCGGAGCTGTTGATTCATTCAAAGACTTTATTCACAGAGAATATGAAGCCGTTCAAATTTGCAAAATTTACCCTGAGTTTTCGTCTGTCACCGGTCTTTATAGACTTTACCCAGGTCAACACCGTCCATTCAACAAACTTCTAGTTCCTGTCTACATACACCAATAACATTCAAGAATTACATTTCGTCATCAAGGTGGGCTACTCCCACCTGCCCAGGCGCCAGTTTGTCTACTGAAATCTTGATTGGTCCAGGCTGTTTTCAAAAGCCTTTTGTCCTGGCTGTTTACAACTTTGTTTATCCTCTCTTTTGATCACTCTATCCTGTTTCTGCAGCTTTGATCCTTTGTTTTCTTCCCCTCTAGTCAACCCCTCTCTCTCACCTCACCCATCATTTACTACCTTCTCCAAATGTTCTAGGACCATCTGTTGTCCTGTGATCTCTTTGCTAGGTGTGGGATTGCTAACCCTGATATTGTTTTTAAATTTACCATACCCTCCTCCTCCCCGGTGGCAGCGGGGTTCTTCTTCATGAAGAAAAAAGGAGGAGACCTCCGCCCCTGTATTGATTACTGAAGTCTTAATTCCATAACCATCAAGAACAAATACCCTCTACCCCATATCAGTTCAACCTTTGAGCCCCTTCGTCACACGGCTGTCTTCACCAAGCTAGACCTCCAGAGTGTGTACCATCTCGTGCACATAAAGGAGGGGGACGAATGGAAGACGGCCTTTAACACCCACCTGGGGCACTTTGAGTACCTGGTGATGCCCTTCGGGCTCACTAATGCCCCGGCCATCTTCCAGGCTTTTGTGAACGACATGCTGCGTGACATGTTGAACATCTTTGTGGTGGTTTACCTGGACGACATCCTGGTGTTCTCTAGAACAGAGGAGGAGCACCGTCAGCACGTTCGTCTGGTCCTCCAACGACTCCTGGAGAACAGACTCTTTGTGGAGGCTGAGAAGTGCCAATTTCACGCCGCCTCTGTGGAGTACTTGGGCCACATCATAGAGGAGGGTCACCTACGGGCAGACAAGAGGAAGATTCAGGCGGTGGTGGAGTGGCCCCAACCCTTGAACCGCCAACAGTTGAGATGTTTTCTGGGCTTCGCAGGGTTCTACAGGCGGTTCATCAGGGGGTTCAGCCAGGTGGCCGCCCCACTAACCACCCTCACTTCCATGCTCCGCCCGTACTCCTGGACCTCGGAGGCGGAGGCCGCCTTCTTGACCCTGAAGAGTTTTTTCACGGCGGCCCCGGTGCTCATCCACCCCGACCCAGCCCGCCAGTTTTTCATGGAGGTGGATGCTTCTGACACCGGCCTCGGGACCGTCCTCTCCTAGATGTCCGCGGATGACCAGAGGATCCACCCCTGCGCATACTTTTCTCAACGTCTGTCCCCGGCAGAGAGGAATTATGATGTGGGCAACCGGGAGCTCCTGGCGGTGTACGCGGCCTTAGTGGAGTGGAGACACTGGCTCGAGGGGTCCCAGCTGCTGTTTGTGGTTTGGTCCGACCACAAGAACCTGACATACATCCGGTCGACCAAGAGACTCAACTCCCGTCAGGCGCACTGGGCCCTCTTCTTCACCCGGTTCGAATTCACCATCTCCTACAAGCCAGGCTCCGCTAACACCAAGGCTGTCGCACTCTCCTGCCTGGCCCCGGAGGAGGTGGCTCCGTCAACCCCCAGCACCATCCTTTCCCCCTCCCGAGTGGTTGGCGTCACCTGGGTCATCAACTCTGTGGTCCGGGCGGCCCAACGCACTCACCCCAGCCCTGGAGGCGGACCCCCTGGACGTGTCTTTGTTCCCCCGTCAGCCCGATCCCGAGTCCTGGAGTGGGGGCACGCCAGCAGGTTCGCCTGTCACCCGGGAGTGGGCCGGACTCTCTCATTTATCCGCCTACTGCAGCCCCTTCCCATCCCTAGCCGTCGCTTTGGACTTTGTCACCGGCCTACCCGCATCCCTGGGAAACATGGTAGTACTTACCATCGTTTTCCAAGGCCGCCCACTTCATCGCCCTCCCTAAGCTCCCCTCCTCTGCAGAGACCACCGACCTCCTAGTGCTCCACGTCGTTTGTCTCCATGGCATTCCCCTGGACATCGTGTCTGACCAGTTTACTTCTCAGGTGTGGCAGGCCTTTTTCAAAGGCATTGGGGCCACGGTCAGCCTCACCTCCGGGTACCACCCCCAGTCTAACGGCCAGGCTGAGCAGGCCAACCAATGTCTGGAGTCTGCCATCCGATGCATCTCATCCAGCCACCCTTCCTCCTGCAGCCGACACCTGCCGTGGATTGAATATGCCCACAATGCCATGGCCAGCAATGCCACGGGTATGTCCCCTTTTGAGTGTTCCCTGGGTTACCAACCCCCCATGTTCCCCAGCCAGGAGATAGAGGTTGCGGTCCCGTCCACCAGGACCCACCTCCATTGGTGTTGGCGGGTCTGGGTCCTGGCCTCTTACTTCGCCGACCCTACCCTGTTGGACGAATTCTATCGGACCCATCCCGACGCTCCAGGACGGTCGCCCGGTGTCTCCCGTAAGGGGGGATTACTGTTACAGTGCCTCTCCCTGACTGGCCCTCTGGCACCACCTTGAGGCCCAGGCGATCATCGCTGGAGCGTCACCCTCCCAGTCGACAGCGCACCTGTTCCCTGTCTCCACTCAGCACACCTGCGAACCATCAGCAATCACCTCCCTATAAGAACCCTGCCTGAACTCCACTCCGGTGCCAGAACGTACTGTGTCTTCTACGTAACCTGCAGACGGACCGGACCCCGACGACCCCCCTTGGATTATCCTTCTCTCCCCGACCCATCTCAGCTACTGGATCTCCTATTACCGAACCCTGGCCCGGACCCCGATGACCCCCTTGGATTCTCCTTCTCTCCACTACCCCTCTCCCTATATTATTATTATTACTAAATACACCTTCGGGCTAAACCCTACCCTCTCTGTGTGCTGTCATTTGGTTCCTCAGACGTTCCTGTGTAATAATAACATAACAAAATGTGGAAAAAGTGAAGGGGTCTGAATACTTTCCGAATGCACTGTAGGCTTTGATAGTCTGATTAGTAAGGGACAATTTAATTTGCATAACACCCCTCAAATGTGACATAGCTACCATCGACTTCCAAGATGGCAGATCCAGACTGACTCAGTTCAAAGTTATATAGGTTTACGCTTGTAATCGTGGAAATGAAAAAAAATGTTTTCAGATTGACATGTATGTATAGCCCACAAAGATATGACATGGCTGTAGAATTTATTGTGGAGATGTTTTTAAGTATTCATACGTATAGCATACAACTGATTCCATTCATGGACACTAGCATGGCTAAATGCTAGCCCCAGAGCCAGCTAAAGAAAGCTCCAGAATGGAAATATGACCAAAAAACATTTCTGGACAAGCCTACTGTACAACACTCAAGTAAATGGAAAATGGTCTAACATCCAAAAACCTGAACTATCCCTTTAATAGGCACTACCATAGCGTTCACCAATGCAGGCATAGTCTGTTGCTAAAGTAGAGGCGTGTTTCAGTGTTTTTCTGACCTGCATCGGGTTCATGTACTGACCAATGCACATACTTTTGATGTGCGTGTATGCTTGTGACGTGCTTTCAATTTGGTAAAATCACAGTACAAAACAGTCTTGTTTGGGCAGATGGAATATAAAGTTTAAGATGGGTTTCAATAGGGAAACATGTTTTTTGGCACCAGCCACTGCAGTGCCCTAGTCGGCTTCATAATTTCTCTGAAGGATTGCTCCCCTGAGACAAGCACACTCTCACCTGTGCCAAAGTATAGATGTGTGCCTGAATGAATTCGATATTAGACTGCATTTTGATTTAATAACATTTTTCTAATGTTCAATTTGCAATGTTTTTCCTCTCCCTCTTCCTTTGTGGAATTCAGCTCATCTAGAAAACACTACAGGCCTCTCTATTATACTGTATGTCCATATCATGTCCAAACAGGTCATTGTCTATTTCTGTTGACCAGAAGATGACCAGACAGTGTCATTGCTTCAGTCATTCTGTTCCTAGAGTTGTAATAAACCGTATTATTGATAAAGCACTTCAGTCTCCATTGCCAATCAATTCTACCGTGCCAGTATAGAGCATGACAGTGTGACTCACCAAGAGTTCTTGTCTATGACCTTCTTCAACAGTATGAGGCTCTTCAATAACGCTGCTATTTTAAGGTTGCTACAGTAGGTGCACACTAACTGGCTTTCCAGGTATATTGTCAGCCATAAGGGAATAAGACTGCCACACACTGGGGGAAGTCACCTTTCTCTGATCATCTAAAGCACTTAAAGTTGCTCTTCTATGGTGCCAGGTCTGTTAGTTTGTGTGAAGGTCAAACATGGTTATGTAAGAATATTGCAAGAGCATGACACTTGTTCTGGAAGAAAGCACCCTCAAGGTCTTTATCATCATCATTAACATGTGATCAATCATTAATATATGATGGTATTATATAAGGTTATTCATATGAATTCATAACCCTGGTGAGGCTTTCTTAGCCTGCTTTGTGCTATATACAATAACTATAATACTAATACTAATCTATTTGTGCTATTACAAAACTCTGATTGCTATCGTCATCATGACAAGATCTCGAGAAACCATGTTATGGCTTTCCTGTGCCTTTTTGAGAATTCCCTAAATTATTTAATTTTTATGTATTTTATGTATCCTTTATTTATTCAGGGGAGTCCCTTTGAGACCAAAGTCTCTTTTTCAAGGGTGCCCTGATTACAAAATATACACACATCACTATTGTTTACATCAAGATTTTAAAAGGAAACAATATACACAGGTAATACAATTTGAGACAACAATCAATTATAACAAGAGCACTCCTCCACTGAGGAATCCTTAAATGGTCCAATGATACTAAAGCAGCAAGTCTTAGTGTATTCTGCAAGTCATTTCATGCCCAAAAAGCACAATGACTAAAGGCAGTTCCACCCAGCTCAGAGTAGACAATCTTGAGACCATGTCTGATAAGTGCTAGGTCTCCAGGTGATAAGGGATGTAAGATAGTATGGAAGGAGAATTCCTTTACATACATACAAGAGCCAGTGTTGGGTCCTTCTTTGTGGTTAGAGACGGCAACCCCACTGCCTGATATAGACAGTGATGAGTATGAAACGTATCACCTGTAATAAAAAGTGCTGAATGATAGACTGAATCTAACTGTTTCAATGTGGAGGGGGGTCACATGCATATAAATTATGTCCCCATAGTTGAGGACTGATTATAAACAGCATTGCTGACAACTGAAAATAAGTGAGGCCTTCATGAACATCTCATTTAGGGGGCTTGATACAGTGCACCACCCTGGTGCCCACTTTAGGTTAGGTAATGCATTGGGAGCTCTGAGACCTGTATTGGAGGTGACACCCTGTCATAGTTATAAATAGCATTGTACTTTTCCCAGAGGAGCGCAGCTGTAGACTGCTCACAGCCATTTGATCAGTCGCTTGGAGGGAGCTGACATCGCCCGCTGCTTTGTCTCCTCTGACTCTCTGACACACACACACACGCACGCACGCACGCACGCACGCACGCACGCACGCACGCACGCACACACACACACACACACACACACACACACACACACACACATACATACATACAAAAACACACACTCCCCCAGGACCCCTCAAGTTAACCTATGCTGCAGTGCACCAGCATTGTCTCATTAGTGCTATATCACAAAAAATGTATCTCATCAGGACAGGTGATGAGTTATACTGGTTCATTCACTTCACAGTGCTTTAGTGCTGGGAATGGGTTACATGGACTATCAACTTTTAGTGATGGGGATGAGCTATTATATATTATTCTCTACATGTGTTGCTTGTGTACTTGGATGAGTTATCTTACAACATGTACTGTAGTTACTCAGTGCTTTAACAGTACAATATCTAATGTGTGCTGGTGAATAGACGTACAGTATGTCAACATGTTGACATGTTGCACACGCCGCAGGTTGGGATGTACTTGAAAAACAAATATCTACCTCATTATCCTGATCAGATCAATGGCTTGTGAACGAACTTGTTTTGCTGAAAAACTGAGAACTTCACTTGCCTCGGAAATAAGCCTACTTACTGTATATTCAATCACTTGCGTTGATACTCCCTAATTAACACCTAAGGATGATAGTTGGCTACACTGCTAAATGTGTGTTTCATTTTGACGTCTATTTACAGTAGCTAACAATTAATCAAGATTATAATTAGTCTAATATTTGAACGATGAAGTGAATGTGTAACTTCATTTCTAACCATGCATAGTACGGTCACATAGGCCTTATTGTAGGCGATCATATTTCACTAAGGATGTGAGAGAGAATCCAGAGGTGCATAGTCGCTCTGGGTCTATGAATAATTTATTTCAGGAAACGGATCTATGCATGTTGCCCCGCGTGTCAGTCCAGGGCTTGCATGTGAATTAATTATGGAATAAAGTATAATTGCAGTTGAGTGGTACCACAAACGAAGAATGAACAAATTCAGGAATAAAAAGAACACTAACGTATACTCGAATCCTCTATGGTGACATGTGGTATGTTATGACATTGACCATTGATCTATATTTCTCTGTTGTACCTCTATTTCCTTACGTGATATACCAAGCATAGTTCATCATACATATGATGCAAATTGCATTATGTCAGGGTCGACTCCAGTTTTTTTTCCAGGCTACGCATGGCTACGCATACTCTGCGCACAACATATGACAGCGCGGCGCTTTTCCGTACCACTGTTTTCCTGCTGAGGTAGTCGGAGCAGGGAGAGGGTATACAAAACAGCAGTCCATCCATGTGTGATTCATATGCTCAATTTCACATTTCAACGAATGTTGTTTCAACATAGTGAGATTATCCTAAAACAATCAAGTTTGACGGGCAAAAATGGTCTGGGGCTCAAGAGACGCGCGCGTTTCTCTCCACTTCAGCACGCTGGACAGCTCTCCAAGAACTTGGAGACGGTAAGACTTGTAGGAGTTAATTTCTCTAACCAGGAATGAGGAGCTATAGGAGATGATCGACGGGGAAACATGGTGGATGTTCTGTGCACATTATCAACAGGTAATCCGCAAGAGGACTTTTTGAAGTGAGAAATGGACTTGGCGGAAATTCTCTTCGCTTTGTTCATTGTTGTGGTCGCGATTGTCTCGTTGTTGTCGAACTTGCTGGTGCTGCTATGTTTCGTCCACAGCACCGATATACGCCGGCAGGTGCCGGGTATATTCACCATGAACTTGTCTTTTTGCAACATTCTCATCACTATTTTAAATATGCCATCGACGTTGGTGGGGATTATCAGAAACCAGCAACCTTTTGGGGATTGCCTTTGCCATACAGTAAGCTTTCTGGAGACGTTTTTGACTGCGAACACTATGTTGAGCATGGCAGCTCTAAGCATAGACCGGTGGATAGCGGTGGTATTTCCTTTGAGTTATTCCAGTAAAATGCGATACAAGGACGCAGTGATCATGGTTTGCTACTCATGGCTCCATTCTTTCACGTTTTCGCTCATTGCGCTCCTCTTCTCTTGGGTCGACTACAGCCACATATACGCATCCTGCACCTTGCACCTGAACGAGGAGAAGGACAGGATTAAGTTTATAGTTTTCACCGTCGTTTTCCATGCCACTAGTTTCATGCTCTCCCTTCTGATCCTGTGCTTCACATACTTGAAGGTGTTGAAAGTTGCACGGTTTCACTGCAAGAGAATTGACATCATAACCATGCAGACTATTTTCTTGTTGGTAGATATTCACCCAAGGTATTTATGTTCATGCACTTCTGATGTCTGCATCCAACATTCACAGCAGGCTGCAGTAGACTTTACAGAATAATACGAGGTTGATTTAAAAGGGCAATCTGGAATTCAAACAACAACAAAGCATGTCCCCCTACTTTTCTGGTAAACAGTTGAGGGATGGGGCCGGAGAAATGTAACCACTCTCAATTTCATAGATGGCGCTATAGATGCAAGGACTGACCATCCATGAGACCAAAATGATAGTTTTAACTATTTTTTGAAACTATACAGTGTTTGTTTACAATTACATTGCTTACAAACAATGGAGTAAAACAAGCTTATATTTTAGGTTCTGATGGGGAAAAACTGATGGCTATATCATTGATTAATGATATAACCAATCCCAGATTGCCCCTTTAAAGTTGAGTTTCAGCTTCAAAGCAAAATACCAAGAAGATGGTGCTACAAATAATGTGAAGAAATTGTTAAGAGTTAAATATTTTGTTCTTTGTATTGCTGGATTGATATACGTTAATTATCATTTTTAGTGTGAAACAAAGATGTCTAGTGGAGCAAAAAAGGAGGAAACAGAGAGCGACCAAGAAGATTAGCATTTTCATTGGGTCCTTCATCATCTGTTTTGCTCCTTATGTTATTACAAGGTAAGTGAAATTTACTGCAAGGTAGCTAGCAAATATAGATTTCATTAACCCACTTTAAGCTCATGTTATTGTTACTACAGTCCCTACACCAGATGAGTAGACTTTGTTCATAAAATGTAATATGAGAATCACAATCAGAAAACATTATTACCAAGCAAACAATGGTTACCAGGAATGTGTGCCATGTGTTACATCCATATCACAAAAACAACATCACAAGGAACAATAAACAGAATATCTATCCCATAAGGCTTTATTAAAAATATTAAACCCAAATGCATGACAAAAATATATATGAACAATAGCTGTTGTTTGATGTACTGTAAAGCATAAGTAAAGGTTTACAGTCTCATAGATTTGCGAAATTGCTCAGTAAATTCAGTAAAAAAAAGAAAAAGAGAGAAAGGAATGTAACTGAACATTCAATAGAAAGGTTGGACAATAATATGTATACCTGTTTTGGGCAAATTGCACACATGATGTTAAATTGAATTACATTCCATAATGGCTTTGTGTTATAAGTGTTTATGGAAATGAGCATCTCCATTGTAGCTAAACATCCTTCATCAAACTATCCATTAATGTTTCTGTTATCATGTCATTGAACTGAATCATGAGATTACTCAGATCAACCAAATAAACTTTAATTTCCAAGAGAGTATTGCCCAGAGTTGATTTACATAGGTTCAATGGAACTCCACATCATAGATTCTGTGTTTGATGCATCATCATGTGAGTGCTCCAGGGCACGTGAACTGAAATGTCATGCAGGTGCTCTGTTCTTGGTGATGATATACATGTACCACAGTGTGGGTGTGAGGATGAAGGGGATATGAGGAAACAAATGAATGAGGAAAACAGTCTCAGTAATTGGCATAACCTTTTACCCCAGTACCCTCTGGGAATAGCCTCAATGACCTGTTGTTGTTGAGGGGAAAATGCTCCTTTATATTGTATCACTAAACTGCACAATTAACATGATATATTTAACATATTTCTTGAGCAAATAATATTGTAACAATGTTTAGGTTATAACACATTACTTTACACTGACAGGTATAATACATTACAATACGGTCATATTGCATTATGTCTGTTCATTCCCTATATGGAACCTGATTCTCCGGGCATTCAATACAGCTTAATTCATGGTATATTCTAAATTACAGTCTTGGAGCCTCATAATACTGTACATCATGGCATAGGATGAACAGCAATAACAACTGAACTATCATATATCACTTTGTTTACAGTAGCAAAAAATATACAAAATGAAGACATGATCCAATTTGTTTATAAGATGGATACAGTACAGTATTTTGAATATAGTGAGCATTTGCCCTTTTCGGTCGGCTATTTATCATATTTATTCAATGTTTCCCTCTTCCTCCTCCTTAGGTTGGTTGAGCTCTTTCCATTTGTGGGCATCAACCGCCACTGGGGAATCTTTACTAAGTGCCTGACATACAGCAAGGCAGCGTCCGACCCCTTTGCCTACTCGCTCCTGCGTCAACAGTACAAGAAGGTCCTGGTTACTTTCGTCAACAGACTGCTGCGCCGTGACCTGTATCCCTCGTCTGGGCACAACAGCTCTTTAGACACTGAGAATGACTACTGTCTCCAAAGGATCAGTTAATGGCACCCGCAAGGACATAAACAAATCTTAAACCTTAAAGTTTCCTCATGGAAGAGGGTTAGAGGCGAGAAAGGGGGAGTGAAAGATGGAGAGGAAACATTTCAGAGGGAGAGAGAGAGAGAGAGAGAGAGATTGTGGGAGGAAAAGAAAGAGGGAGGGAGAGGAATAAAGAGAAAGACAGGAAGACACAAGGGGATAGACAGAGAAAGAGGGGATGATAGATGGGAGGATGATCGCATACTGTATGGAGACATTTGCTCCAGACAGTATTGGTAAACAAGGAAGTCTGATCTGACACATACACACACACACACACACACACACACACACACACACACACACACACACACACACACACACACACACACACACACACACACACACACACACACACACACACACACACACACACACAATCAATGTTATTGAATCAACCATAGACTAGGTCAAATCATAAAATGAGGGATCACAGAGACTCAATACTACTCTTTGCAGAGCAATGATATGGGAGTGGGCTTTTTTTTGTCAACCTCTTCATAAAGGATCTGACTTAGCCACATTTAGCAGCCTTTTGTCAGCAGTAGAATACAGAGACGTGCAACAAAGGTCCTGTCAATGGCATTAGGGACGATGTGAAAGCTAGCTGCTGGTTAGCAGTCATTGGGCTATGCTACCAAGGGCATCTGGCTATTTCTAAGTTTAATTATGTGTACTTTTCATTGAACAGATAGTTTCAGTGGCAAGCGCTGCCAATTAGATGGCCATGTTCTGTATATGGACTGTGTAAGACTACTTTGCGGTTGTTCACAATGTCATGTTAATCACTGGACATTGATGCACTTTGTATAATTCTCTCAGAGCTACTAGTTACAAAGCCAAAGGCAAATATCATTTTACTATGATATCAAAGCGTATGTTGTAACTGAATGTACTACAGTTTTGACTGAAAAGCATTTGTATTACTATGTATAGTACTCTATTTTGCCAGGTAATTTCTGGAAATGTTTGTATGGATATTTACAAATATATGATTTTATCTTTAACTCTTTTGCACTGTATGAGAAACCATAATATTTATTTGTTTAAATGACCTTATTTAAAAGCAACGTGATGTAGCAGAAGAAAGTCATTTTGTTCAAGTGCTTTAACACATTGTTGTGTTTGTGCCAGATCTCAATATGTGTGGCTTTTTAATATCGTTGAATAGGCTGTTGTCGTTACTTGCTATTAAACACGTGTTTCTTTAGATGTAGGCAAGGCACACGTATATTTTATTCTGTAAGCCACTTGCTGGCAGTGTGTGAGTGAAGCTGTTTGTGAAAAATGTGCAATAAAGCTGTCAAATAACAATCCACTTTTAACACTAGTAACATCAATAACATTTGACTTTGTCTGTTGATATGTTGTGACGTTATTTCCATAAATCACTTGGAAGCTGATTCCTCTCTGGCATTTATGTTGGCAGTTGTTTTGCACTTTGCAAAGGCAGCCTGCAACACTTATAATACATTTAAAATAAGTTCCAGTGTTAATGTAAGCTTCTGAACTACGAACCTGTACAGTCGTGTGAATTTAACACATTATTTTGTAATGTTGTTAAAGTATTTTTGTGATAGTACAAGTCCACAAAATGCATGAAGATTAGAATGTAAGCAAGTTGTCCATAGCAATGTCTGCGCAAGACTAGGTAGTAGTAACAGGTGTCTTGAATGTAATTCTGACACGCAACTTTTCCTCCTCCAGTCTCGAACTTCTCTCCGGAACATTTTCTAATGTAATTTGATAGTCGACCGTAATACGTGTAATAAACTTACTTTGTGTGAAGTCTTCGAAGTGTTCATGTAATTAGACGCAGCGCGCATTGAAGTGCCACATCACAATATGGAAAACAAGCGGAGAAAAATTAACACTTTTGTTTTTCTAAGTGTATGGACAACAGTTTCCTGGTGTGCCTCTCCGCGCTGTGAAACCGGGGACGAATTTCTAGGTAAAGTGACTCGGCTTCATTGATACTGCACATATGGTGATGTGATTTGCGCACAGCCAGGACGGTGCTATGAATAGGCATATATGTAAAATATGTGGTCATAAAGTAGTTTCTTGACTCATGTAAGACATGACTGATGTAATGGTTGTGTAGTATGTTATAGTGGGTTTATAATAGTTATATACCTGCTGCTACAAAAGTGACAACAGTTGAATTTGAATAGGCATAACAAGAAGTTGACTTCTCTTTTAGTGAATTAACTTCTTGGTAAAATTGTAAAGTAAGAGTTAAATTGAGAGCTGCATTCCTCAAGTAAATCATCACCTAATGAAAATCAAGATTTTTTTTTTATTAGAAAACTAATAAGGTGTTAATGACAGAGAGTCAATTGAGAGATGGTGGAGCGAGATAGCAGGTTCATAATAATACCTTTTAGTGTGGCAATATGCCTAGGTGATGATAAAAAAAAATATTCTGCCATCTAGTGTTGAATGAATGACATCAACTAACATAGGCCTTATGTTTTTTTGCAGGCCATTGCAAAGAACCAGTTGAAGAAAAACGTATGTATTCTACATTTTCTGACGCACACTCTGTTTTACCTATTGCAGGCAGCATAGCCTATGCATTAAAACACAGTGCCTATAGAAAGTCTATACCCCCTATCAAAATGTTAACATTTTCTTGCCCCAGAGCCTAAAATTGAAATACATTAAATAAGGATTTCCCCCCACTGATCTACTCTGGTAGCTGCATCATGTAATTGGTATGCTTGTCATCAGCAGGGACTGGGGAGTGTGTCAGGATCAAGAGAAATTTGCGAAATTTGCTGAGTTTGTAGTGAAAGCCTGATCAACACAATGTGTAATTGAATGAGGGACCCTCCAAAGACAATGGTATTAATTCTGAAATCACGTGAACTATTATGTTGCACAGATGGATTAAATTCAACTTATTTAGTAACTTACTAAACATATTTTAGCATTTGTAATCATTTTAGGAGAGCCACAGCAAAGAGTGTGTAGATGTTTGGATACAGGTGTTCTCTGTTTATTTTAATTAATTATTGAAGTCGTATTGAATTTTTCTTTCAAGTTAAAAGTGTCCAGTAGCCCTGCATGATTCACTACCAGACTGAGCATTGCAGTCAGTGTTTTTCACACTTGTACTGAGATCACACTGATTAGGCTAAATGGAATCTAGCCTTAAGGCCTATCTCAGCTATCAAGTATATTTTTGGATGATCAATGGCTGTATGAAATATTCAAATTCTAATTTCCAGAGATAATAGAAATATTTGGGAGTTAATGATAGAGGGCACTGCGGAAGCAAATGATAAAAACATTATAATGTTTCTTATTTCCAGCAAATATGGAAGGAAATTATTACCTTTCTTACTGTACACCTTATCTCTCATTCTTTAACAGTTAATTTCGACCAAATGACAGAAAGAGAATAAGTTGGGCAGTACTTTTTACTCTTATAGCGAGACACATGGGGTAAATAGCAACAGTTCCTCCTTGGCACTATGCCTACTTGTGAAGAATTGTAGCTGACAGCTCTTAGGATATTTTCCCACCTGTCACAGCAGAAACACTAAAGTTGATTACAAACATGATTAAGTATGGCATAAATTAAACATTAGAAATATGTCCCTTAATAATCTCCCTCAGAGCTTATATATGTATGATTTAATGCTGCTATAAAGCTACAGTATGTGTGAATATGCAGGTAATTTACTAAATGTTCCCCATCTTTCTGAATTTACTTTTAATCCTAGCCAAATGCACAGACATCGTGCTGACCTACTGTGATGACATGCCCTACAGCCAGACCATGTTCCCCAATACCCTGGGGCACAGGACCCGCAAAGAGGCTGAGGTGGGCACAGAGTACCTCCTCCTGAGTGTGGTCCACTCCCTTCTCAATGGAGAGTGCACCCCAGAGATCCGTATTTTGGGTTGCTCTGTGTTAGCGCCACGCTGTGAGAAGGACAAGGTGCTCAAGCCCTGTCGGAGTACCTGTGAGGCCGTGCGTAAGAGCTGTGCCCATGCCTTTGAGGGCATCGAGATGGCATGGCCCTACTTCCTGGACTGTGACCGCTTCTTCGTCAGTGACGAAGAGGGATGCTATGACCCCCTGGAGGGCCTAAGAGGTGGTTACCAGAGTTTTACCATGTCAAGTTTATTTGTGCCATAACAGTGATGGCCAATCCATATCATATGACCATGATCATACTGTATGTTTAAAGGATGTTAATGGCTTTGTTCACTAAAATGACATTTTCAGACTGTGATGTATTCCAAAATTGTTTTGAATTTGATTAATAATGTGATGAAATTAAGGCCCCTCTAATGTTAGAAGCTTTGTTAGAGGATCAACCTAGATTGCTATTTCCATGCAGCTTCATGGTAGCCATCTGTTTGTCACACGAGCACTCGTGGCACACCTCAAAAACAGTTACATAATTTATAGGTACATTTGAATGTCCTCTTCCACATCTATATCTTTGTTGCCCTGTGGTTGTTTTGATGTTTTATTTTGCCTCAATACCTTTGAAACATTGAAAGACACCCAGAAAGCATAGTTCGCTGGACTTTATAGTTTGAAAACCTTTTTAAGCCTATTTTAAGCCTTCATAACAATTCATGAGCAAAACATTAGTGATTTCCTATGCTGAGTTGGGCCATGCCTCCTCACAACTGCAATAACATAATGTGTAAGCCATTTGGGAACATAAATCTAACAAATTATATGTCACTTATGTCAGCAATCATTGCCATTAACATTGATTATAATCTACTATAATACTCAAGCTAATGTATGTTTTTAAATTTGAATTAACTATGAATTACCTTTGATACCAGATTTTAGAAAAATTTGAACATTTTGATTTAGAGTAGTGAAACATTTAGTTTCCCCCTGTGGCTGCAACACACATTGGGCTGTGTTTGTTCTATCAGTTTATCTTAACAGCTGTTCTGCACCACCAGTAACAGGTCATAACATACAACCACATAATAGTTTAACATTAATTCTAATAAAACTGAATATGACCCTAAATACCATTGGGGGACTTAATGTGTACTGCACACAGAAATTGTGTATTGGTACATTGTGTAGTCAATGTTAAATGAAACCTGTTTCCATGCAAATGTCTGGCAGTACCTCTAAGCTATATAATTATTCCCATACTGATTGATTTCAAACTGATGTCTCTATTCTTAATATATGGCTTGGTTAAATAGTTTACCTTTGAGGTTATAATGCATTAGCACTATAGGTACTTGGGGAGGCAGGATGATGGGTAGGTGATGAGTCTGCACTTCCAGTATTTAGACTATGACTATCCTTCAAAGGTGAACTGTTCATTAAATTCAAGCTGTCAATTTAGATATAAAAGTGTTATTACATGCACTGGGACATTTTTTACTTGATCCGTCTCTTCTTTATCATAGAGGAACAGGAAGTTGCCCAAGCCATCATATCCCCTGAGGAGCCATCCACCATCATCCAGTTCACCTACCACTCCAACGCCCAGATGATTAACATCCTGAAGAAGACAGCGGCGAGATGCTCTGACATCGCCACCACCTACAGCATCGGACGTAGTATGGAGGGCAAGGACCTGCTGGTTATTGAGTTCTCAAACAACCCTGGCGAACATGAATTACGTAAGTAATGGTCCTGGTCAGTCATCAAACACTTTATGTCCTACCAATGTTAGTTTGTAATGTTGATTTATGTATTTTTGAATGCAGTTTAAGTACATGTTATGTTGGCTATGTTCATTCTTGACTTACATGACATCAAATGGAAACAAACGGCCTCAACAATGTGATTTATAGTTCAGAGATAAATCCCTGTTCTGAAGTCTGTTTAAATCCCCACATGTCCCCAGTTAAACCGGAGATGAAGTACATTGGCAACATGCATGGAAACGAGGTACTGGGTCGTCAGTTGTTGATCTACCTGTCCCAGTACCTGTGTTCTGAGTATCTACTGGGGAACCAGAGAATCCAGACCATGATCAACACCACACGCATCCACATCCTGACCTCCATGAACCCTGATGGCTACGAGCTAGCTGTCGCAGAGGTACACGACAGCAACGACCCTGAAAATGAGGAAGTGAGTACTGGATGTACTGTAGTTTGGCTCACATGGGGACTCACTGCTGTTACTGAAATATATGAGGCTGCCTCCTCTCTTTTCAAAATGAAATTTGTTCATCAGACTCCTATTTGCACACTTTTTAAGAGATCCCAAAATGTCTAATATTACCATGTGAAGTGGACAAGTACACCCTAGATTAACTGAATACGGTACCTGGCTGATCATCATACATTACATTGAGATGCCTGCTTAGATCCATGTCCCAATAACCCACTCACATGCTCCTAAAAGCATTACTGTATGAAACTTACAGGCAGCCAGATACAATGGTTGGACCAGCGGTCGAGCTAATGCCCAGAACATAGATCTGAACAGGAACTTCCCTGACCTGACGTCCATCGCGTACAGCCGCCGCAGACACAAGGGCTTCCGTACTGACCACATCCCAATCCCAGACTCTTACTGGTTTGGTAAGGTACAGTATGAATTTCTATCCATTTTAATCAGTCTCTGCATTACAGGGTAACTTTATAGCACAGTGCAAAAATGAATACATGTACGGTATTAGTCTATGTACAGTATAATGGCATCTGCTTTAGATTAGTGTTACGATTCTTAACATCCTCAGTGCAGTTTCATTCTGTTGTTGTCCCTTCATTTATAAAAGCCCTGTGCTGTTTGTAAATTAAAATTTGAATACGCTTACAATATGCTTCTACCCTTATGCTAATCATAATGCAGGTAGCACCAGAGACATATGCTGTCATGAAATGGATACGGTCCATCCCATTTGTGCTCTCAGCTAACTTCCATGGAGGCGAGCTGGTGGTCTCCTACCCCTTTGACCTCTCCAAACACCCCCTAGAGCAGAAGATGTTCTCCCCCACCCCAGATGAACAGGCGAGCTGGATTAATAGTAACATGAAGTCAATTCAAAAGCCATAGAAATTAATGAAAAATGAGAGTCAGAGAATAAACCTTTGTTAAGAATGTTACATACATTTTTCTTTTTAACTGCAGGTTTTCAAGCAGGTGGCGAGAACATATGCTGATGCCCATGCCACCATGGGCAACAATGACACTGACAGGTGTGGCGCCTCCTTTGGCAGTAAGGGAGGCATTGTCAATGGAGCACAATGGTACAGTTTTCCAGGTGGTAAGTCTAAAAAGCTGAATTCAACTTTACAGCTTTGTTGAGTATATATACTGTATTTAAACTGCCACCTGATTGAGACGTTTTCATAGACAGTACAGCATCATCATACCTGGATATGCATAGGCTATGTGACCCTAGTGGAGCTTACTTACCAAGTTATAGTATGAATGCCCTCTAGTGGTGTATGAAGTTACACTATTTTTTAATTTTATCAAATTGAGATATTCTGAGTGTTTGAGTATCACTGTAAGAGAACCAATTGAATGTGTGATATAAACATTGATATTTCTCAACGCTTCATTCAGTTTAACAGACCAGTAGAGGCCAGGTTAGCTGGTTTCCCATAAATTCCAAAAGCCAATTTTACCATCAACACCTTTTTAAAATTATTAATTTCTGTTATGAATACACATTTCCTCTTTCCATTTGATCAGGTATGCAAGACTTCAATTATCTTCACACAAACTGTTTTGAGGTGACTGTGGAGCTGAGCTGTGATAAGTTCCCAGCAGAAGAGGAGTTATACACAGGCTGGCAGGAAAACAAGGAGGCACTGCTTACATTCATGGAGTCGGTGAGAAAGCTTACTCTGAATACTAAAAATACTTCCCCCTGTTCCTTATAGGCTGTGGGTAGACTATTAGTTAAAATACTGTAGCACACCCTTGTTGTACAAAGTGTTGTTTAGTTACCATGTTGTCTAGTAAAGCTACATGTCCTCAGTGTAATAAGCGTGAGATATCACAGTAGTTCTTGTACAAATTTAGTATTGGGATATTATGTGTGGAAATTTCAGTTTGATACAGATTAATTTGTGTCCTGTATTCAATCTGAAATTCCTTGGTGCATCTGATGTGTTGGTTGTCTGTCTAGGTCCACCGTGGAATAAAGGGCATAGTAAAAGATGAGGATGGGAACGGAATCAAAGGAGCGAGGGTATCAGTCAGAGGAATAAGGCATGACATCACCACAGGTAACATCTATCAGCTGTCTAACTACCTGGTTTATTTTCGGAATGTAAGTCATAGCTAAAATGGTTGTGTGAAAGCCTTTAGTTTCTAACAGTTTGGTTTTCTGTAAGATATTCCTTTTTCAATTCTGTGAAACCTGTTATATTCTTGAGATGACAGGTTGTGAGTCTAAATTCCTTTCCCCTCTCTCTCCAGCTGAGAAGGGAGACTATTGGCGCCTGCTGACTTCTGGTATCCACATCCTGACTGCTTCTGCTCCCGGCTACACCAAAGTCATGAAGAAGGTCCACCTCCCTGGCCAAATGCGGAAAGCAGGCAGAGTGGACTTTGTGCTGCAGAAGGCTGTTATAGAGCCTGACATGGAGGAGGACTATACCATCCCGTCAATGGGGACCTATGAGCGATTTGACCCATATAACCAATTTGAGCGCTACACCATGAGTGAGCTGGGCCAAAACGGGGAGGAGAGGCAGGAGAAACCCTGGTGGTGGAGTTACTTTGTCCGCTCAGGAGGCTCCACCCCCACCTGGCTGCTTAGAAACTATTAGTGCTCCCTAGCACTAATCTAGAGCTTCCAAGAGGGGTTACACAAGTTGAATAGCGTGAAAGGGTACATAATGCCATTGTGAAAATGACACATTTCGATAACGCTTTATTTTACAGTCCCCTAAAACAACATGGTAATACATCATTTTTTGCAGAATTACTGATCATATCTTTGGAATACATACCAAATACCAAAGGACCAATTGTTAATACATGAATTTATAATAGGACTGTGAAATAAAGCGTTACTCACGTAATTTGCTAAAAGCCTATCATGACACAAGCAAAAGCAATAGCTAGTTGGCAGGCCATCAAGTTAGCTTTGACAAATTTACTCATGATGACATTGCTTGTTGTGTCAGGAATGTGTCATGTTCATGATAACAATATATATAGTTAATGTGAGGTTATCCCCAACCATGTCTGCTTACAAGCTATAGGACGCCCTGTCAATTTAACTGCTTCAGCTTACCATTACTCCCATATAAATAGAAATATCATCTAATGGTCTCTCCACCCACCATATTTGTATGTTTATAATAAAACACAAATAAATAACTGTTTTGACTTTAATTGCTACTGACATTTAGTATGTTAAATCACAAAAAGACAAGTGTCAACTTTACCTCACTACCAATTTTCTACTAGGAGAAAGTTTACTTTGTAATACTGTATTTCATTTCAAAGTTGTTTATTCTCATTGCTGGTCTCCTCAAATCCATTTAAAAGAGGTAATGGAATGGAATGGCCAAAGGAGGGCAGCATAATTCCACTTGTCCATTCTACGTATTCCTCTGTCATTTTCATGATGGCAACCATTCAAGCCAGACATATCCAGTCGGACTACTGCTGTATCCCTCCCTATTCCACATGGCCACGTATAGCATCTGTTAAAGTAGAACCAGAGGCATGATATGTCAGTTTCTTAAAACTGTCAGCCGTGCCTCATGGACCATAAAATATGTCATTTCACATAGCTCTCTGTGTCAATCTTGTGGATAAAGAAGACAGTTTTAAAATATTTTGCAGACTTTTTTTTGTTGTTTGCAATTATTTCACCATTGTCGTGGTTGTTGATATTAGCAGAAAAATGTAATTCTGTAAAGTGTAGGGGAGAGGTGGACAGCACGTTAAGCAACATTGAGGGTGCAGCCAAAATACACAGAAACATGGAAAGAAAGAGACGCCACTCTGAAGTACAAGTACAACATTCACATAAATGTATTATTCTATAGTTAAAAACTGTAAATTCTGGGAAGTTTACCCATCACAGGAGAAACATGCAAACATTATGTTCATGTCATCATAGAAAAACGTAAAACCAACGCTCTAATACATTCTGTCCATTCAGTGTGCACTTACTGATCACTGCAGGTGGTAATGAATTAAAATGTGCTTTTCATTCTTACCTCCAACACATTTAAGCATGTTGAGTTACAGTGTTTAGTGAACAGATGCGCAACCTAATTTGTGTTTGTGTATATTTCCAGATGTCAGCACTCTTGACGAGCTAATCTACAGTTAAACACTGCCTGCTGGGGCTAGGCTGGTGACCCAGTTTATCCCAATACGGGTCCCTTGACCACACCCAGACACAAAATGGATCCTCCACAAACCTGTCTGCCACCTTATTGGAATGTTGTAGGTAATAATTAATAGAGGCATTTTGACAATGCACATCTTAACTGGAACCGAGTCCGCAGACAATTGTGGGCCAGATCTGGTCTTGTGGTGGCACATATGGCTGAGTGCCGGAAACAGCATTTATTATATGGGCCAGAACTGGTCCAAATGTGGGGGCAGGCCCCCAGCTCTGGGATGTGCCCTGATATGTTCCTGTAGTTACCATTTTTGGTTTAAATGTGGGGGGGGGGGGCCAGTACAGGGTGACAGTTGGAACTTTGCTCATGGGCCAGCTCTGTTATGAGGAATGTGGCCCTGATATGTTCCCGTAGTTACTGGGCTATTTTTGGTCTAAATGTAGGGGACCAGTACTGGGTGACAGTTGGAAGTTTGGTTATGGGCAGCTATAACAAGTTTAGATTGTTACTAGGCCAGTGTAAGTCTGAGGGGACCAGTACTGGGTGAGAATTGTTGCTTATTGGCAATTTCTGGCTTGCAGTACAGTATGTAGCCCAAATAAGTTAATCTAGTTTCTGGGTCACTTGTATTTGCTAAGAAATGCCATGAAAATGTTAATTCTGAAAGAGCTATTCCACGTCTCCCCTTGCACCCCGTATTCCTCCCTCCTCTCCCCTTACTTGACGAGCTAACCCTTACAGTACATGAGGAATGTTGATCCACTGCTGGGAACAATAAAGCAATGTTTAGTCCTAGCCAATGAGAAGATGAATCACACATTCTGTGAATGTTGAAATGGATAAACTAGTGGTATGGGTTTTCAAAGCACCTGTGAAATTATCTCATACACAATCCCAAGTGTCACGGCCCTGCTACGTTATATCATGTTTGTAGTTGCTCTATGCTTGTGTTCTGTTCTGTCTAGTTCTATGTTGCAAGAGTGCTATTCTGTTCTGTCTGTTTCTATGTTGCAGTGCAAGGTGGGGAGTGGCAGCAGGAGCTTGGCTCCATGCAAGCACACCTGTGGGCAGGCCTATAAAAGCCCATGAGGCCTTTGGGCTCACTCTCTCTCTGGCAACCCATGGACACTGGTCCCTCTTAGTTTTAATTTGGCATTTTCAACATCCTTCATGTACATGGTTCACTCATCCAACACCCCACCACTCACACTGATGCTACTGACTGTCACACTTTATACTCTTCTGTAAGTATTTATGAGTTATTTGTGTTGGAATAAATATTGGTTAACTGTTCTCTACTGTGTTTTGGTCCACTCTTTGTCATTGCCTAGAGCTGGGACATGACACAAGTCACATCCCAACGCAACAGAGCCAACAGTGATTAGAAATACACAGATCATTTGTGGAAATCAACTCATCTCATCTGGTTCAGATAAGTTTTGACTGTGGAACACTGAGACTCACCAAAACCAGATGATATGAGAAACATTCAGACCATCTGAAGAAACCTAGACTCATCTCATTTAGTTTGTACTGAGTCTGTTAGTGTGGGCAGTAAAACAGAAAAGCAGACTGACAAGATCTGAGTTTATCAGACGGACAATCTGTGCCCCAGACTAAGACATTAACAAATTGCTGGACTGACACAACACAATCAATACATGTTTATTTCAGGAAAAGAAAGTGTATACGAATGCAACCTGGTAGCACATCAGCTCCCTCTGACTTCCAAAAAGCTCCTCAAACACTTGACACATCCTTCATTTATAGGAGCACCCAATTAGACTCAGGTGTGGCCAATTAAGGCACAACACACCTGTTGCTCCTCCACTCATTAAGGCAGTATGAAAGCTCAGTGTAATTAGGTGGAGTGATTTGGAAGGAGGCCGAAGGCTAGGGCTGCTTATGCTTTTGTTTAGATTGCTGTGTTGTTCATGAATGCAGCATTATTCGTGATTTAGATCAAGATCTACTGTGATCTACTGTTATTGGGGACCTGCAGACATTTTTTTGTACCCTTCCCCAGATCTGTGCCTCTGATGATTTATCAAGTGATAACTGGGCCACATCAACATACTGAAAAAATGAAGGGGTCTGAATACTTTCCGAATGCACTGTATGTGGGCCTGATCTGGTTGCAGTTACTAGACCTTGACCACAATTTGAGTAGAACAGGATCTGGTTGCCATAACTAGCCAGGCCTTTTACACAAATAGGCCAAACATAGGCCAGAATGTTTGTTCCCTGGGCCAGAAGTGGACCAGTGTTGGTGGCCATACCTATGCCCAATCATCAGCATGAAAAGGCCACATCTTGGCCGGCATGTGGATGTGGCCCATCACCACTTGATGGAATGATGATCCTGAAGTGGGTCAGGTCTGGTTTCCAAAACTAAGCCAGTCCTTTGCCACACAAAGGCAAGCCTGGACACTTGAATTATGGCCCAGAAACGTTGACCATATCTAAGACTTAAGCAACCAGACCTGGCCCATATCTTGGTCATTTATCAAGTGATAACTGGGCCACATCCACATACTGGCCTTTTCATGGCAAAGATCAGGCTCAGGTATGAGGCAACAAAGTCATACCTGGGCCACATCCACATGCCGGCCAAGATCTGGCCTTTTCAAGGCAAAGATAAGGCTCAGGAATGGCAGCCAAAGCCGTCCCACTTCTGGCCCGGGGAACAAAGTTGTACCTGGGCCACATCCAGATGCCAGTAGAAAACAGAGGGAGGCCTGATCTGGCCCGTCATTTCTCTGCTGACTGGGAAAACTGGCCCTTGTTTATGAGCCTAAGCTAACCCAACTAAGCCCCTCCATGCACAAGATTTTGTGATAAATATTACACAGCTGGCTCAAAACCTTACTAGGGAGAAGATGTTGGTCTTTGCTAACCTGTGTTTTCTTCTTTACATTATTGCAGATTCTTTTTTTATGCATGATAGTGCAGATTTAGCCGGCCGGCCGTTAGAGGTCACTGTTGATACAGACTTTTGTGTCTCCAAAGTGTGGATTACAGTTTCTTCCAGCCCATTGAAAAGGAAACATTTTAAGTGATTTTGTTATTTAAGTGACCTATTCCTTACATCCTTTAAGATCACAAACAATGATGCAGCATTATCTGTCTTGCTACACAAATGTTGTGCATCATTCATGAAAAAACTACACTGCACACACTGTTCAAACTGCATATGGGGCCTGAGCCTAGACCTTCCTCTCTAGCTTTGAGAGAGGGAGTTATGGGAAGATTATATACTTCCGAGTGGGTAGAGGACAATCCTGTATGGGCTTTGCTGGGACCTGACCTCCCCCAGCTCCTCATGTGAGGTGGGGTCTTGGGTCACCAATTACTTAGGGAGGCTGAGAAAGTTGCATGTAGCTGCCCCAAACTGCCTATATTAACATCAGACTGCTTGCAGGTAGACTATTGCAAGTAATGCTCCCTTTCAGTTCAATTAACCTGCTGCTTTTATTCCCCAAACAACAGTAATATGTCCCTCCTAGAGTCCAATCTTCTTTATGACTAATTATACAACAGGTTGATCAATTCAAGCATTGTGATTGACCGTAAACATTCCAGCCATTCCGATATATGCTAGACCAATGAAAGAATTCTGACAGTAATGGATTTTTCATGTTTTTGTCATTCTTATATGTTGCTACACTCAAAAACCGAACTGGCTAGCTAGCTTTTATAAGCTAATTTGGTAAAAATGTGTTTATTGGGCTGTCATGCCAATCATATTAGGCAATGTGTTCCAGAACTATCAACCAACCTGTGTCCCAAATTACGGTGATACTGCATTTCATGTGTTCCAGAACTATCAACAAACCTGCATCCCTAACTATGGTAATTGTTTTATTAACTGCTTATTAACTACTGCAGAGCGCATACACCAATATATCATGAAAAAAAAAAAAACAGAACTGTAGGCTGCGCCTCATACCTATGACTGCATCACAACTGATCCGATATCCACGATATAGCACACCCTCTTGTGTGTTGTTGCTTAATTGTGAACACAATAGTCCTGATTTATCAAACTACTGCATGCTCACATTTGATCTTTTAATGAACATGGGGTCATTTTATTGAAAACCTTGGGATTTATGAATTTAAACATGATATAGGCTAGTTTGAGGAAATCCACCCTGATTCTGTATGGGCAAAAGGTGAACTCTAAAGGCAATGCATGTGTTCTTTTTTCATATTAGATTGCAAAGTTACTGTATATCTAGCCATAGCCAGCCAGAGTAATATCTCTCCATTCATTTCAATGGTGTGTGCTCAATGGTGCATCTACTTTTAAATACACAGTTAAGGGTCAGCAACATCTTTTGAGTTCGAGGAATCATAGTCTACTGAGCTCTGATGTCACTGTGACTCTTTTCCTGCATTGCAGTTGGTCAGAAAGGCACCAACACTTGGTTATGACCTTGTTTTTTTGGCAATAAAATCAGGGCTGTGCCGGTTAATCTGTCAATCGTACCGATGAATGAACTTATACTTTAAATGTTTGATTATAATGTCAGTTTTGGTAGGCTACCATTTGAACTCTGTCGTGTGAGTGGGAGAGTTCCTGTCCAATGTATTCCTGCATCCAGTATCACATTAGCTGTTGTTGGCACACCAAAATGGAGGACCATCTTCCAGTGGGCAAGAAGTTTTGCCTTGTTCTGCTCTAATTTGTACGATTACTTGATAAATCAGGGCCACACTGTAGATAGTTACTGTTGTCAGGTAAATTATATAGTATTTTGCTTAGATAGATTTTTATACTCAATTCCAGGAAGATTTTTATGAATAAAGCACTGGAATGGATGAAACAATGAGTTTCATACTGTACATTGTTTTGGTGAAGTTCTGGAAATGATTAAAGACAGATAATGTATAGTATAATAATTCCATGTTTATTAGATAAGATTTTTTAATGTGTAAGAATTTGGTCGAAAATGTTGTGACTGGGCAGTGGTATGCACCAAATAACCCTTTCTTGTTGAGAAGAATGAAATGAACTCAGTTGCCCTCCAGTCAAAACAAACAAACTTAAAACCTGGTATGGATGTGCTTTATTGTCCACCCCACCATTTCATCCAAACTACCCCCATCCAAAGGCACCACCAGTCTGGGTTTGGATAGCGGAGTGCGAGTCGCTCCTCTCAAACTCTCCCTGCGGCCTCATTGTCCTTTACGCAGTAGCACTGAAGCCCTGCGATTGTGGCTAGATTAACTTTTTATGAGCCTCACAAGGGCGATTCACTGTGCTCAGCCAAACTAACATAATTGCAAAAACAGCATTTGATTTCCTAATAATGGCTCAGTGTCACGTCCAATTCAGTCTGCTTGTTCAGCGGCAGCAATTACCGAATCGTACATGTGCAGACAACTCCTCCAGCGGGTGATAATAAGCCACTTTCTTTGTTACAGACCCTGGACAAACTTGGGCGAAACACGTGAAGCAGAGATAATGCGCCAAGTCGAGCGTGAGAGCATACAAAAACCCGCCAATTGTCGTTGTTGAAAACTCCTCAACTCTAACAAAAGCAGGTCCAACTGGGTTAAGGTGATTCCTCTCTAATAGCGTTGGGATCTCTCACCACAATAGAATATAACAAGAGGAAATACAGCTGCTCTTTGTGGAAGTCACTTCCTTGTGAAAATAAGAGGGTGCTTATGGGATGATTGACCATCAGTTGTTGGTATGAACCAGGGAGGCTTGTTGAGGGATGGTGGGTTTCTTTGTTGAGTTTTGTATTGGTTTATTTGGTGTTCTTCCTATAAGCGTGACGGTCGGAGGTCACTGTACAGAGCAGCATAGCCAGACACGACCCTGAAACTAATTTGACCAGCAGACCCCCTTGAATGATCAGTGAGATCCAGCCTTCATGTTTGTTGACATACAGGTCTTTAGTCCATTTGTTTTGATTCGTCTCTGAAACACTCTGCTTCTCCCTCATAGTTTGTGATCAAAGGAAAGGCCCTCCTAGGTCTGGGCCCTCTCTTTCAGCCTCTAACCCACCTCCTTTTGGCAGAGGAGCAGCTTAAAAGTGTAAGACAGCTAACCCTCAACCCAACCTTAACCCCATTCCAGCTAACCCACTTATTTCAATTGGCAACACTCAAAACACTCAAACACTCTGAGAGTGGTGTGTTTTACATGAAAGGGATTCAATTTGTCTTAACTCACACACTCTAATATGATGAGGTGGAATCAAAATCTTTGTGAATTACTTTTAGAGTAGAAATTGAACAATTTAATTTGAATAAGAAACAAGTTCTTATTTTTGTAAAATTATTTAAAAAGAGAATTATGTATTATCTTCTCAAACCCCTGAATTAGATGTAAATGCTTTGCCCTCACCATTGAAGTAGCTTTTGGTTTCAACATTTTTTTCAATAGGAAATAGAATACTGTTGAAATGTGTGAGGAATTAAGAAGAGCCAATGATAAATACACAGTGTCAAACAAACTCTTTGTAATGTAGAAGATACATAGGCATTATTCTCATGTATGTTCTCCCCTTGAGACAGATGCTAATGAGAGAGAGGCACGCTCCAAAAGTCTCCCTCCATCCAACTGACTAGGTGTATGCTGTTCTATCAAGATGTTTTACCAAATTTCATGGAAAGCAACAGTGAAAAATAGGGCACTCAGTTCATGTAACCCAGACGGCAGCGAGGCGGAGCAGTCTAACCTAACAGAAGGTCTGAGGAGCCTCAGGCAGAACCACTTCAGATCAGGTTTCAGTGAGAGAAGCATCTTCACATTAGTTTGAATCTATAATACATTGTAGTATGTGGTTCTATTAAGGCTAGCTTTAACTTTATTGATGAGTTTGACATTATAAAGCCAAATTATTAAAAAAAATAAAACATTCGGAAACATTACTCATTAAGTAGCATTGCTATTCATATGCATGCACACTATTCTAAATATGTAGATACATAATATTAAGGGTTTATAAGTGAACTTAATTAATTATTAGAGTATGTTAAAAAAAATAAAAAAATAATAATAATAATTAAACCATTGTGTTCTTGCATAAAAATAGCATTTTGTAGCAAGGTTTGCATTCCATTTACATGTATCCTCAGTCCAACCCAATTCTCCAAGGTTGAATAGGTGCATGCCTCGAAGCAAAAGAAGTTCAAACAATAAAAGTGGACTCTGAAGGCTGTTGGAACATTAGATACACTGAGGATGGGAGGGATAATAATGAATTCATATGCCGAAGGTAAAAAACCATAATCTAATCATTTGCTTGAGTGCCATGAAATTTACATGTCTAGTTTTAGAAAGAGTAAACATACACAGTTCTTCTCTCCTTATTGTATGTATGTGTGTATGTGTGTGTGTGTGCTTGTTGGCCTATAGTGTTCTGTAATGGAGTCCTATTGTAATTAGGCAGTCCACTGGCCTTTTGCATATACTTACTGCAGTATATATTCAATTAAATTGGATACAGCCCTGGGGCCAGTGGTGTTCCAGATATTTTTAATCAGAAGTTCACATGCTTACATACTTACATAACAAATTACCATGTGTAGGACTGTGAACATTCTACTTGTCTTTGGCTACAGTATAGGCAATACTCATTGAAACAATGTACATTAATCTCAACCGTACAGTAGATTTATTGTATTTATCACTCATCGGTTTGGCGTTATTTTGGTGCAAGTATGAATTGTTGCTTAATGGTCCAGTATGTAAGATTTGAGCTTTAATAGTGCTAAATGACCATGATAAATGGTTAGCGATCAGGGAATCATATAATCTCATGATGAAGAACGTTAAGTGAAGAGCACTCTTTTGTTCCATAAAAGCACTTTCTAAAATGTGGTATCACTGGCCTTGACTACCATTTTTACATTTTGGTTTTACATTTTGGTTGCATATGAGGATATGCACATATTTGCCGCTATTAAAAAAAGTTGCATATTTAGGTTTTCCATTTTCAGTGTGGCCACAGAGGGCAGCAAAGCACAAAAAAAAAAAAGTGATTGCTTGTGATTGGAAAATGTTGATATCCTTTCCTGTTGGCTTGGTTTTACATTTTACAAGCTATAGTGATGCTCGACAGAAATACAGTCATTGTCCCCCATGATGAAATCGGGGAATGTACTATGGATCGATCTCTGTCAGTTTGTATGTCACACGCATTATCTCCGACACTACTGGGACAATTTTGATGAAACTTAGGTGAATGATGCATCTTGCCATAGAGTTGGTTTAGGAGTTTCGAGGTGATGCCGATTCATCATTAAAAAGGTCATGAAAGAGTGCAAAGTGGACAGCTGTAGGAGTGTAGCCTTTGACATTTGAATAACATAATTGTTTTTATTTGTATTTATTTGTATTATTTGTTTATAGAATCTATTGACATGATATGACTGAAATTGTATTTGTCCCTGTGATTGTTTGTACTTATCCCTTTGTGGGTTTTTCTTTTGTTTGTTTTTCTTTTGTTTTCGTCTAGTTGGTTGGTTCTGGTTTGTCTTGGTTTGTTATTTTTGGAAACACACAAACACTTAAAGGTCCAGTTTGTAACATTCAAGGTTTCTAACGGCTTCCTAATGGTTGCAATGAATATGTTTAATTGGTAGCGATCCCTTTAAAGAAATATTTCATTTACGAACACTGTTTTGGTCCAGAAAAAGCGCTTCCTAAAATGGAGTGTCCTACCCGACACTCGGTTTGCATACAAACATACTGCCAGGGTTGTTCTAGGGGAGTGGACTCACAGATGTTCACCTTTCTGTCTCTGGTAGCAGCCTCTACCAATCTGCATGCATGCAGAAACAAAACAGCTAATGTCCGACACTGTAAGTCCATTTTGGGGGGTTATACTGTATTATTATTAGGGAGGAAGTTGTTGTTTGGAACTTCCAACTGAATTTCGCAGCGGTGGTAAGAGGTGGCAGATTTCCAACAAACATATGCCCTGCTCCTTTAATTGCTTACACATAATACTTTAATTGCTGACACTCGCTCCGCGTTGGTGGTTTGGGTGTGGGAGCTGAACCACGCAGTGACCCAGACACTTCACTGTCGGAGACAACACACCTTCCCATTCAAATGGCTTGTATGTGTAATTGTATTTTTTTTTTTTTAAGTCACCAATTTATACAAGGAAGGGCGCAACATGTTTCGTGGGGTACATGTTTACTTTACTTGCTTTTTAGTTGGCATACTTTTGTGGCTTGTTTTGTGATTGACATGGCATCAGATGGTTTGGTGTGGTGCACTGGGATTTGAGAGCATATGTCTACTCTGTCTGACATAAATTTACAGTGACTGTGGGTCTGTCTGCTAAACTTGGGGAATGCCAGTGCCTGGAGCTTATGAGTATGTATTCATGAATATTTGGGCTTTTCTACATCAAGACATAATTCATTATCGTTGGAGAATATTCTGGCCCACCACCAACAGTATTCGATTACATCCCATTCATGTTGTTCCCAGTTTGGCTTTAGGGTTTAGTGCTCAATATCTTGACATGTGTAAAAGTTTTAAGATCTTGATGATATCAGTGTCATCTTTATCTTCACTGGCTGAAAAACAAAAATGAGGCCAAACAACAATGAGCATTATAGTTTTCTGTAATACATCCTGACAACATTCTGCTATAATATAATTAGAATTTATCTGAAGTTATTTTGGATGTACTCCAGTGTCTGTTAACACTACAATTACTATGTTAGTCAGGTTTCATGGTTACGATTTTGTCTCAATTTTAAACAATTTATTGTATTTGTATTTACAGTATTTTAACCTAATTTTTTAAATATTCGCCCCCAATGGCTACCCACAGTATTGACAACATTGACAAATGCCACAATAACAGCAAATTCAAAACGTGTCCTCATTGGCATCATAATTCATGGGAGCGAGTAGTGCCACCAATAGGACAAATACCATAGACTTTTAATAGTCATTGATGACTTACATTGGCAGATTTAAAATGTTACTGCTCTTTAACCATATATGCTACACCAAACTACCTTAAATATGCTCTGACTAGCCTCACTTAATATGCATGAAAGCTGTTTTTTCTGTTGTGTACTTTTTACGCTAAAGTTTAACATGGGTATCAATAGCCCATTGGTATTCTATGGTGAACTTTAAAACGCTACTGTTCTTAAGTCTTTTAAGCTAAACACTCTAAACCTTAAACTTTAAAATGTTGAAGCCAATCTTACCTTCGTTTACATTTATAATGTTTAATCTATAAACTCTTAAAGTTTGTTATTAACCTCTAGGTGGCGCTACTGCCTCCAAAAGGACCAGGTTAGATTGACACTATATCCGGTTTTGTTCAGTGCGAAAAATGCATGTGTGCCAATTTTCATGCTCACTTTTGTTCAAAAGTGAACAATATGGTATTTTAAGAAGCCTATCTAAGTGACTAAAGTGACTTTAGCCTATCTATGGCTAAAGTCACTTGAAAACAATGTTTATGACAAAGGCAGTGCCCTGACATGTTGTACATGCACAAATTAAATGTTGACTTTATTTGTTCGCCTCCGATAGGCTGAATTAATAATTTTATGAATTACAAATTAATCTTGACACCAAAGAAAATGGTTTGATTTTCAGAAGTTTAGAAGTTTTTTTTTTTTAACACTCTAGAATATCAATATAACACTAGCTTTAATGTAGCTTTAATGTTAAAGAATGTTTTTAATTACTATATGGAACTTTCAACTTAAAGTATAGGGAAGCTCTTGAGATAAGTCCCCACACCCATGAGCAAAAGCTTATTTTGAAAAACTTTATTAGCCATAGTCATCCCAACAAAGGTACACAAGGGCGATGTGACACTAATAAAATAACTCTTCCGTTGTGAAACCCATAGCCCATTCACCCCCTGGCTTTTCCTAAATGTCTGTGTATAACACAATAGCGTTGTTACAATTTCAAAATCACACAAAGAAAAAAAAGGAAAGCATTTTCATGACTAACACACCTTTTTTTTGTAAGACGTGTCTTGGACATTGGCTGAGGCACTATTAACACATGCCCCCAAAAGGCGCAAATGGTCCATTTGGGCACCTCATCATGGTGAATTGAAAACTAACCTTATAGTTATGAATGGCTTAACCATTTCAACCGTAATGGTGATGTCAGCAACATAGACACACAGACAATAAAAGTTATTTGCATGATCAAAGTAATTTTATGTAAAGAAGCCCGTGCAGTGTGCACCCAGCTTGCGAAGAACAGACACGTACCCTTCATCACACCTGTATGTCGAAACGTAGGCTTATTAGATGTGTTTTACTCAACATAGTTTAGCTTCAGATTTTTATAACTTGTTTTTCTCCCTGTATGTGTATGTAGACTAAGGTAGGCCATGTGTGTCTGAATGATGATAAGGGCATGATATCCATGTGCAGCGTGACGGACAAATTCCGATTACAGACATTTGGAACACTTTTGTGCGTAACTGTATTGCTTGTTATAAGAGAGGAGACAACGTCAATATTTTGAATGCGCATTTGTTTAAAGGCACATAGAAGAAGCGATTTTGTGTCCACTACTTTGTTTAACTTGAGCAAATGAATGGTGTATAGACCTGCTTGCAAATACACATGTATAATTATATATTTCATGTCGTTATTGTTTCAGATTTGTGTTCTGTTTAACTTATCAAGAATTGGCGCTTCACATTCGATTGAAAAGTTGCTTTTTTAATTTACTTTATGTACAGTTACACCAATTATGTCCGTCAATATGGTATATTATATTCAATATGTAAGACAAATGTGGTATTCCAATGATTCTTAAGTCCTGACTAAACACAACCATTGCATTATTGTTTGCATGGTTTTGATCTAATTCAATAATTACACTGTTACACTAACGTCAACAAATGGACGTCTCCGGACCTCACTCTGGGTACTTTCGTTAGTAATGAGGGCCAGTGGCTTCTAATGTTAAAGAAAGAACTGTGTGGTCTAATGAGATAAAAAAAAAATCGTTTGTCATTATATCATGAACCATACAGTCAACATTCATGCCAAAATAAATATACATAGGTAACACTTTATAATAATGTTAACGTATAAGCCATTTATAAGCCATAATAAATAATTAACTCACTATTAACAAATAATTATTCAAATAATTCTAAACATTTTAAAAATATTTGTAAACTATTAATACATGAAACTAGAATACTACTCTACAGTTAGCTAGCTAAAAAACAAGAACAAATTAACAAGTTAGCTAGCTAGGTCCCTAGCTAGCTAGCCAGTTAGCTAGCAACATTAGGTTTTCAATGCAAGGCAACTAGCTGCAGTCCTCAATCACAATCTTGTGTGCTTGATGTCTGTCTAAATCACATCTTTAAAAAAAAGTTTGCATAAATGTTCATTGGAAGCTGTACTATCTAGCTAGACAACACATCTGTCTTGTCATGAAAAGCCTTTGACAGCGCGCGTGCAGTTTCTCCGTAAAGCCAGTAGAACATAGCAGCAGCTTGCAGATGAAATTATTGTCAAAATAAAAGTCAGAAGGTTAACAGACTATTTTCATTTATGTCACTCTCGTTCGTAGCCCTATACCATCTAGCCACAAACTCTGTTTAACATCTGTGCTCTGTAAAGCCAGCAGAATGTAGCATATATATATATATACATATAGAAGGTTTTTCGAAACCGGAAGTAAGTTCCTCTTCCCCGTTCATAAACAACACCCAGCCGTGTTGTATCAAGGGCTATAAATGACTTGCAGTTGTTGCAATGTGGTTTGATTTGTAATTATTTGTAAATGTTTATGAATATAGTTACTAATCATTATTTAATAATTTGCTAATAGTGAGTTCATTATTTGTGAATGGTTTATGGACCATAGCTTATAAATGTACGTTATTATAAAGTGTTACCGATATAATATGAAGAATTATTAAGAAAAGTTCTGTATTGTACAGCATCTTTAACATAAGAAAAATAAACACTTTACCGTAGTGTTATTTAAAATATAGTATCATTTATAATACATTCAAGTAATTGGTCAAACTGGCATGAACTGTAGGTGCCAATTTATATGGCAGCTTGATGTACAAAAGACTCAGTCTTGTGTAGTGTCACAGTTATGTTACAGTAGGTGTTAGTGTACAGGCTTGAATGCCCTAGATGTTTGTGGTGGCAGCCTGTAAGTGTGACTGTGTGATGGCTGAATAAACAGTGCATACTGTAGGTCTGACTGCCTAACCAAGCAACAGGGGCTGAGGCAAGAGTCATCATATGTGTCCTCACATCAAATGCATCACATTCACCTCTTTATTCTCTGAACTCAGTTCCGTATTGCACATCTACATTTCCTCTCTTTGCACACAACCTATTCAAAGCTGTTGGGAAAGATTTCCCAGTGTTCTCTGGTTTTCAGAGTGTGCCTAAATAAACAGGGAAACTCTGCCAATACACTGGAGCTCACATAGCCAACTGTAATATGGGAGCTATTCTCAGCAAGGCACAGTCTAGACACAGCCAAATTAAGGGCCGGAATAAAACATAAAGCGCAATAGAAATAAGTGTTCTTGATCTTAATGCACATTATCGCCATGTCCCACGGATAAAACACTTAAAAATCAGTCAGGAAGAAGAGAAAAGCTGGAGGGCTCCTGAGGCTGGGTACATGTCCATGATGCACCCGGCTACTTTAGCTGTCATGCAGCAATATCTCAGTGCATTCGCTGAGTGCACTGATGCTTGGCTTAAGCCATTTAGCAGCGCCCTGGTTAACTGAAACCGACAAAACTTCTTGATTCCAGTCTGATCTTAGAATAACACCCCTGGCAAGTGTGAAGCTGTCTTTGTGCATTTCGTCTAGCATAGCCCCATAACTGTATTTGTAGCTGACAGAAATACAGATGAAGATCCCTTATGATGTTACAAATGTTGCCCAGAGAGGGGAGATAAATGACAAATACTTAAAAATAAGAAATAATTTTGGGCTGGATTGGGGTGAGCACTATGGCTTGGGGAGAGTGTTAAATCAAAGTCTCTGAAAGTGCCACAACAAAATAAAATAACAACATTTGGCTGCTTTTAGCCAACGGGTGGTCTATAGGGTAAGTGTGGGTTGGCTTCAGTCTAATGTTGGCCAAGATTTGCCTTTCATATAGTAGTTACCCAGACCCTTGCGGAGCCACAGCAGTACTGCATAAGATGTTGTGATATTCACAATCAACTGGAGATGTGTAATTGCCCAACAGGCAAGTGCAATGTCAGAATTGATCATGGCACTGGACAAAATTTCACTGAGCATAACAAATAGAAGTGGCAGAGTGGTTGATTAAATAAAAGCACCAGTCGCTTGAGTAGATAGCTTTCAACTGTGGTTTCTATCGAAGGCCTACAGAGTGACGTATCACCAGTTTCTAAGCAATAGGGAGGGGAAGTGGTTTTGTCAAAATGTAGTCCTTGTACTTAATTCCGGTTCCAGAGTCCAAAATCTCCATTCATTTTTCCCATCAGGATTTTTTCAAATAGCTACTGAGCAGTGCGTTAGACACAGTTTCTTGTACATTTTCTTTTCCAATTAACTAGTGTTTGGTTCTGGTAACCGTTGCTCAATTATTTTGTCTCCAACACTTATATTAGCTGTTTTAAAAAATCCTGATGGTAAAAATGAATGGAGATTTTGATATTGAACTGGAAATAAGATGAACATCGTATGGCACGCTTCGGAGCCCTTATAACATGCCTCTTCTTGTGCAGTCGGATCCTTCTATTACGTCTTGCATATATGCTAATTAGTCATGCTAATTAGTCAAATGTTGTCCATTCACACATTTTCTATTCTTGTACATGTTCAGATTGGATTAGATTAGCTTTCGAATCTTAACTGTGACAAGACTGCAGTTCTTTTAATAGGATTCAAGACCCTCCTCAACAAGGCCCACGACAGTCTCAGAATCAAGGGAATAGAGGTTAAAGCCTCACCACTTGCCAGAAACCTGGGGGTTCTCCTGTAGTCCACGGTGTTACTTGAATCCCACATAAACAATATCAGAAAACTAATTCTTTCACTTAAAAAAACATTGCCGAGATCAGACCATTCCTGTCTTTCACAGCTGCAGAGAACCTCACTCAACTTAATTTCCTCCCACATAGACTACTGCAATGCACTTCTTTCTGGACTCCCCTCCCCCTTAGTCAACAGACTACAACATGTCCAGAACTCTGCAGCCCGTCTCCTCACATCAACCCCCTCCTGCCTCACATCACATTACCCCTGTACTAAAGAGTCTTCACTGGCTCCCTGTCAAAGAGAGGATCAACTTCAAAGTCCTCCTTCTCACCTATAATGCCCTACATGACTCTGCCCCCTCCTATCTGACCCAACCCCTCAAGCCCACAGTCCCCCCTGCTTTCTCCGGTCTTCAGACTCTAGTCGTCTCCTGGTCCCCAGAACCAAACTAAAGACAATGGTCCTTCCCGTCTGCTGCACCTCACCTCTGGAATGCTCTAGTGGTAAAGAAAGAGCTAAAAGGTAAGTCATGACAGACTGACTGATAGTGTAATGTGGGGACTGGATTTGATTAAATACATCTCTTTTTAACACAGCAGATGAGCCAGTTTTAAGATGTATTTCAAATTATCATCACTTTGACACATAATGGCCCTAGTTGTCAAACTAACATCTCATCCAAAACTGTTGATCATGCCACCCTGCAGTTATTATGCACGCAGAGCATAACACACAAGCACTGAACCCGGACAGTTTGTAGTACAAATGTGGTAAAAAAAAAGCCAATGCTCACTGTAGCATGACCAAGCTAACAAGTTAATTAAGCGTAATCCTCTGCACATGAACTTTAAGCCCGTCAAAAGCGATCTGCTGCTAGGTGCACCGAGCTAATTATGTGGTGATAAATCTTCTACTGCATGAGGTAATCTCTCAGTGCTCTTTAAAGATAGTGGAGTATATGGCAGATACAGTAACTGCTTGCAGCCTTTGCGAATCAGCTGCGGCTTGGTTAAATGTGGCAGCAAGTGTCAGGCCAAATCAATACACGCTTCCTAGGGTTCCTTTGGTGCTGTAATCCAGGCCGTGGTGGGCACTGACCCTAGGGGATGCCTGGGCTCTTGTTTTCTTGTCCCATTTTTTCAAGAGCAACTGCACTTATGGATATGACAGCAGCAAGCAAAAGCTAATTACCTTAAAAAAGCACAGTTTGTCTGTGCGCTAAACCGCTTAGCTCATATTTGACACACTATGACGGCTATATTTTAACAATATAAAAAATGATCTTAACCTTGTCTTGCCTCAGCCTTGACCTGCTTATTGTCATGAATATGCCTCTATTTACTGCTACTCCTCCAGCGTGAGCACAGATGAGATAGCGCAGTGGTATTTTCACCTATTACCGCAGACACAAATTGCCAATATGCCTGCGTTTGGACTTGCATCCTTTTTGCACCAGCTGAACAGAGCCCTATATACCTCTCTTTTCAACACTGGACAGCTAATATAAATGGCAGCTCTTTCGAAATGGAATATGGTGGTGTGTGGTGCTTTCTACTTCATAAGCTGTGAATAGTAGGGAGTGCACATACAGTAGGTGTGCACTATGTTAGACCAAAGAGAAACAAATTTGATGAAGATACTCTTCAGACACACACAAGTATTTCAAGGCCATTTAACAGAATGCTAGGCATGAGGACAGCACATGAAACAAAAGAGATGGTGCTACTGAAGCGGTTTAATGTGTCAAATATGCCCTTTGGACATAGTGTTAACAGCCTACTCCACACACTTCATACCAATGTCGCCTTTGCAACAAGAGGGCTCACCATAGTTCTGATTTGAGATATACTGATATGAACTGCACGTTGCCAAAGCTTACCATCCTAGGCACATATTTCTTTGAGAGACCGACCTAGTATCTTCCATCTGATTTCACAGATCCCATTAAATTCTAATCTTGTATTATCTGCCTTAAAATAACAAGAGATAATCCGAGCATCAGGCTAATCAGCCATATAATTCAGGAGTCTCCTAGACTAGCTGGATGCCCCTGCGAACAAATTAAATGCAAGCCAACTCATGTGTGTAAATTATGTCTAAATTAAACAAGAACACATTTATCAACTATCAAAACACTTAGTCAGCAAAAAGAGATCAAACTTCTTGTATGTATTTTAATGTTGAATCCCAGAAAACAGTGGGCCCCAATTTGCTTGAGGAAATAGTGCTGAGCAGAGCAAAAAATACAACTCTATCAACTCTAACTAAATACTCTACAGCATGATCTTTATTGTACTTTGTCTTTCACAATGTTTTTGAGAAAACAGTGATTATTCAACCAGAGTTTAAGGTTTAAGTAAACAGTCTGAAAATGCATATCATGCAATTGCGAGTTACAGTATTCAAAAGTCCCATTAGTCTGATTGCGTCTATTAGAAATATTATGGTTAATATGGATGCTCACTTTTTGGAATTTTTATGCACATACTATGGAGCCCATAGTATTTAGTTGGCAAACAACCACCATTCCTTAGTTATTTAAATGCTAGTGTATTAATGATTTGGATTGCTCATTGCAACAACAATTTGTGTGTAAACCAAGGTCTTCAGAACCAGTCCTCAAGGAGCGTCAGAGTTCCATCCCTCATTCACCAAAACTAATTATTTAACCCAGGAGAAAGGATAAAAGGCAGAGATAGAGTTTGCAAGAATGTTACAGCTCCCCTGGTAAGTGCTACTCACTCACTTAAACCATCAGCCCATCATTAAATATGTAAAATTAACGTTTTTAAAGTGGAACACGATTCTGTTACGTGCTCTGAGGCACTGAAGCGCATGCTTGCATATCAAATGTATTTGGTCATCCCCGTGGCAACAGGGAAGGGAAGGGAAGGGAAGGGAAGGGAAGGGAAGGGAAGGGAAGGAAAGGAAAGGTGCACTAAGTGAAATGGGAGCAGATTGTTTTTATTCTTTATTTAGAGAGTTATTCTAGCCAGTGAGTCATACGGATGCCCTGCTGCTGTAAAATCTGCCCTGCTCAATTGAGGCTGTTGTAGAGAAAATGTCAAGGGTAGGTGTCCATGGGAGAGCAGAACATTTCATTTACAGTAGGCCTCTCCATTTGTCTTTAGATGGGTTTTTATTATGGTTGTGCATTGTGTGCTCTTTTTTTCTCATTATCTTTGTTTGTTTGTGAAGGGAGATGTGCCCAGGGGTGTGGAAGGGCATTTTTACAATATGTAGTGTATTTTCCATAAGATGACATAGTAATGATTTACTCCTGTGTACACTGGAGGTGAGATTGGTGGTATTGAATACCTTGTTGGGCGCCAGGTTGTTGGGAAACATGTTTTTGTTTTGCTTCTTCATGGTATCTCTGGGTGGCTTGGATACTTACAGTATTCATGTATTCAAGTGTTTAAGAGCATCAGTTCTCTATTGCAACATAGTGTTATACTGCAATATACACTACGTAGTGCAACTGACTTGAATGAAGACAATGCATTCTTGGATTGTGTGGACACACAACATGTATTGTCATACAGTAGAACATCATCACACTTAACATTTCCATACATGTTTGAAGTCATATAATGTATGGTATCATGTACAGTATGTTTACATGTCCCCTCTTCGGAAATTACAGTACTGCAGTGGCTACTACATATGTCATAATTGGTCATGCCAATTCATTACTGTCACAAAACGTATTATCTTCTTTACAGCTACAATTTAATTATGGTTGCTTCCTGAAAATGTAAAGGCACAAATAATTTCCCCCTCTTGTCATCATCAATCATAATTACTTAATAATTTCATCACCTTGAATCAATTTGTGCCATTGAGATCAAACAGAAGTGTTAATGGGGGCCCAGGTCTCCCTAAAGGTAATTGTAATGTATATCATGTGGGGTGAAGATGCCTATGCTTTCGCCATGCTTCCTGACTGTAATATATCCCCCATGGTTTGGCACTGACATATAATTATATCAAACTGCTAATTCATATTGCCCACAAATTAATGTGAATATCTAATTAAATTCTATATTATTGCCCCCTCAGGGCCACTCCCTTAGATGAGAATGCCCATTGGCAATGTGCCTACATACTGGCACAAAGTCTATTTTACACAGGTATTAGCATTAATTATCTTAATACATTTATTTTCATAATGAATAAGCCATGGTGTTTCCTAAAACCTTAGTTTGCATTAGCTTTTTATTTACTCTGTACTTAATGGAGAGATCTGCTTTCTAAATATTAATGTCCTCTTTATCAGTAATGACAAGTGAAAGAGGTCCTTAGAGTCATCAGTGCCAGAGTCGTAAGATAAACTGGGTCTTCAAAGCTTTCACCCACACTGCAATTACCACTAATTGTCACTGCAGGCAGTGTTCTGGGAGAGAGATCTCACTGCTCTTTTAACAGTTCTCAGAATAACACTGATGGTGGTCAATTCTCACAATCCAACAGCTCACATCAAAGAGATCATATAGGAAGTGGTTCAGTGAGAACAGGAAATGGAAAAGCCAACAGGAGGCTGATGATTTCAGTTAAACACAAATTGGAGGCCCATACTTGCTCTTTATGAGCCAAATTTCTGTGCACTTCGTGCCTTTTACACACTTCTGGCTGCAGCACTTTCCAAGATTTGGTATTTTCATTCTGAAAAGTTGAGCCAAATAGGTGTTCAAGACTTTACATACTTGGAATATCACACCCTCTGCCTCAAAATCATACCCCTCTGGTGGCCAAGATAAATCATCTCAGAGTTCAAATCTGGATACATTTTCCGATGAAATGCCTACAGCATGTCCTACGTATGTCTACTGTGCGCAGTAGCCTGGGGACAAGGTTACTGTTGAGTCAACTGTCATTCATAAAATACTGATAGCAAAAGATACAATTCGAAATCTGCCAATAGTGTTGCTGGACTTGCAGAATTTGCGCATAAAAGATCAGAAGAGAATGTGCCTATCTATGATATTCATTCATTCATATTCATACACACCCCGCCCAAACCATGCAGTTTGGTGTGTACTGGACTGATTAGAATCCGCCCTGGAGATCGATCAAATAAATAAGAATAGACCCCTATGTAGGTGAGACATTATGAAGGTAGATGCAATGGTTTTTGGATACCAGGTCTCTATTTTAGGATGGTCTGTCAATCTTAACATGTTCAACTAACTGTAAAAGAAGGAGTACCAAAACTCCTTTAACGGTACTATAAAGTCCTATGCCTACAAGAAGTAACATTATACAGTTGAGAATATGAAACAGTTTTCTAGGGATGGAGAGGGTGTGGGGCCCCTCACTATGTCTTACATAATATGTTTGTGGTTAGCAAGAGGTGCTTGTTTCAGACCCCATGCACTAGTTTAAGCAGCATGTCAGTTTAAACTAATGTGATCTGAAATATTGCTGGAGGACTGCTGGGAATGCTAATGCCTTGGGAGTCGTATCCTGTGGCTCCATGGCTAAAATCAAACCCAGATAGGCGTGAGGAAGACCAGAGCTGCAATGATGCAATTGGAGGAACAAGGGCGATTTGTAATGAAATCCTTTTGAAAATTTAGCTTTGATCACAAGCTTGGTAATTCATCATTACCTATTGGACGCTCTGTTGGTTGTTGATATCAGTGCCTATGTATGCACCTCCAGTAAATAAAGCACCACATTTCTCCTTCTTAAAGGTGCAGGATGTAACGTTGAAGCACTTCTAATGGTTTCTAATGGTTCTAAATGACTATGTTTAATCTCTCGTGATCAGGGAATGAGATCCATTGAAATACTGTAAATATTTCATTGACAAACACTATTTTGGTCCCGAAATGCTTTCTAAAATTGAGTGTCATGGTACAACACAGGTTTGTATAAAATTGGCCAGAGGTGTTCTGGGGAGAGGACTCATCGATTTTTGCCTATCTGTCTCTGGTGGCTGCCTTTTCAAATCGTGCGCGTGTGCAGAAACACAACAGCATAGTCCGACACTGCAAGTCCATTTCAGGCAGGGGGTTATGGAGTTGTTTGGAACTTCGAGCTGAATTTCGCCTCTGTGGCCAGAGGTGGCAGATTTCCAACAGAGATTTCCAACAGCACAGCACCTTTAAGTTAAAATGTTGCTTTATATCCTTTCAGTGTCAGCACGATATGCCCAAATTATGTCTCTATTGATTGTTTGAAGTTTCTCTGACAAGATTTTGCCATGTTATTCTGACAATAGTCATATTCGGTACCTTGGAATCTAGTCTATTGGAGAGGGAACTGCTAACTGTTAGCCTCTCCTACCGGTATCAACTTAGAGAACATATTACCAGAGAAGCTTTCACTACTGGCTTAACTCAGGGTAAGATGATAATTCACCTAAACATAAAAATGCCTCTATGCCCAAGCAAGACGCTGTGGAAACAGCACTTTTCCAGCTGACCAGTTATTTTATCTTCCAGTTGATAATGCAGTGTTCCTTTACTGACAAATAAACAATATTTTAAAAATAATTACTATTAATAATTACTAGCACATAGATTTTGTCTTTCTATAGAAACATTCTTTGTATGTGTTTGTATTGATTTTGCAATAAGTAAAGAATGTTTTGTTATCTAAGTAAACAAGTTTTGAGCCACATGTGGAAGGGACACATTTTAGGCTCAGAACAAGCATGAAACAAACCTATTGTGTTTGAGATCCACTGTACAGCTTGGTAACTACAACCATCTCTCAGAGATGAAAGATTTTGTGGTGAGAATGATCCTCCATTATGTTCCACTATATGTTTTCTTTACACCCATTTTCTTCTACTCCTATTCTGAATAACTGGTGCAATTTGCCAGTGGGCATCTAATGAGGCCTAAGACATTTTATTCTCCTGCTACTGCTGTCTACAAAATATTTCTGCTGAGTGTAATTGTGCTATGCTATCTGGCACAGACACTCTCTGGCGGCAGCGAGGCAAAACCTGCAGCCCAGAAATGCTCTACTTTATACAGTGTGATGTGAGAGGACCAGACAGGCGAGAGTGGAAGGCCCTCCAGTCATGCAAAATGCAAAAGAAATACAACTTTATTACGGCCCCCTAATGGTGACATAACAATCTGTTAAAGCACTTCCTCCAAATCTCAAAACATATCTGGTAAAAATAACAAGATTGGAATGATTTCTTGAGGGTGGCATTTGGGTGCATTTTACTAGGTAGAAGAATTTGATTGGTTTTATGGCTTGATTGGAGCAGCTATTCCTGTATGTTGTTATGTGTGTGTTTTTGTGTCATGAAAATAAAGCCTGGACATGAATTGGATAACCCATTACCCTACATAATGTAAGAAATTATGGTCTCAAAAGTTAATTGGAACATCCAAGAATATGTATTTCTAATCCCTAACATTTGTATTCAGTCTAAAAAAACACTTTGGAAATATTTTGGACATTAAACTATTTACCAACAAGGGACATGGTTACTGCTAGTGACAGAGAATACCCAAACTACTTACTTCCAAGCAGTTCTTCCATTGACATCCAGCAGCGATAAATGTCACCCTGCCCAAATCAAGTGCAGTATAAATGTACAGTGCCTTCGGAAAGTATTCAGACCCCTTCACCTTTTCCACATTTTGTTGTGTTTAGACTCAATTTAAAATGGATTCAATTCAAATAATTTCAATCCATACACAATACCCCAGAATGACAAAGCAAAAACAGGTTTTTAGAAATTTCAGTAACTGTATTAAAATTGAAATACAGAAATACCTCATGTACATAAATATTCAGACCCTTTGCTATGACACCTCTAAAATGCAAAAATGTCATCAATAAATCACTCAATAAGTTGAATCGAGTCCATCTTAATGCAAGGATAATAGTTCATGTCATTTTGGAGTTAATAACTTTGTTTTTATAGGGTCTCTGATTTGCATAGGAATCAATTACACACTGTGTGGAGCAAATGGAGAGGAACAAAACTGCTCAGGAATGCAACCCTGAAGCCTCAGGAGACTTACAAAAAATCTACAAAATTGAATGGTGGAGAGGAAAAAGCACAGTCGATGGGATAACATCATCTCAATCACTCTACAAAATTGATCTATAACCAAGTGGCCAAAAATAATCGCTTAATGGAAAATAATTTATCTAATATCTATAACTGTGTTTGCAACAATGAATTCAAGTAATATAGCAAAGAAATTGATTCCTATGCAAATCAGAGACCCTATAAAAACAAAGATATTAATTCCAAAATTACATGAACTATTATCCTTGCATTAAGAAGGACTCAATTCAACTTATTGAATGATTTCTTGATGACATTTTTGCATTTTAGCTAATTTTAAGAGTGTCATAGGAAAGGGTCTGAATACTTATGTACATGAGGTATTTCTGTAAAATAAATTGACTGTTTTCGCTTTGTCATTCTGGAGTATTGTGTGTGGATTGATTTTAAATTGAGTCTATAACACAACAAAATGTGGAAAAGTGAAGGAGTCTGAATACTTTCCAAAGGCACTGTATAATACAGTGAAAAGATGGGAAACCACTCAACTTAGAACATTGGGTCTAAATGTACTCATATGTAATGTACTTGGGGGAACGCTTGAAATATACAGTAGAGTTTCCATCTTGGTATTTCCATTACTTGAAAGCACTTAATTTTACCCCGAAAAGTGCAATAATCAACTCCTCAGATCATCCAAGAAACTAGTTTATCTTTCGTTAGACCCCTCTTTCAAGGCTTATGTTCTAGAGAGGCAGAGGAGGAAACAGCAGAATATAGTTAAAATATGTTGAGGGGGACACACATGTGAACGGATTGCACAGCTCCAAGCCAACATTTTCTACCTCCATGAAGAGATGGCTTGATCACTAAATTAAGAGAGAACAACAAACAGCTAATGACACTGAACTCTGCCTCTATAGCTGACCCAGAGCAAAGTGCTTTACATGCGCTAGGAAACTCCGCTTGCTTGACACCCAAGTGATCACACGTAGCCCGGTGTGAATCTAAACAGTGGAAGTGGTCGATGTTCACTGTGCCCTCACCAGTTCACCAGGAGGATCCAGTCCTGTTATTGAGATGCTTTGACCCCCTGCAAGTGGAATTTCTAGCCCAGGAGGGGGCACACAGCTCCCCCCCCCCCCCCAGTGAACGGCGTTCCAGCTCCGATGGCGGCCTCAACGATCACCGATGCTCCATCATGCTCCAATGCATCTCAGCCACCCTTTGGCTCGGGCCTCGTGGTGAGGTCTGATTCTCCTGATTATATTGACAACTTGAAACTGTTTTTTGGAAGAGGCCACACTTTTATAAAAGGGACGGGCTACACCTAAATGGGAGAGGAGCTAGTGTCTTGTCCGACAACATCGGAGACAACATTAGAACATCCACAAGAAAGCGAAGGAGTAAGGATACTGGCCCAAAAAACGTAACCATAAATCTTACCATAATCTGATTCGAGAGACAGACCAAATGGTGTGTCTGCAAACAACCTTGGTACCAAACGAAGTTAGTGCAGAGACAAATACTAGTGGAGAGTTATCAGTTTTAGAGTAACCACTTGGAAACAAAGTGAAACCAAGCTTGGACTGTTGCACTTGAATGTAAGGGGCCAGGTTTCTAAAATGGACCTCATTAGCATTTGGATTCTTCAGGCAATCCCAATTTTTTTTATTTTAACACTTGATGACTTTTATTTTAAGCCTTGATGACTACAATGTCTACAGGTCTGATGGGGTGGGAAGAGGTTACGGTGTTATTGTCTTTGTAAAAAGTTTTGTTGTGTCTTTATTGAATTCCACTTCTGTACCAATGCAATTTGAATGCATTGTGTTAAGTGTATGTCTAAGGAAATGCCATTAGTTTGACGGTCATAGAGGTCTATATTTTGGAAAGCAGTTAAATTACTGAAACGCAATAGTTCCTCTCCCTCCTTACCTCAACAAGTTTTATAGAATTCTAACATAATTACGGATAAAAAAAGAATAAGTGACACCTTTAACTAACTTTATCTCTGCATGCTACCTATTTGAAAGAAACAATGATTTAAATATTCCAGATCAGACTGATAACCTGGCTAAGTATCCTGTTCAGACTGATAGCCTGATAGCTGCCCCTCTTTCTAACAATGACCCTATATTCTACATCTGTTGTGTTTCTAACAAGGAAGTCTACAGGGGTTGACATGCTTGATCCATATCTCCTGCAGCTCTCTTCCCTATCAATAGCTCAACCTGTGGCTCATATTTTTAACATAACGGTTATCTCTGGCACAATTCCCAAAGTGTGGAAGTCAATGTACTCCCTCTTCATAAGGTGGGTGATCCCAGTGATTTGAATAATTACCACCCTATCTCAAAGCTTTCTTGTTTAGCTAAAATATTGGAGTCCCTGGTAAATTCTCAGAAGCAGTCCTTTTCAACATTAAATTGCATTTTAAATGTGCACCAGTCAGGTTTTAGGATTGGACATAGCACCATCTCTGCTGCTTCCCTAGATATAAATGACACTGAGATCTCTCTGGATAAGAAACAGCATTGTGCAGACCTCTATATTGATCTCTCTAAGGCTTTCAATACTGTTGGTCATGCACTCCTATAGCAGAGGTTATCTGCCATTGGTTTGGATCAGTCGGCCTGTAATTGGTTTCAAAATTACTTGCAGTATAGAACTCAAGTTATTTCAGTTGATGGAGTTCTAGTTTTCTCAATATTAATAAAGGTGTTCCGCAAGGTTCGATTCTAGGTACACTGCTGTTTACCATTTACATAAATAATGTTGGTTTGTCCAGGAACAATTGTAAATTACATCTTTATGCTGATGATACTATTGTCTACTCCTGTGCCCCCTCAGCTCAGCAGCCCATTCTTGACCTTTAGTATGGTTTTGATTCTATTCAAACATCGCTTGTTGATCTTCAGTTGGTGCTAAATGAAGACAAAATTACTCTGTCAGCAAAGAAATGACAGCCCAGATCTGGCCACGTCTCTTTTCTACCGGCATCGGATGTGGCCCAGGTAAAACTTTGTTCCCCGGGCCAGAAGTGGGCTGGCTCTGGCTGCCATTCCTGAGTCTTATCTTTGACATGAAAAGGCCAGACCTTGACTAGCATGCAAATGTGGCCCAGGTCCCATCCACACTCAGACCAAAGATGGCCCAGTAGCTACAGGAACATATCAGGGCCACATTCCTCATACCAGTGCTGGCCCACAACAAATTACCAACTCTCAGCCTGGGCTGGCCCCTCACATTTAGACCAAGTCTGGCCCATACAATACTTGCCGTTTCCGGCAGTCAGCCATATGTGTCACCACAAGACCAGACCATACTGACTGGGTAAGTTTATTTTTTTCTCTATATCCCGTAATATTGATTCTGTGATTTGCATATGTACCCTGAAGGGAGCCCAACAAGTCCCTAAATATATTATATGCATTTGGATTGATGATAAACTGTCCTTTAAAATGCATGTTGAAAAATAGATCAATAATTTGTATAGAATTAAGTCCTGCTTCACCTTTGAGAATAGTAGAAAGATTGTCCAGGTGAAGCTCCTTCCTGTCCTCGACTATGGTGACACAATTTACATTTACGCGGAAGCCTCAGTTCTTAGACCACTAGACTTGGTTAATCACTCTGTTCTGCAGTTCATTTCTAGGGATAATTTCCACATCCACCATTGCCTTTAGTATCAGTCTGTGAGTTGGGAGTTTTTGACTTCGAGAATGGTTTACCATTGGATTTTGTTTGTATATCAAGCAGTTATTTTAAAACTCCCAATTTACCTCACATCATTGCTTTCATGACAAACTAGTGGTAATCAGACACCCTCTCAGAACTGGCTACTTGGTATTGTCCCACAGGTGTCCTACGGAATTGGAAAAAGTGCTTTTAGCTACTGTGCTCCACGGATATGGAATAACCTACAGGATGCCTTAGAACTTGACACTTGACACTGTTGGGTCACCTCAGGTTTTTGGTGAGGGATCTGTTTAGGGAAGTTTGTACATGTGGCTAGTGCTGTATTTTTTTCAATTGTTCTTGTAAACTTTTGTATTGCATGTTTGAAACTGGTTCTGTATTGCATACTTATTTTATTTTTATTTTTTTCTTTCCTTTGTTCTTGTAAACAAGGCCCTGCTGCAAAGGAGACTCTGTTCTCAGTCAGGCTCCTTGTATACATAAAGCTTAAATTAATTAATGAAAAAAATAATACAAATCGTGCGGTTATGGTCAATGGCCAAATCAATGTTTTATGACAGAGGTTTCGTAGGGCTCTATTTATGGAATGAAGAGATAAATAAAATAAACACAAACTTTGTGTTCTCTTTTGTAGGCCCCTGAAATTATTTCACTAAATAATGAATAATTGAAAGCATTCTCGTCCACTTGCATCCCCACTTGGGCACACAAAGGCACCAGCAAACACTGATATTTATGAGGTGCTGTTTAGCTTTGAAACAAAAGGATGTTCTATCACTTAACCTCACCCTTTGTAGAGAAAAGCAAATGGACAACATCGCTTTGAAAAAGAACTTCCATCATTTCTCAAGTCTCACGCTAAGAAGATAGTACAGTTTCCTGTGACCAACTGCTACTGAACTGGAACAAAAAGTGATACTAAAATAAAAGCAGAATAGTGTTAACACTAATTTCTGTTTTAAACGCATATATTGAAAGGTAAATGTATGTTTTCTATATTTCAATTTGAATAAATTTACCTTTGTCATTCGAGGGTATTGTGTGTGGATTGATGGCAAATTCTTTGAATTTAATCCATTTTAAATTGAGTCTATAGCACAACAAAATGTGGAAAAAGTTAAGGGGTCTGAATACTTTTCGAAGGCACTGTACAGGGGAGACACACTGAGCGGCTTCTTTTGCAGGTGCACCCTGTTCACAATATTTACACAATAACAAAACAACACATACAAAATACAACACAGTTAAATACAGAAATCAATACATCATATAAAACCATTTACATTTACATTCATGGCATTTAGCAGACACCTTTATCCAAAGCGACTTAAAACAAATACATTTGTTTAAGTAAGTGAATCATCTACACACAATATATTAGGACAAACAATCACATCCTTCACCAAGGAGGTCCTCAATTAACACCCTAAATTGACCGAGCGGCACCAGAACATCCAACTGAAATGTTTTCTGTAGATTGTTCCAGCACTGAGGTGCACCATAACTAAAAGCGATGCCCAATTATCGAATTCGTTGGAGACCCGAGGAACCTCAAGAGTTAACCAACTCTGATAATGAGTTAGGTAATTTATGTTCTTGAATTTCAGTAATAAGGTTTGATAAGCTGGGAGTTTATGCAGTAGGACACAAAAAGTAATGAAGAGATCTATGGGACTTTAATGAGGTCCAGCCAACCTTTTGATAAAGTATGCAATGATGAGTATGAAAACTATTACCTAACTATTACCGAAGGGCACTATGGTAGATGGCATCCAAAGTTTTAAAAGATACATAATATCACCATAATCAAGCACTGGCATGAAGTTTGAGTGCACAAATCTGAACAAATATCAATGCATGATGTAAGAAAACATGCAGGAATCTGAAGTTAGGATTTGGAGCTCAGTTGACAGATTTCGGTCCAGATACAAGCGATGCGTCGGAATGATGCACAATGTATATACTGTATGTACGTGTGCCACTATGATGTGTTTACAGTACTGTATATAACGTACTATGTTACATGGCAGTGCACTCCAATGTTTGCTTCTGGCTGTGTAGGAAGTACAGTGAATCTTTAAGGGAACCTCTGGCAACATCCTATATTTATCATGCTGGTACATTTCTGTGCCGTTAAAATAATTATTCACCTTTACATATCTAAAATGCCTGCTGGCCCAAAGCCTATAATGTTCATGAACCATATGTTTCCTCAGCTCCTGTTTCTGCACAAGGGACTATGTGAAAAGTCTGGCATCATTTCATATCTGATGTATTGATAAAGCTAGGTCAAATGTAAATATTTAATTGAACTTAAAACAGTGCCCTTCATAAGTATTGGAAAGAGTCTTCTTTTAGCTCTGTACTCCATCAGTTTGGATTTGGATTTGAAATCAAACAATTACTGTGAGTTCAAAGTAGAGATTCTCAGCTTTAGTTTTCAGATTGGGTTCACTATTTAGAAAGTTTTTTTTTGTTACTTTTATATTTCAGGGCTCCAAAAATATTGGAAAAAATCATATAATGTCCAAATAAAGTACTCCATGTTTAGTTTTTGATCGACAATCATTTGCATGCAATAACTGCCTGAAGTCTGCAACCCATTGACCCCACCAGACACTGGGTATATTCTCTGGTGATGCTCTGCCAGGCCTGTACTGCAGCCATCTTCAGTTGTTGTTTGTTTTGAGGTCTTTTTGACTAAAATCTTATCATCAGAAAATTAAATGCATGTTCAATTGGATTTAAATCTGAAGATTGACTTGGTCAGTCAAGAACTTTCTGCTTTTTGGCCCTGAAAAACTCCCTAGTTGTTATGGCAGTTTTTTGGGTCATTACTGTATGATTTAGCGCCATCCAATGAATTTGGAGGCATTTGCTTGTACTTGTTTCTGTATAGAATACATTCTGCTGCTGCTGTCAGCAGTAACATAATAATAACAACATAATTAAGACAAGTTAGCCAGTTCTTGTGGTGGCTATACATGCCCAAACCATAGCACCCCTTCCACCATGTTTCACAGATGAGGTGGTATGCTATAAATCTTGGGCTGATCCTTTTTACTCCAAACTTTCCTCTTGCAATCAGTCTGGTACATGATATTATTCGTCTTATTTGTCCACAAGACCATTTTCCAGACGTCTGGAGGCTTTTTAGGTAATTTTTTAGCAAACTGTAACCTGACCATCCTTTTGAAGAAGGTTTGCTCCTTGCAGTAAAACCTCTGTAGTTCGGCTGTTGACGTATTCTGTGGATGGTAGTCTCTGACACATTCACGCCTACCTCCTGGAGAGTGTTCCTGATCTGTGGTACAGTTGTTTTTTTGTTTTTTTTTATTATGGTGAGCATTTTTTGGTCATCCACTGTAAAAGTCTTCCTTGGCCTACCAGCCCATTTGAGATTGCTGAGCTCAACAGTGATTTCTTTCTTTTTTAATGACGTTACAAATTGTTGATTTTCAGCTTAATAATGGCTTCCATGACTTTCATTGATGTCTCTTTGGTCCTCATGTTGACAGACACCAATAGCACACTCCAAAGGCAAATGCAAAGCCTAAAATCAATACTAGACATTGACAGCTCTCTTATGCCCGCAAAAATGATGGAACACACCTTACTAACCAGAAACACCCATCAAGTCACTACTTTTGGTGCCCTGAAATAGGGGGACTGTGTATAAAATGGTTGTCATTTCTAAATGGTGATTACCATAGTAATTGTTTGATTTCAAATATAGAGCTAAAAGGAGACAAAATGCTTCCTCTTTCCAATACTTATGGAGGGCACTATATATCATATTTATTCTATAGATTTATCAGTCATATAAAACTACAATATATCAGGAGAGACAATCACATCCTTCACCAAAGAGGTCCTCCACACCCTAAACTGCAGAGCGGCACCAGAACAACCAACTGAAAAGTTTTTTGTAGATTGTTCCAGCACTGAGGTGCACCATAACTAAAAGCTGTGCCCAATTACCCAATTCGGTGGAGACCCGAAGAACCTCAAAAGTTAACCAACTCTGAGAATGAGTTAGGTAACTGATTTCAATAATGAGGTTAAGTAAGCCAGGAGTTTATGCAGTAGGGCTTTATACACAAAAGGGGGGTAATGAAGAGATCTACGGAACTTTAATGAGGTCCAGCCAACCTTTTGATAAAGTATGCAATGAGTATTAAAACTTCCACCTGTGATAAAGCGAAGGGCGCTATGGTAGATGCCGTCCAAAGGTTTAATAGTAGTGGCTGCTGCACTTTGGTAGATGACATCACCATAATCAAGCAGTGTCATGAAGGTTGATTGCAGTTGATTGATCTGCTGTTCAGGAAAAGGCATTCCTATAAAATAAGTTAAATTAAATCTTAGCTTTTTAACAAGCTCCTCTGTATGTTTTCTGAACATCAAGTCAAAACAAATGCCCAGGTATTTTTAAGTGGGGACATGCTCAATGGGGGCACCACCCAAAGTACATATGCATAAATCAGATACATTTTTCGGTGATATGGTAGCTCAGAAAGAGCCTGGTCAATTGTGGGGGCAATTGGAATATAGATTATAGTTATCTAGTTATTGGCATAATTATTTACAGATAATCCAATATTGTTAATGTAAATAGTAAAAAGAACCAGATCAAGAATCGATCCTTGTGGGACACCCTTTGTTATGTCCAGAAAACCTGATTTAACACCATCAGTTAAAACACACTGCGTTCTGTCCGTTAAATCATTCAAACCATCTACATGAAGCCTGATCCAGGCCTTTTTCAGACAACCTATAATAATAATAATATATCCAATAATACAGTGCCTTCGGAAAGTATTCAGACCCCTTTACTTTTTCCACATTTTGTTGTGTTATAGACTCAATTTAAAATTGATTAAATTGAAAGAATTTGCCATCAATCCACACACAATACCCCAGAATGACAAAACGAAAATATGTTTTTTGAAATTTCAGTAAATTTATTCAAATTGAAATACAGAAATACCTCATGTACATAAGTACTCAGACCCTTTGCTATGACACTCTTAAAATTAGCTAAAATGCAAAACTGTCATCAACAAATCACTCAGTAAGTTGAATTGAGTCCATCTTAATGCAAGGATAATAGTTCATGTAATTTTGGAATTAATATGTTTTTATAGGGTCTCTGATTTGCTTTGGAATCAATTACACACTGTGTATATTAGGATGTCACTACCAACTCAGCAAATTTCATAATTTTCTCTTGATCCTGACAAACTCCTCAGTCTCTGCCAGTGACAAACATACCCATAACTTGATGCAGCTACCACTATTCTTCACATGAGAGATGGTGCAGAAACTGCATAACATGTGCTGGATTTGCACCAAACTTAATGTTTTGTAGTAAAACCAAATAAACACATTTCCAGCCACTTTCTTTGCTGTATCACTTGAATTCATTGTTGCAAACACAATTGTGGATATGAGAGAGATTATTTTCTATTAAGGGATTCTTTTTGGCCACTTGGTTATAGACCAATTTTGTAGAGTGACTATGATGATGTTGTCCCATCGACTGTGCTTTTTCCTCTCCACCATTCAACTTTGTAGATTTTTGTAAGTGTCCCGAGGCCTCAGGGTCGCATCCCTGAGCAGTTTTGTTCCCCTCCATTTGCTCAGTTTGCAATGACAATCTGATCCACACAGCTAAGTTTAAGAGTGTCATAGCAAAGGGTCTGAATACTTATGTACATGAGGTATTTCTGTATATCAATTATAATACATTTCTGAAATTTCTAAAAACCTGTTTTCGCTTTGTCATTCTGGGGTATTGTGTGTGGATTGATAGCAAATTCTTTTAATTTAATCCATTTTAAATTGAGTCTATAACGCAAAAAAGGTGTTAAAAAATACTTTTAGAAGGCACTGTATATCTGTTATTATTGGATTTTAACATGTGTAACAGGCCTCACGCTGCCACAAACAGTATTTCTCTCCAGCACAAGCTCACACAAGAAACTGCATCATCTGTATTGCCAACACACGTGACCTCCCGCGAAATACCCGATGTTTAAAAGATACGCAACCGAAAAGCTAGCAATTTGATGGCGCTGGTGGGAGTATTTCAACTTCTGAGGAGTGAGTTTATTACCTTTTGAAGTCAGTTACACGTGTGTAAGTGACTTAAAAAATTTTTTTGATGGCCCATGCAATTGCATACTAATTCACCCCATAGATGTTGATAGTCGTGTTAATAGTGGGATGAATAGTTGATGACATATAGGATGAGCATCTCCTGAGCTTCTTCCCGATTATGACGATAACCAAACCTCAGGCTGCTGCCATGCTGGGTTGACTTCCTAGATCAAATGTAGTGTGATGAGGTTCTTGGTGTCTTTGCTCAGAGACTGTTGAGTTCTTAGATTATTTGCTGTCAAGTCAGAGGGCCTATGATATATGTACTGTATGTGCATTTGGGAATAAGGAGCAACAAATTAAATGATTATACTGAAGCCATATGTAGGCATACTATCATATGATGCCTATAAAGTGTAAAACTATAGCCTACATTCTGGGTACAGTAACATTAAATTATATTATTAATTATCAAGAATAGGTGCTGTAGGTGCTCTTTTTCTTGTAGAAACCTTGATATGCGGCTAGTTCTGTCATACCATCTGTATCTGTGTATTAGTCTAAGCCATTGGATTTGTTTCAGACTAGGGCATCAAACAGAAATAGCTGAAGTGTTACAAATTGTGTTTCACTCGGATTCCTGTGTGGGCTAAAAGACTGATGAACGGGTCAAAGCCTTGGTACAGAGGCACCATTACATTAGCATCATTGTGAGGAGCACAGCTTATAAACTGTCCTCAAAGGGCAAGTGTTTATTTGTTAATAATGGTGCTTTCAAGACTTGTGCTATCAAGACCACTGAACACAAGACCTACTGTGTGATACATTAAAGGGGGAGACAAGAGATCTAACAAATCAGACTTTGGATGATGTGTATACATAACCATCTATCATATGAGATAATTTTCACACAACCGTTGCCCGACAAAAGTTTAAAAATAATGCAGCTTGCAGATTGTTCAGTGATATGCATTTTCTGACATTGAATTCCCATGACTCAGCTGTTGTGCTTGTGATTTGAAGCTGTCAGAGAGGATGAGCCGAGTGATGCACAGCTGCTAAGCCCTGTGGAAGGAATGGCTAGGAGCACATGCAGCCGCTCTGACTGAAGGAAGCAAAATGGCCCCAGGACAGTCTGATGTTTCCTGATGTGGGTCAGGTTACCCTCCCATCACCAATTGTCTGGAAGGGGAGGGTCAATCAACAGGAAATACGGCAGCTGTCAACAAATGGATGGCAGTCACTTTCACACAACAGTCCCTAGATGAGTCAGTACTATGCTCTTGTGTCGGCTACAATTACAGGAAGTTATAGTGTAATTGGTGACATTTTAAATGAATTGCAAACAGGGAGTTACAGTACTTTCATCACATTTCTATTGGTTTGGATCACACTTGTTGGGTTTAGATCACACTTCTGCTACTAAAAGCAAAGATGAGAGTAGCCTCAGTGCAAAGATTGTGCATGCCAACCCAACATGCTACATTAACATTGGCCCTTTCTCAATTGTTTGACACTCAATCCCTTGCGTCCTCTCCTTCATCCTCCACTCGCTTTTTAATCAAAACGCATTGGAGAAGAAGGTATAGGTTCCCCTGAGATATTCTCCTCCAATGCTTTTTGAGAAGGAAGCGAGGACGCAAGGAATCAAGTTTCTAACAATTGAGAAATGGCCTTTATGTGAAAGAGCCTAGACAATTTGGTTCGGTAGCAGTAAAATAAGTTTTAAGTTAATCTGCACTATGCCATGACCACCACTCATACCAGAACTAAGCACAGAACATTTGACGTACTGTACATATCTACTCCAGAAATTACAATGAAAGGGGTTGAAAGGGATCATCATTTACGGTCATCCATGCCAAGTAACATTCTTCTACAGAGCCACACTCTCATTGGATGTTATTCTTGTTTCCTAAACAAGTGTGTTTGATGCTCAGATGTGTAGGTGGAATGCCAAGTGAATCCAATTAAGAGTTTAATCTTGCCAGTGTTTGTGTTCACTGTGGCGCCACACACCAGTAGGGAATGCTGGGAATAGGCCAGTCCTACCGTCTGATTACTGTATTTCTCTCATACAGCAGAGCTGAACCATGGTCTCACTATGAACACAGCACAATGCATGTTTGAAGTGAACACACACATTTATTACACGTGTTAACACTGTAATAACAGATGCAGTAATCTAGAAGAGCTGGTTGGCCAGCCAACAAACTAGATTGTATTTGCTTTCTCTAGCATAAGGAGGCAACTTCTGTATGAGCAGTCCACATAAGACAGGACAAATACTTTTTGGTGGATTTATCAGAATATAGTAGGCTATGTTCTTCAATGAAAGTAGTATTTTTTGATAACTACTGTAATAAGCTGTTAAAGGTCCAGAATGTAGATTTGAGCTTTAAAATAGTGCTAAATGGCGAGGATAAATCGGTAGTGATCAAGGAATGAGATCACATGGTAACGATAGTTTACATACCTATTTTATGTATGTTTATAAGGATACTGTATGCAAATATTTGCCGCTGAGAAAATGTTTATATTGTCATTTACACATTTTCAGTGTGGCCAAAGAGGGCAGCAAAGCGCAACACTACATCTTCACCTTTAATGAACTACTAACAGTCCACTATTGATCGGACAGAAAAGAGAAGGGCCCTCAAAAGAGCTAAGAAACAGATATGTCTACACGCACACACACACACACACACACACACACACACACACACACACACACACACACACACACACACACATACACATACACACACACACACACACACACACACACACACACACACACACACACACACACACACACACACACAGACTCCATGCCTCCTAGTGACATGGTATAGTCACAGTAGCCTCTTCGCAACTCAGTCAATAGACTTCCATTAGGAGCCTGTGACCTCCTCTCATCCCCTTGGAGCCCGCTGGCCTCTGCTGTCCGTATCAATATGAATTTTAGCCTTTGTGCCTGTCACCCACAATTCCTTGTGTCCATTAGTCTCAAGTTTCTGTTTCCCTCAACTTCTATTATTGATTTTTGTATGCTGTTCATCCAAAGAATGTACAATGATCTTAAAACAGGGGCCGTTTGTTGTGCAGGATGGATTTCTGTCATGAGGCCATTGAAGAATTCTGATGAATTCTACCCTTTTAATGATTTTAATACTTCAGACACTGTTTGCATTGCAGTAGCTATCTTATCTCATTTCATAATTGCCTTACAGCTATGTAAGCAAGCTAAACAGATGTGTCTGATAGTGAGATGAGATTTGACAGACAAGGCCAGATGACAGGGGCTTCTGAAGTTGGTTAGAAGGGGCCCAAAAGGTCAGGTCATTTCATCTCAAAGGACAAAATGAAGTGACCTGTCTACATGACAGAATGTCACAGCAAATAGAGGTTACAATATGGCTACTATCTCTAGAGATCATACATGTGGTCAACACACTAAGAATTTCTTCATATTCATTGCAAGTATTGTGACAATAGCAACAATTTTGTAAAACTGTGTGATGAATTTTAGCCTTTTCAACAGCTATTCATTCTCATTAAAGACGCCCTCCAGAGGGGTGAAAATCATTAAATCTACCATGTGCTACTTTTCATATATTGCGGCAACGACACCCCCCATCCCTCAGCAGAACAATGGTGAACAGCGACAGAGATCCTTGTTGTCCGAGGTAAACAGTGACAATAAAAGCAGCTTCTTGTCCGACTACAGCGTTGATGTACTGTATATAAATATAATCCTAAAAAAATAAAAAATAAACCATGATAAACCTTCCCTCCTTATATCCTGCCTCTCGCTCATGCTCTCTTCATATGTAGGCTACCTGACTACCTGGCTACCTAGATTAATTAATTGCAAGCTCATTGACTATGATCAAGTAGTCTACATGTAGGTCTATTCCTCTTCATACTGTTGCAAGTCAAAGTCAAACCGAAAAAGGGCTTTTGGGGCTGGGCGGTTGCTTCATGTCACCAAAGCACATTTGTCAGTTTTCAAGGATTTTGACCTTGGGTCTAAATATATATTTTTTCTTCTTTAAATTGAAGATGAGAGAATGATGTAAAGAGAAATTATCTCTTTACAACCTGGGAACTAATAGATGGTGTTTGGTGCATGTGTTTCATTGACAAAGGACTGATCCCTAAGAGAGGGAGATTAATGACCTTTGACTTTATTTATGTTCTGGGCACTCATGCAAGGCCTTTTTCCAGATAGGGTCACTGTAATCCCTTAGCTGCCTTTCAATTTACAGAGGCACAGTGTCACTCCAGACCGCTAAAGTCGACTAAATTAATGGATCAATAGACCCTCTGATTGCCTCCTGGGAGGGTAGAGATTCCCCTTGTCGCTATCGGGTTACCGGTCATAATGAATGGGGTGTTGTTTATGTTGTAAAGTGCAGTGTCATTGAGTCCTTTGAACAAGCCCCTCTTAACCAGCAGACCTTAGTGTACCACTTGGGATCTGCTCTCTGGTCCTCAACCATCTCAACCTCAGCTTCCCCAACTGTGTCCTAGAATACTGCCCATTTGGACTCATGTACCGTGGCTTCATTTACTTGCTTTAGTTGTCCTTTCATGACCAGTGGAGTATTTAATAACATGTTAATATGTTAAATGTTTTTTGTGCAAATCAAGCATCAGATAAAACAATATTAATGTGTGACGAAAAAGCATGAGATCATGTTAAGTTGCAGTATAAAAGCATCACCTACTATTTTGTGTGAAGTACACAGAATACACAGTACAGCTGAAAGCATGTTAATGTTTGACAATAACTCCACCGTACAACTATCGTATTTGAGACTGGTTGCTTTATCAGTTTAACTCAACCCCAAGGCAGTTCTGCAATCTAATTAGTGGTAATTATAGATCCCATACAAGAATGCACACAGAGAGCTTTATGGCAAGACTGGTGTGGCATTAGTGTAGTACATTCATCACTGGAGTGTGAAAATAGATTAATGACACATTATAAGGATAATTACACATTTGTAAGAAACATTCAGTGCTTATTAGCAGAAAAGCAATTAATAGGGCCTGACATAGAATCGTCAGTCCAGATTGTCCCTCTAAGCTTACACAAATATGATTTAGTATGACAGTACTGTCATGATCTTAGAAACAGAAAAGAGCAAACTTGGACGCTTTAAGGACAATTTACTGTGTGACTCAAAAAAAGGTTCACCACAGTGTCAACATATGCAAACATACAGTAGGTAAACAGATATTTATCAGCTTTTCATAGTTGTCTGTGCATACACCAAAACACACACACACACACACACACAGTGAGTTTTTGCTGTGCTTTCGATCAGCGGACAGTGTACTGTTGGCGTGCACACCCATTGGCTACCCCTGACATCCATATTGCCTACTCAGTATTTTTGCTATGATTCGATATGACATCTCCAGTCTTCACAAGAATATTTGACCATAACAATGAGATCCTGTGATGTTAACTAATATGCCAAGAGTAGTTGGACGCCTTGTGTGTTCATTCTGTTTCAGATATGACTGTAAGTATTTTTGCATGTTAGTGGCATGAGAAAATCTCACGCCACAATGATTCAAAGCAACCACATTATCACTTGCATTTCTGGATCAATGATTTCAAACAATGGCAACTGAAAAATAAGACATTTTAACACTGAATCAGAAACATGTGCTGTGTGGGTTATTCATGGTCAGATTTGAGAAACATGCTGACAGTTCTGGACAGCCTTGAGCTGTAAGAACAGCCCAGAATAACTCATAGTGCTATTTCACCATAGAAAAAGCTTCCTTTGTAGCCACTGTTGGCAGTAAGTCAATAGCATGTATTAAACTACCCATAATGCTCTCCAGTCATCGATAGCCCTTAAATGAGTGCATATGGTGTCTTGGCATTGGGTTCTTTTGATTAGGTTGAGATGTTAATGGATTTTTCTTCGCCTCTGACTGACAAGTCTCCAGCTCGTAGCAGACTACAGGCAGCCAGTGGGTCATCTGAACCTTGTGGTTTGAGTGTAGAGTGCATAGATACAGTGAGCGCTGCGTTTGCAAGCATCGGTCACTGGGAGAGTCAGGATGTCTGGCGACTGTAACCACCCCCGCCTCCCCAACACACACACACACACACACACACACACACACACACACACACACACACACACACACACACACACACACACACACACACACACACACACACACACTCTGGGACACACACAAACACAAACCATCAGCATCATACACACCACCCCACCTTAGTGAAGGCACCTTGGTAGAGAATGTAAGTATTACAGTACTACAATCTATAGCTGATGTCTGATTCTAGATTATCTCATATTACTGAAGATTATAATATTTGATCCACACACTAAACTCAGTAACACCAGTGTAGCACTAATCTGGGTGCTAGCACAATTGGTCTGAGTTGGATTGGATTACACACGTCTGCCTGTTGGGCTAAGAGAGATCAAATTCCAACTCAGGAGATTTTCAGTGGAATAACCAACGAGATTTAGATTCTGGTTAGATGGGAGACCCCTATATATGAAAGATTTGGGGTCATTATGTCTCAATGAGGACAGACAACCACTGAGCTACTCTTGTGAGCTGTACATATTTAGGAACACTTTACATTACAGTAAGTTGCCAATATGTGTAGTTACACTAATTACTCTCCTAACAACATTCTATTAACATGATGTAACATAATGATTTGGTAATTGCATAATATATGGAGTTGAGCCGTTTGTGTTATAACATAAGTTATAACCATATATGTGTAGGAAGTACCATGTTTTGAGCTAATCTGACAGCTACAGTACAGCTAATATCTATGTACAGTTCCTGCCAAGATGTAAAGTAGAACTCGCACTTTAACCATAATTCTAACTTTGAACTTTCTAATTTCCTTTTTTATTATTTATATATTACAGCATTTTTGTTATATCTTCCTACTGTTACAGTACCTTGATTTGTAAGTAAGTGGTACAGTACCTTGATTTGCAGATAGACATAGTTCTCGACTTTGAAATTATTATTGTGAAAATATTATGTAATTGAAAGAAATTATATATATATATATATATATATATTGTATATATTGTACACCCCTCCCAAAAAACAAGCTTAATGAATTGTATTTTCATTTATGCCTATTACCATAGAGCCTGTTTGGTTGGATTCCATGAGAAGCTTACCATGTACATTTAACAGTCTTTTAAAAAGGAATAGACAGGAACTTGAGAAAACAACAGATTTCTCTGCAGACTAAGTGGTTGAGTGAACAGGTTAACAGTGGCAGGCCTTTGAATGGCAATGACAGGGAGAAAGCAGGGAGAAGCTCCAGCACTGAAGGGGGAAGTGACCCGGAAACACTGTGTAAGTGCAGCTAGCGTGGCCCTTTAGGAAAAATCGCCCCAGAAGCAGCAATTCCTCCTTATAAACACACATGCACAATCTCTCTCTCTCACTCTCTCTCTCTCTCTCTCTCTCTCTCTCTCTCTCATACGTCTCACGCACACACACACACACACACACACACACACACACACACACACACACACACACACGCACACACACACACTACACACACACACACACACACACACACACACACACACACACACACACATAAACTACTAATTTGACATCAGGTTTGGCCTACAGTTTATATTAATTGAAGCTAAAAAAAAAAACATATTTACATGGTCATTATTACACTGATAAGTTCAGTCTAACTACAGTGTGGATACATGCTGTGAACTCAAAGTTGATAGTGTGCAATCAGTGTGAACAGTTCATTTAATTTAGCTTATAGCTATAATGTGTAAGAAAACGTATGATTACACCAACCGCAAGTTAAGATTGAAGTTGTAGGCTAAGTACAGGAACCTATTATGTAATAGTATGTACCTACACTGTAATCACAGTACCTATCATGTTAATACATGGTTTAGCTTCACGTAGTGTAAAGTTTAACCAAATGTTCATTTGGATGCAAAACACACTGAAAGCACTCCTAGTAGGCCTATGTATTTTGAATATCTGATGAAATACACAACATTGCACTCTCTAGGAATAGTCAGAATTTGTCTGATTATATAATTCAAAGAGCTTGGAGATATTGCAAATATTAAAACATTTTTTTATTGCATATGTTATCATCATTTTCATGATATATGTCAACAGCCCTACTGTTTCTGGATAATGAGAGGATATTTAAGAAAAAATACTTTAAAATGAACAATTGTAAGGCCATATAAATAAAATTCAAATTATACTGCACAGGGAGGAACACATTTCAGCTATTCAAGACAGAGTGGATTAAAGTTAGAGCATCTTACATAGACGTTTATGAAGCAAGCAACAACTAACTGGAGTGATAATAAAGATAATAAAGTGAACCAATAATTCCAAAATCAAACCCAAGCACAACATAAACATACATTCATTTAAATGCCATTACTGCAAAAAACTAAAACTGATCAATGTCCAATACTGTATTGCATGCATAGATCATACTTTGGTAGTGATTATTAATTCATTGATGATAAATTCCTAGCTGTTGGTGGAGTAGAAATTGCACTAGGCAAATAATAAAAATAATAACAAAAATAATACTAATCATATATTATTATTATTATTTTACCTACCCTCATTATTTATTTCAACTAACCCAAAACATAATTTAAAAGAACTAAAAGTGGCACATGCGTGTGGTGTATTTGTTGAGGCAGTTATCACGAGAATAAAACCAAACTTATAAGTCTATTGTTTGTACACTGAAATAGGTTGGCATATTCAGTCTGAACTTTGTATTTGCATTCTTGAATTGAATAAAATAAAAAATAAAACATTAGGCCTACAACTACCACGTGTCAGTGGGGACTAGTTCCAAACGTTTTGATTGCCATTGAAGTCGCATTCCAGAGTAGGCCTAGACTACATCCCAAACACGCTCAAAGTCATCCGTCTGCATCGAAAAGGCTAAAATATTTACCCGCGTTTGAGAAGTAAATGTAAGGCGCGTGGCTTGGATATACAACGGGGAAAGGTATTGGTAATAAACATCCGCCCAATATGTTATCTTTGTAAAGAGTGGGTAGTTGCACATTTTTTCCAGCGTCTGAAAAATGGTCTACGGCCACTGGTCCTTCGATGTCCGTTGATAACTGTCGCTTCAACTTATTCCGACGGTTCTGGAACCAAATTTTCACTTGAGTCTCTGTAAGTTGTAATGAATTTGCAAGACATGCTCGTTCTGCACTGCTAAGGTATCTTTTCATGTCGAAGGTAGACTCCAATTGAAAAATCTGTCTCTTTGAGAAGATAGTGCGTGTTTTCTTCTTTGCCATTGCTTTGGCTTTCGTGTTGGGTTTGTGTTGTTCGGATACGTCGTCGCAGCTGCCCGCACTATCTGTCCTTGGACAAGTGTCAATCATCTTCATCGCGTCCTCCCCACAGACTGTAAGAGCACGAGCGGAGGCATCGTGGTGGGCGCTGTTTGTTTGCGCTGTGAAATGAAGCGATAAAACTTGTTTTGATGCGATGGTGACATCAACTCGTATGCATCACTGGACTATAGTAGGTGGAATATGAAACATTACATAACCCAGCATGTTGAAGTTATAGTCTTTAATTGATTGGCTTTTATAGGCTATGCCTGTGCAATTTATCAAAACACATGAGAAATAAGCGACTTTAAGATATAGGCTACGAAGGGGCTCGCTCACCTGTCTCGTGAGATATGTAGTCTGACTCGTGCCGTCTCTGAACGTCGTAGTCCCCATATGGATGCTGAAAATCATTTTTACGTCCACTGTCAATCTGCGCTTTTGAGTCGAATGCTTCAAAGTTGTTGTTATTTTGCTTCAGGTTTAGGATATTGTCAATTGTGAATTTCAACGAAGCAGTTCGGCATGGAATATCCTCCTTGTTCATGTTTCCCGACATTTACAGTGTTCCTTGTTGAATTGTGGTTGAAGTCCCCAAAACATCGAAGCCCCTGGATACTCCAAGCACCATTGCTCCTCGATTGCAACTACACCAGGGCGTAGTGTACCGTTATTCAATGAACCGGAACACTGCGGTTTAGCCGCGTTTGATTGGTGAGATTGGGAGGCAGCGTGACGCCAAATATCTGACGAAGGCGGGAAGCATCCTTGGACAACTGCAAGAGTGGATTCAACTTATGTCCACATTGTTTTATTGGGCAGTAGCCTATGTATTCATACATAAAGAACTCCCAATTGATATAGATTTGGGTTTTTCAAAATTACATGAAAAGTAGCCCTGGATGAGGCTATGCGTAATGAAAATGTATGCCTATCAAATTGAAAATAACATGAATCACTCAGGTATGTAACCTATAGTTTGTATTACTTCCGATTACAATTGTAAGCAATGACATCAACACTGCACCAAGTTTAGTTGTATTAATAGTCGTCGTATTGATAGGCTCTATTGGGTCGTTCCAAATCCAGTTGAGTGTATATTCTTAAATACATGTTTCGTTTTTCATTTTTGAGTGTTAGGCTGCTGTTTAGAGAAGCCAGGGAGAACGATGTTTTTTGTCAGGAAAATGATGAGGGCCGATAGGCTACCTAATTTGCTAAATGAAGCCAAATAGCCAGCTTGTGATTTATTTACATTATTGAAACCCTTTACGCAACTTTGTTTACAATGTCATTATGAAAAGCCTGGCTTATTTTGAAGAAAAAAAAAGTCAAAGTTCTAGTCACATCATTATACTCCGAGCAATCAGTAAGTTTGTTGAATATATAAAAGATCATATTGGATGAAACATATGCTTAAATGTTATAATATAGGCCTCTGATTCTTATTCAAAGCCTTTTCTTTTCATTCTCTTAAACTCAAGACTGAAACAGGAAGAAATGTGTTGGTCTAAAAAGTGATATTGAATGTTTACTGGATCACTCTTGCAGTTAACTTGTGGAATTTCACAATGTCTGTATTTTCTAGCAGACACATCATCCCACTGGCCCCCATCTCCGTGATGATTGTCAGAATGCAGCGTTTACCTATAGGCTAATGTTCGCACAATCAACAACAAACACGTTATACACTTCATCTACTTTATTCACATCTGATGGGACAACTCGTGTACAAAATGGCATATTTGACATTTGTATGACATTTATTTTAATTAAAGAATATGAAACAATCATATAATACAATTCCCATGACCCCGTGTGTATACAAAGTCTACCTAAAAGTGTCTTAATAAGTAGCCTAGCTATTGCGATTTAAAAAAAGACACAATGACAAAAGGGAGTAAGGATAATATTCCCAAGTAATTTGCCAATCATTTAAGTAGGCCTAATAGCATAATAAACGCCAGAACATTGTTGGAACCATATAATTTAATAAATTAATTTAGTGAAATAATTATATTTCAATATTGGAACTTGCATAAGCTACCAAATTAGAGGATTTTACGAATTCGGTTTGAGTGTTTAATGTGCAACACTTTACAAACTCTTCTCTGTCCAATCGTTATCGCAAATTGTCAGTTCAACTCAACATGCAGTTATAAACCAATAAAGTTACAGCATCCCCATGTTTATCACACGAGACCTGTCATTTGTGATCTTATGAATGACATGGGGTGAGTGAAGTGGGAGATGGGATAATTCACAGTACTCGAGAAACCAACTACGGATGGCGACACTTGCGGTAAGTTTGAGTTCAATGTCCCAGGTGTAGCGTTCTCGTGATATAATATTGGAATCCTGACAATCCTTTGCGCTGAATAGGACAGGCTTGTCGCCTCCATATCGGCAGCTACCTGTCTCTTCCACTTGTTCCTGCGGTTCTGGAACCAAATCTTGATCTGCGTCTCGGTGAGATGTAGGGAGGCGGCCAGCCCCACCCGCTCGGAGCTGCTTAGGTATCGTTTCACGTCGAAGGTGGATTCAAGCTGAAATACCTGACTCCGGCTGAAGACGGTCCGTGTCTTCTTCTTGCGAGCTGCTTTCGTATCAAGTGTGTCACTGTCGTCACGCGCGAAGCAGGACTGTGTTTCGTCATCCTTGTCGTCTGTTAAACTGCCCTCTGTCCTCTCGCCTGGTTCATCGTTGTCTTGCACCGTCTCCGGTAAAGCCGGGGAATCCCGGTCACTGGTTGGTAGTGAGTACTCGAGGTCATCTGAGCTGCATGAGTGGCGTTGCAGACCTGAAATGAGAAGGCGTGTCATTAGAGGGCCAGAGTAAAATCATGCTAAATTCTTGTTACTTTACGCAACGGCCAACAGTGATCAGTAAGAATATTATTCTTATATCAGAGTAGGCCTATATATCAGTCCTGGTATCAACCCTTATTGCATTGTGTGCGAAACATACTAAGCTCCTGTCACATTCACTGAAAAGGACCCAAAACGATACATAAAGCTATTAGGCCTACATTGTAGTCTTGCGTAGGTATTTAAAAAACACAATGTTTGGATCTAGGTTAATTTCAAGTCACTGTGTCATGCTTTTTATTTACCGTGTCGCATGTGATATACCCCGTGTGAAGTGGAACAACTGGAGACGTTTTACGCATGGGGTACAGCGCGAATACGCTAGTGCTGATATTTGTTTTTCTAATTGTTTGATCTATGGGGGCATCTCTATTGAAAATAGTCATTGTAATATAGAATTACGCATACCATTAGCATTGGCCAAGACTTTTTCAACGTTGTTTTTTACTATATCCTGTTTCAAATGTAGCATATTGTGGAAGACCCCTAACTCATAAACATTAAGAACAATAACAGAAGTCGCACTTACTCCTTAACTTGCCGCGAGCTTTGTTGGGTGTAGTTTCACACCAGTTCAAAACGCTATCTGCATCTGATAGGCGTTGTGTGTTTAATCCAAAGTGTGACTGTTGACGCTGCACTGTGCAGCGGCTCTCGACGACGGTGACTTCATTGTAGGAGAGCCCCTTTGCTTTATAATCCACTTTATCTTCGGTTGCAGATTTATGTTTGTCAGTAGTCCTGGTAGAGCGAAGTAAATTGTCAATGAAAAATGATGAACCCGTCGGCGGAGGAGCAAGTTCAGACTCCGACGCTTTATCAAGCATATTGATGGTTTTAAACCCGCCTATTCACCGATTCCTTATTGTTGTTATTCACGTGGTTTTATGACATTCCTGAGTACATCTCTTTCTTCCTACCAAATGTTTATCGTTCTCGTGAACCCTGCCCAGCTATCCACGAGAGCCTGACACATGCAGCACGAGACGGTGAGAAAGTCCGTATGTATACTAGGCTACTGTAAATTTCACGGCGCGAGATCCACGCGCAGCAACAAAAAAAATGCGTCTTGCTATTGGACAGTCGAGGCAGCAAGCGAGCTTACTCCAGAAAATAAAATAGTTGCTTGCATTGAGCCATGAGCCCCCGCTACGTGTTATCGTCTGCCTTGAGGGGCTGAAGGACTCTGTCTCTCTGATGCTTTATTTAGGTCAATTAGGGAGTAAATCAAAGCAGAGATACAGCCGCGTCCTCGGGCTGGGATAGCATGGAAGAAGAAGAGATGGCTTCTTGGAGAATGACACAGTACCTCCTATTGGTTACATCTATTTATGCACATTGTAACTTTATTGTGTCATGTATATTTGCATTCTTTATCGTGCACTGACCACTCAATAATCAATGCTGTTTAGAAATGTTTTGCAGAAAACAGAGGAATCTTATACTATTTCAATCATTCCTGTTGAGTCGCAGAAGGCCTAATGGTAGCATGTGGAAGTTATTGATTTAGGCCAATTAGTTGATAGTCTCCCTCTCTTTAAAAGCCTAATAGGTTGTAATACAGTCAAAATGTTCAATTAACTTAAGTATTCAATGTAAGCAGCCATTTATAACCATTAGTCAAATCTCTAAAGTAATGATATCGGTTTAATGTTATTGTACCGCAGGTTGTGCAACCAACCACCCACTGGAGTAAATCAATTTCAGATTAATGTCCCCATACTATATCATGTATAACAGAAAAGTAGCCTATAACAGACTGTTACAGATTAAAACTAACCTGCATATTGTGCTTTATTCACATATCCAGGTAAATAATAATAATAATAATAATAACAATAATAATAATAATATAGTTATTATGATTATGCCATTCATTATGAAACTCTTATAATATTTCAATCATTTTCCTGTTGAGTCGCCGAAGGCCTAATGGTAGCATGTGGAAGTTATTGATTTAGGCCAATTAGTTGATAGTCTCCCTCTCTTTAAAAGGCCTAATAGGTTGTAATACAGTCAAAATGTTCAATTTACTTTGGAAAGTTGATATTCAGTGTAAGCAGGCATTTATAACCATTAGTCAAATCTCTAAAGTAATGATATCGGTTTGCTGCAATTGTACTGCAGGTTGCAACCAACCACCCACTGGAGCAAATACATTTCAGATTCATGTCTCTACCCTATATCATGTATAATCGAAAAGAAGCCTCTAACAAACTGTTACAGATTCAAACTAACCTGTGTGAAATATTGTGCTTTATCCATGTATCCATATACATTATTATTATTATTATTATTTATTATTATTGTTGTTATCATTATATCAACTCACGAATCTCATGTATTTATATTGTTCCTACTAACCATTTAAATGCAATGCTGCCTGCATCATCAAACTGTTATCAAGTTGTTAACTTATGTCTTTATGACACCCATTACAAATTAAAACTGATCGCTCAGATGAATACTTTCATCATTGATTATCTTTAATAAACTATTGTCAATCAAATGTTTTCCATGGCACTAAAAATGGATCACATGCATTGAACGAAGTATTAGCTTACTTGAATCATGTAGGTGCAGTATTTAGGCTTCTATTTCTGGACACCATGCATTAGCATGTACCACTGTCGTGGTCTTCTGATGTAACAATAATCGAAAAATATGTAGGCCTACAGTATAGTAAATCAAGAGTTCCCTAGGAGGGATTTGTCACGAACAAACCATGTTAACCATTATTCACCCATCAAGATTAAATCAGCTGGGTGTAGTGGGCATAATGTAGCCTATTGAATGCCAAATCCCTTCTTCTACACCCCAATTATTAATTTCCCCCATTTAAATTCTGAACATCCTGTTTTCTCAAATTAAAATGTTACTTTAGACTTCTGTTTGCGTTTTCAGTGTGTCTCATAGTCAGTGTCAAGTCCCTCTCTACATCTATCATACACACACACAAACATACACACTCACTCTCTCCGTATCTCTTTCTCTCTCTCTCTCTCTCTCTCTCTCTCTCACACATCTCACATATTTCTGTGTATTGCTGATGTTTATTTACTTATGTGTTATCACTGCAATGTTAAGAGGAACCTCTCAAAGTACTGTAATTTAATTGTACACGTTACTACCTGTATACTGTGCATATGACCAATACAATAGACTTGACTTGTAAGGAAATATACCAGTTGATTTAAATTAATATAACTTAGAATGATTCATATTATTATTGTCATAACCAAAACACGAAAGACCTAATACTTCATTGTTTATAAACAATTAGTTGTCATAGAAGCCTTTGTAAACAAATTATGTAAAACTACAAATCGTGTTTTTAAAAAGGTATGCTGCTCTCACTGAATGTCATTCCTTGACCACTTTTGGACTGTTTCCCTGGACACAGATTAAACTTAGTCCTGGACTAAATCACCTGAATCTCTCGCTCAAGTAATCTTGGTCTGGGAAACCAGCCCTTTATGTCATAGAAATCAAGTGCTGTTTGCATGTTAAAATGTCATTGGATGGATATATTGGATGGAGTGGAGTGTGGCTTGAATTTCTCCTTTTCCTTGTGGTTTAATTGGATAAACAGCTTTTTGGTTGATTGGAAACATGCTGTATTTTTTGTTCTTTTATTTATCCTTTATTTAACCAGAGAAGTGACATTGAGATTGTCATCGCTTGCCTGAGAAGGCAGCATACACAAAAGTTACATAGAGACAGAAGAGGCAACATAACACACTGTATGATATTAACTGTGATAACCAGGCTATCAATAATGCTCTCATCATTACTGTACTTCATAATAAACAAATTATGTGACTAATGTCTTCAACTCCTGGACTTTGTTCCTGAGTGGAGCTTTTACTATATGACTTGGAATATGACCAGGGACTGCAGTTCTTCACATGATGCCAAACTGTCTCGTGTTGGCTATCCTATAGACAGTCAATGTGACTTCACATAGGCCTTTTGAAAGCACCTATTTTCAAAGATGAAATGCTAAAAAAACTAATAAAGTGTGTTCAATTCAAAGACACCTTACAGACCCCTTTGTGAAAACATTGGGATTTCCTTACAAGTGCAATATACCGTAAAAAAGTTTACCCCAAGTGGTTCTAAAAACTTTGGATAGTATTGACATGGCAGTGTTGGGGTTACATACTTTACTAGGGACTGTGAAACCTGTTTGCAATTTGCAAATCCTTGAAACTGTGGAAGCAACAGGTATAGCAGTTATGCTTAGCCAATGCAATAATTTGCACCCACTTTACCCACCTCCAGTATGTAACAACCATGCAACCATACAGCATGTAGTCACCCAAACCCAATGTCACCCAAAATACAGTATTAATTAATCTAGTTCATATGGAGCGAAGGCCGTCAACAACTCTCCCTCGCTCTCTGATAAACTAATAAAATACCACAGCTCTGTTAAATACTACATTTGATATGGGTTCATTAATTTTCAATAAACGGCCACGTATGTAGTTCAAGTTAACCACACATTTTTGAGACCTTAGATATAGAGTAATACAGAATATCTGACATAAAAAGCATTACACTGCTTTATCATGATGAGTAGTATGGAGAAAAATGTTGTAGCTTCTTAAGAATATAAGATGCTATTAGTGTATATTAACTCACAGAGAGCCTCAGATTCATTTTTATGAACCGACTCCTGGATGTGGACTGACGGACGGACGGACGGACGGAGACACACTTATTCTAAATGAAACTACATTAAGGAAATAGTATAGAATCAGAGCTATAGTTTGAGATCCAAGTGTGAAAGGGGGGCTAAATGTGCTATGCCCTCTACTGGCAAAGTGAGATTGAATTTGGTTTACTAGCTTGCGTTGAGCACAACATTACAAAGCCAAATTGTCATGTTTAGAGTTGCGCTTTTTAGACAAAACCAATCTCTTGTTACACCTTGTGAGTGTTTCTATGGATTTCCCCCTTTGTCTGAGATTTATATATGCTTACTAACTTTAGTTAGACAGGGATTACCTAGGTTAGGAATGTAATCCGGGTTCACTGAAGGAGATGAGGGAGACCCCTAACTATAGGACACGTACTCTGTGTACCTATTCACTGAAGACCCCTATTCAATCACACCTGATACAGGCCGGTGACGCTTGCAGACAGATAGCCCTGCCTACTGCCCATCGTATATACAGGAACTAGCAGAGAACCACTCTTCAAGAGCCCAGCGCGAGAGGGGCGAATGCACCTGTGCCTTTCGGAGCATGGTGATCTGTGATCGCGAAGAATAGCAGACATGGCGCGTTTTCCAGCAATGCCACACTGTAGCATCTCCAAACCTCTTGGACCCTGCAGGTGTAGTCTCCATTCCCCTGGAAGGGGTCTCCCCCATTATAGTATGTCCACTCCTGTGTTCAGCTTTCCTGGCAAATGAGTGGCCCTGAGGGACAACAAATGTTCACTGCTCCACGTCAACAATCTCCATGCCACAGACACGAGTTGGAGAGAGCGCGTTCCTCATTGGTGATTGACGTACAGGTATGCCACTGTGGACATATTATCGATTCTGACCAGGATGTGATGTCCCTGCAGGATGTGGGCTGCGTGTAACTGATCCGACCAAAGTGACGCATCTGTCATCACACCCCTTCGCTCGAGGACTCTCCCCATGGGGGAGCCCCAGAGCCAGGGGGGACAGGTCTCTCTACCACGCCAGCACTGCCAAACACTGTGTGGAGACAAGCATTTGTTGTTGCCTGTGGTGAAATGGATCCAGATGGAGTGAAGTCTTCAGACCCAGACACAGAGCTGGAAGTCTTGGATGTGGAGGAGGCCAAGATGAATGACCACAATCTATGAAGCCATTAAACCCAAGAGCCTCAGACCGGTGTAGTAAGAAACCCACATAGCTGGGCGAAACACCTGCAGACACCGGGACAATGCTCTGAGTCTGGCTGGGGTGAGGGAAGCTCTGAATAAGACTGAGTCCAGGGTCAGACCTAAGATGGTCACTGTTTGGCTGGTAATGAGCGAGCTTTTGGCATGATTCATCTAGAAGCCTAGGTCGACCAGATGTGACAGCAGTATTGCTGTGTGATCTCCTTCCTGTGCCTCAGAGTCTGCGCATACGAGCCAATCGTCCATATACACTAAATTCCGAATGCCTCTCACCATCAAGGGGGAAATGGCGGCTTCGACACACTTTGTGAATCTCTTTGGGGCCAGGGAGAGACCAAATGGCAGAGCCAGGTATTAGTAAGACACTCTCAAGTGGGCAAATGTCAGAAACCTTCTGTGTGTATGACAAACCTTGATGTGAAATGCGCATCTTTGAGGTTGACCGTTGTGAACCAATTGTTTGGGCGAATGGCTTCAAACAGGGCCTTGTGTGTAAGCATGCAAAACCTCTTGGTCTATTGGTCTGATAGCTAGCTTAGCATAGTCATGCCGTCTACTCAACAGAGGCAGGGACAATTTAAACTCACAACTGCTTAAACGTAAAGTAAAGTCTTAAATCTGATAATTCTATGGTTTAGGGAGAGATTCTACAACATAAACCACTTTATTTTGATACAGACAATACTATGATATTTGCAAATGTTAACTGTATGAAAATGTATAACTGGCGTGATTTTTCTGTGAATGTTATTTTCAAATTCTTTATTATGTAAATTGTATCGCCATATAAGGTAATGCTTTTGTGCTTACATTGCCTATTTAAGGTCCATAATACAAATAAAACCATTGACAGAATAGAATGGTCATGTGTGAAACTCATACAATACGTGAAAGTTAGTAATTGGAATCAGGTGTAAATTGGAATATAATAATCAAGTCGACCCTGGCTACCCCAGGCAATATGGAAGTTCTAAACGACCTGAAATTTATTTGCATCGTTTATTGAGTACTTTTCTCCAGTTTATGGGTGCCGCATCTACCCTGAGGCCAACATTCGTTGTTGCTAAATAGGTAAAGTGAGTTTCATGTGACTTCAGTCACATCAAGCTGATTTTATCTTTGTGAGACAATAGCCATTATACTGTGTTGTCTATGAGGCTAACACCATCATAATTGCCCGCAGCACAAGCGTCAAGGTGAAAAACAGATCTCTCCCACTATAATCAGTTTGGGTGTCCTAATCAACCACGTCAACCAAAAGATCCTGCTTGCATAAAGGCTGTGAAGTGCTTTAATGGATGCTCTTTCTCTATTTCAGAGGCGCACACTGCATAGTTCTATCCAGTGTTGTTTGTTTTGGTGTTGTCTTGCTGTGCAATCTGACGGATCATATCAGGACAGCCTCCGTAGCTAGCAGCACATTGATGCACGCAACAGATTTGTGGGGGGACATGCAGTGTTCGGCCTGTAGAGGGAGCTACAGGACCATGGCCGGGGTTGTGTCGGCGAGACTTTTGTTGCACACCTGCTGCGAATTAAGTCTCGTCGGCGAATGTTTAAGATGTGTGTGCTTCTGCCATTTCAGTAGGCGAGGAGAGCTGAGAGCGGAGAGTGGGGAGAGAGAGAGACGCTCTGACGAGGCTGGAAAGCCAACGGACAAATTATTATTATTACTGACTGTATGAATAAACGGGACCTTTCCCTCACTACACCGCTGCGTCTGCCTCTGTGTACACGGACATTGTCACATTTGGCGCCCAACCTGGGACACAGAGGGAAGGCGGAATGGAGGCGCTAGCAGCGGCGATGTCGAGGATAGCGCTTGTCCTCGAGCAGCAGACGGCCCTGCAGCAGACCCAGCAGGCGACGCTGGAGGAACTAACGGCGGCGAGGATCGCGGACAGTGCCCTCCTCCAGGACTTCACCAGGGTCGGCGGGCCGGCGCCAGGGACCGGAGCGGCACCAGGTCCCCCCAAAGTCCAGCTGCAGAAGATGGGGGACCTGGACGACCCAGAGGCGTTCCTCGCGGTGTTCGAGGGGACGGCAAGGATCTCGGGGTGGCCGGTCCGAGAGTGGGCCTACCATCTGCTGCCCCTCCTGTCAGGGGAGGCGCAGCTCGCGGCCCACAGTTTGCCGGCGGCCGCCCAACGGGATTACACGTCCCTGGCCCGGGCGATTCGGGACCGCCTGGGCCTGACACCGGAGGAACACCGGCGCCGGTTTCGGGCCCTGACAATGGAGGAGGGGTGCCGGCCCTTCGCCTTCGCCCAGCGGCTGGGGGACAGCGCATGGCGGTGGCTGGACCCCGAGAACAACTCGGCGGTGGAGGTCGGGAACCGGGTGGTAATGGAGCAGTTCGTCGCGGGGCTCCCGGCCCGTACCGCCGCCTGGGTCCAGTACCACCGCCCCCAGGACCTCAAGACCGCCGTGGGACTGGCCGAGGACCATCTCTCCCTCCCACCGCGGGGGCCACAACGACCAACCCCGGCCCCGCGGCAGGGGGGGGGGGCCGACGCCCAGGAGGAGCCGAGGGAGCAGAAGGAGAGAGGCCGGCGCCCGCCCCAAGGTCGAGATGGCAGGGGCGCACCTATCCAGAGCCGACCCCGGCCCCACAGGGAGCACCTCGAGCGACAGGGGGGGTGTGTTGGCAGTGCGGACGGCCGGGCCACGTGCAGGCCGAGTGTCAGGCGATGGACGTGGGACAGGTCGTCCGCATCGGCGACATACCGGGCCCTCCCCCCGGACCAGGAGCGGCGTATCGTATTCCGGTAAGGATACAACATGATACGCACCAGGCATTCCTGGATTCGGGCTGCATGCAGTCCATGATCCAGGAGCGCCTGGTTCGGCCGGGGGCATTATTGAAGGCATCGAGGGTGCGGGTGAGGTGTGTGCATGGGGACATTCACGAATATCCGGTGGTCGCTATTGAAATTCATTTTGAGGGGAAAAACCATAGTGTACAGGCGGCGGTTAGCCCACGCCTCACGCATCCCCTGATTCTAGGTGTGGATTGGGAGGGGTTTCCTGGTTTTCCCGGTAAAGAGGGCTACCGGGATGCGTGCACGACAGCTAGGGAGGTGTGAGGCGTGTAATGTGCTCTGTGCCGAGGCGGCGCCTCGCGGCACTGCCGGGGAGCCGGAGCCGGCGGGGGCGCCTCACCCCGAGACTTCCCCGCCGAACTATCCGCTGCTAGGCGACTTCCCCCTCGAGCAGTCTCGTGACGAGACCCTAAGATCAGCCTTTGACCAAGTGATAGCAATTGATGGTACTTTGATACGGCCAGACACGGTGCGCGCCCACCCCTATTTTGCGATTATCAGCGACAGGTTATATAGAGTAAGTTGTGACTCACATAGTCAGGAGGAAGTAACCCAGTTGTTGGTTCCCCGCAGCCGCCGCCAAATGGTCTTCCAGGCGGCTCATTTCAACCCCATGGCGGGCCATCTAGGGTATGACAAAACACTGCACCGTATAATGGCTCGATTTTATTGGCCGGGGATTCGGGCAGAGGTGCGTAGGTGGTGCGCTTCCTGTCGGGAATGTCAGTTAGTAAATCCCCCGGCCATTCCACGGGCCCCCTTGCGGCCCTTACCATTGGTCGAGAACCCGTTCGACCGCATTGCGATGGATATTATCGGGCCATTTGACCGGAGTACACAGGGTTATCGATTTGTGTTGGTCTTGATAGATTACGCCACCCGATACCCCGAGGCAATACCTCTGCGCAATATCTCTGCCAGGAGTGTAGCGCAAGCATTGTTTCAAGTCATCTCCCGCGTGGGAATCCCGAAAGAGATTCTCACCGATCAGGGCACTAATTTTATGTCACGCACCCTCAAGGAACTGTATGGCTTGTTGAACATCAAGGCGATTCGAACCAGTGTTTACCACCCGGCCACTGACGGCCTTTGTGAGCGGTTCAATCGGACCTTGAAGTCAATGATCCGGAAGTTTGTCCACGAGGATAGTCGGAATTGGCATAAATGGCTAGATCCCCTGTTGTTTGCGGTGCGGGAAGTTCCCCAAGCTTCCACCGGGTTTTCCCCGTTTGAATTACTCTACGGGCGTAAGCCCCGGGGTGTCCTAGACCTGCTTAAAGAAAATTGGGAGGAAGGGTCGACTTCGCACAAAGCTCCACGCCCTAGGGGCTATCTCACGTGAGCATTTGCTGCAAGCCCAGGAGCGTCAGAAACGCCTGTACGACAGGGGGACTACCCTACGAGAGTTTACACCGGGAGACAAGGTGCTCGTACTGTTACCCACCTCCAGCACGAAATTACTCGCGAAGTGGCAAGGGCCGTTTGTGGTCACACGTCGCATGGGGGACGTGGATTATGAGGTTATACGCTCGGACCGGGGGGATAGCTTGCAGGTGTATCACGTCAATCTCCTAAAAAAATGGAACGACGTGGTCACTGTTGCTCTGGCTACGGCAATTCCAGAGAGAGAGGAGTTCGGTCCGGAAGTCCCAAAATCGAAAGTTAGCACTCCGGTCGATATTGATAACCATCTCTCTGCTAGCCAGGCCGCGGACGTTGCAGATTTGCAGCTTAAGTTCGCCGATGTGTTCTCTCCCCTGCCCAGTCGGACTACGCTCATCGACCACCATATAGAAACGCAGCCGGGTTTAACGGTGCGCACGCGTCCCTATAGGTTGCCGGTGCACAAACGAGACGTTGTGTGCAGGGAGTTGGAAGCCATGCTGGAGCTGGGTGTGGTCGAGGAGTCCCGCAGTGATTGGTGTAGCCCCATCGTGCTTGTCAACAAGCCAGATGGGGCTATACGGTTCTGTGTGGACTATAGACGGGTTAATGCGGTCTCCAAGTTCGATGCATATCCGATGCCCCGGGTCGACGAGCTCTTGGACCGGCTTGGTACGGCCAGATACTTCACGACATTGGATTGCACGAAGGGATACTGGCAGATTCCACTCTCGCCGGTGTCCCGGGAGAAAACGGCATTCTCCACTCGGCTCGGGTTATTCCAGTTCACCGTGCTCCCTTTCGGGTTGTTTGGAGCCCCAGCCACTTTTCAGCGCCTCATGGACCGTATTCTGCGGCCGCACGCCGCCTATGCTGCGGCCTACCTAGATGACATTGTCATTCACAGTGACACCTGGCCGCAGCATGTGCGGAGTGTGGCTGCTGTTCTGCGGTCCCTGAGGCAGGCGGGGCTGACGACCAACCCGAAAAAGTGCGTGATCGGGCGGAGGGAGATCCGGTATCTGGGGTACCACTTGGGACGGGGGGAGGTGCGACCGCAGATTGAAAAGACTGCGGCCATCGCCGCCTCTCCCCGGCCCAAGACAAAGAAGGAGGTGAGGGCCTTCCTGGGGCTGGCGGGATATTACCGGCAGTTCGTAGCAGGGTTTTCAGAGCTGGCCAGTCCCTTGACGGACCTCACCCGGAAGGGTGCCCCGGATCCGGTCCAATGGTCGGGCCAGTGCCAGGGGTCGTTCGAGGCCCTTAAGGGGGCTCTTTGTGGAGAAACGGTCCTGTATGCGCCTGATTTTAACCTCCCTTTCTCCCTGCAGACGGACGCGTCGGAAAGAGGGCTGGGAGCAGTGCTGACCCAGCGCGTGGAGGGGGCCGACCGACCGGTGCTGTACCTGAGCCGCAAGCTGTCGGAGAGGGAGGGCCGGTACAGCACCGTGGAGAAGGAGTGCCTGGCCATCAAGTGGGCGGTCGGCACCCTCCGCTACTACCTGCTGGGTCGCGCCTTCACCCTCTACTCCGACCATGCCCCCCTCCAGTGGCTCCACCGCATGAAGGATGTAAACGCGAGGATCACCCGGTGGTACCTCGGGTTGCAGCCCTTCAACTTTTCCGTCGTGCACAGACCGGGGGCGCAGATGGTCGTGGCAGACTTCCTCTCCCGTGCAGGGGGGGGGGAGTAGGTCGTCGGCCGTTGGGTCCCCGGCCTGTGTCGGGCGGTGGGGGTATGTGGGGGGACATGCAGCGTTCGGCCTGTAGAGGGAGCTACAGGACCGTGGCCGGGGTTGTGTCGGCGAGACTTTTGTTGCAAACCTGCTGCGAATTAAGTCTCGTCGGCGAATGTTTAAGATGTGTGTGCTTCTGCCATTTCAGTAGGCGAGGAGAGCTGAGAGCGGAGAGTGGAGAGAGAGAGAGACGCTCTGACGAGGCTGGAAAGCCAACGGACAAATTATTATTATTACTGACTGTATGAATAAACGGGACCTTTCCCTCACTACACCGCTGCGTCTGCCTCTGTGTACACGGACATTGCCACAAGATTATATTTGGATGCGGTGGAAATTAGGTGGAAATTGATAGTATAATTACTTAATTGGTAATAATTACTTAAGTGTGTGAGCCACCTGTCAGGTCTAAAAAAATAAGTTGGTCAAGAAGTGAATTGTAGTAGGTGAATTATGGAGAGTGGGGCCTTGCTCTTATAGAGGCGCCTAACAGCAATGACACCCTCCACATACTTGACTCTTTGTTCGAGAACCTCAGTATCCAGCACATAGCTCACAGATTGAGGTGTCTAGAGGCACGGTGGGCAGACTTTGTGAGAGTCTGACTTCCGCAAGGTACACCAAACAAAGGTACACAACAAAAGTGATGTCCTAAACTAGTGCAATAGTCTATACTTTCAGGGCTATGCTAAAGTGCTATGCTACACTAGACTAATACATACATGGGGCGGCACCCACTCCTAACCTGGTGAATTGTAACAGAGGTGAGCCTACGTGGTGGAAATGTACCTTACCTATTCACCTTACCCCTATGGCGTACAAATAACAGAGACAAATTATGAGAAAAATAAGTAAACAATGACTTAAATCTAACAAAAGAAAACACGAGGTAAACTAATACGTGTGGGACTTGAACAAACAGGGCAATAGCGAGTCGACAGCAAACACAAGACTACAATGAAACGGGTTGACTCCCAAGGGGAAAGTCCGGCGGAGCTTTTAAAGGAAACGGACAGCCCTCTGATTGGACCGGAATAGATGAGTGATTGGGACGAATAGTCAATTGCTGACGGACACCTGAATGTAGAATGACTGGGTAAGGGAAAAACAGAAGGAAACACAAAACACGACAAGGACACGCATATGTAGGAGTGGGAACGTAACAACGCACTACACCGTAGCGGGGGCAACAACTGAAATTAGTAAAATCTCCCTTGAGATAAAGCACAAGGGAAGAAGCTACAGTAGCAACTGCCAGATTAGCTGTGTGTTCAAGTCGTTCATTAATGACAAACTTGCAAGCTATCCAACTGTCCTAGTGGTTAGCTGAAGCTCACACTAGGGACCTAGCTTATGGCAGGGATGGACTAGGACAACAAAACGGCTCTGGACTTTCAGTCAACGAGGGGTGGGGTGCGGGCTGGGCTGGGCTGGGCTGGGCTGGGCTGGGCTGGGCTGGGCTGGGCTGGGCTGGGCTGGGCTGGGCTGGGCTGGGTAAAGCCCACTCTACGGCCCCACGGCCCACAGATTGGCAACTGAATCTTCTATTTGGGACTTACAAATACCAACCTAAAGGTCTACTGCATAAATGAGCCAAGGACTGCGAAGTAAAGGACCTGTTGAACATCTACCCCACGCCAAACAGAGAAAACCTGGCAAAGTGACCATGTTATACACCTGCAAAATAAAGCACAAACAAACTCAAGCTAGCTATTACTACTGGGAATTAACTTTCCCAATTAACTGGGAATTAAGAAAATCACAGCACAAGTCACCCAGATCACAGCAATGGCAAACCTGTAATAAACTTTCATAGGAGGGGACAGGACGCAGACAATGGATTTGCACCTTGTGGCATTGGAGAGAGAGGTGGAAACAAAAAAACACAAGACTAGAAAGCAAGAGCAGGGAATTTAATGTGAAAATCATTGGTCTGCCAGAAGGAGTGGTCGGACCCAATGGCCTTTTTCCAAACCTTCTCCTTTACTCTGTTTGGCTCAAAGGTCCCTGCCCGAGTTGAACTACATATTGCCCACCACTCCACAAGTGGCTGTCTGGCTGCAGACCAGCCACTTCGGAATATCTGGGCCAGGTTTGTGCGACTGCAGGACAAAATCCAAATACTGCGACTCTCCAAAGAGAAGGGATCCCTCTCCTTTGAAAATTCAGGACTAGTAGGGGCTCAAGTTGTCTGAGAACTACTTGCCAACCTTCCTGCGAACAGGGAGCTATATTATATGATGATTATTTATTAACAAAAATTTAAAAATAAACCCTGCCTGAACTCCACTCCAGTGCCAAAACGTACTCTGTCCCACAGTAACTCTTCAAGTATCACTTACGCTTCCAGCCTTTGCATATCCTCCCGTGTTTCCAGTGTTTGTTTTGTGTTTCACCGCGTTCTCCTGTGATCCCCTAGACCCCTCGTCTTCCTCGGATTCCCCCTTGTCTACCTTCCACGGACCTAGCCCATTCCTGTGTTGACTACCCGCCTGCCTACCTGACCCCTGCCTGTCTGACTACCCGCCTGCCTGCCCGACCCCTGCTCGTCTGACTACCCGCCTGCATGCTGAACCCTGGACTGACCCTGGACTACTCTCTATTGGATTATCCTTCTCTCTCCTACCCCTTTTCCCCTTTTATTATTAAATACGCCTTTGGGCTAAACCCCACCACCTTCTCTGTGTGCCATCATTTGGTTCCTCAGACGTTCCTGTGTAATAGAGAACCTCTTATACAATGAAATAATCCCCTGTGAATGCATGCCGGCTATAGATATAGAAATACAATACAGTATGAATTCACAACCCTTGCCATAACACTCATTATCGTCAGTCTTGAGACTGTTCATCCATACCGAACCCATTAATATGTCTTACCAGACAGAAATTCTTATCCTATATCATTAGTAATGTATATGTTTTTTCTTTCTCATCTGCATGGCGGACTACAGAGAATGACTGTATTAGGGGCCTATCAAGGTAAGCCTCTGTATCATTACTGGCGGTATGAGGGATGATAAAAGGTTACTGTCATAGTGCACTTCACTGAGGTCAGGGCCATGGCCTAGAATATAGTGGTGTATATAAGGTCAGGGAGGTCCAGACATCTTGGATCTTCCTTTAGAAATGCAGTCATCCAGAAGGCCCTTTTATTTTCTCTCTCTCTCTGTCTCTGTCTCTCTCTCTCTCTCTCTCTCTCTCTCTCTCTCTCTCTCTCTCTCACTCTCTCACACACACTCTCTCTCTATTCAGCTTTTTTTTCAGCAAAATACATGTCATAGTATGTTCCATGACATTTTCCAAAACTTTTTATACATTTCCATGTCAGGTAATCTCAAATGGATCAATGTTATTTCATTAGAAGAACCTCACAGGGGCATAGAACTGAATCCCTCCCTCTCACATTTTATCCCCTCTCAAAAACTCAAACGAACACTCCAGATCACAACCATTGAAACTGACACATACTCCCTGTTTAATCCCCATTACTTTTCACCCCAGTGCACCCAGAACTCAATTCATTTGGACAGGCCAAAAGGCATTCTGGGATTTGTTTGGTTTAGTCATTAACGAACAGATTGCCAAATCCTAAATGGGCACAGTACTGGTCAGTATAATGACTTTTACCTTACAGTTGCTTCATGTTATTAAGATGAATTAGAGTTTAATATAGATTATATATATATTTTAAATGTTTTTACTCTACAAAGGGATTTTGTCATGGTGTAAACGACCAATGCCCGTTTGTTTAACCCTTTAACGGCAAATTAACCCCTGTTATGGCCAGCTCGTCAGTTCTGCACAATAGAGGAAAAGGGTTGACATTTTAAGCACATCACAGATTAGTGCCAAGAGTTGCCCCCTCTCATAGATCATGTATGTGGAGTCTGTGGAGGGGAGATTATAAGACCAACTCAGTCCTGAGAAGTCAGATATCTACACACCTCTACCACAATGACAAAATGCACTGTATTTCCCAAATGAAATGGCATATGGGGATGGGGATTGCAAACATGAAATTAAAGATTATAATTAGATCATATCTTGATATTTGACCCAGTGGAATCAAACTGTTCACATTGATGAAAGCCATATTGTCTTGTAACCCGATTACAGAATCAACATCAGTATACAGTACACTTTAGCTCTTCCCATACATTAAGTTAAACTGGAAGATTCCAGCAAGGTTGGTTACATGAGATAAGTGCAGGTATACAGGAAGCATGTTTTTTCCCTCTGGGTAGGAACAAAGGAGCACTTCTGATGGATTAGGTGTACACTAGAAACAAATAGGCTTATGGGACATTAGATCAATGTGCATAATCAGAGTTAGTTCCAAGGCATATTTGCTCTCCATAATTCCACTAATGCCTTCAGTAGTGCCAGGAACTGAGGTCAAATGTTAACACAGCACTTCTCATGTGATTGATTTGACATCACTTGCAGAGAGATTATTGCAGCTAACAATTGTAAGACATGTTACTTGGTTCAGTTTTAAGGTTTATTTCTGTTGAAGATTTACATACTGATCTAATGGAGGCTTTTGGATAGTTTGCCCAACATGCCATTCACTGACCCTTGTAGACTTTGTGGTTCAACTATTTGTGAGTAAACTTAAAATAACCCTGCTTAGTTGGGGCAAGTTACTCAATGACAGGATGAATTCCTCTCAAATGTAGGAATCGCGTGAGAAAGGAGGAGAGCACACTCAAGGTAGCAAGGAAAAGGCAGCTGACTCAAAAGTACACTGCCCCCAAGGTCAAAGCACTTCTGTCATATTAGCTTATACACAAGGCCTTTTTTCAATAAATCATGCCACTAAAGCATTGCTAGGAGTGTATACGGGTTCTTAAGGCTACACTGTATTTGATATCTCCATACCTTAGTGGAATTGAAAACAATGAGACAATAATATACCTAAGCTATTAGAGAGACCTTATCATTGTGACAAGTTTCACATGTGATGTTTTACTTTTTTCCACAAAAAGCAAACCAGCTGTACCATACAAATACAAGTAGATTATCTGCATTTTGAATAAGGCTACATACATTCTTGACCTGACAAGCCTCTTGTTAAAGTCAAATTTAAATTGAAAGAGAGATTTCCTCTGAACGGATAGGCCTAAATACATTGATGAACACTAGTCTAGAACTGTTCCGCAATATGTTATCGATCAATAATAGCCTCGGACGGTATAACGCGCTATTTGGTCCTTATATCTCTTGGCATACCATTATCTTATACACGGGCCCATCTGTAGCAGATTTAAGAAAACAACTTTAAAGCTTGCAAATCCTACCTTACATTTGGAATAAACTCTTTGTTGAGGTCAAACGTATTATATGTATGTTTCTGATGGTCGCCTGCTTACCAAGTCAATTTCCTGTATGTGCAAATATACTTGGCCAAATAAAATAATTCTGATTCTGATTAAACATCAGCCAAAATCTAGATTTAGGTCGGCCTTTTAAAATAAATAGCTCTTTAGGGATAAGGTCTATCGTAAACCAAGAATTGACATATCGGATATTATCACGAGTTGCTTTTAGCAGGCCTAGGCTAGTTTTTTCGAATAAAATACAAATATTTAGAATTGAGCGACCTGCTCCGTGCATGTAGCTTGTAAAAAGTGCGGTTGAACATTGAAACATATAGCCTATAGTTTAGGCCTAACAGAATCTTCTCATAGGCTATGAAATAGTGACAAATTGCTGAATATTTGGCTTAATCCCATGAATGATTTTAGGCTATTTCATGCATATCATCATCGAAAATATCGGCATAATACCATCAATAATAGCCTATTAATAATATTTATAATAATAATATTATAATGGTAATAATAATACTAATAATAACAACAACAATAATAATAATAATAATAATAATAATAATAATAATAATAATAATAATAATAATAATAATAATAATAATAATAATTATATATTGTTATTTTAGAAGTAATATCATCATTATGCATGGCAACAACCTAGGCTAATTTTCGTTTCTCGCATCCAACAATCCAAATAAAGAAAATCTTATCATAAATCAGGAAGAAGATGTGGGACGATATTGTAGCCTATTTTTTCTTTACATCAATTTGGCAACTAATATATGGACTCTCACTGTCCCTACAGAGGCTACACTCAACGGAGGAACATCTGATGATTAAACATACAAGGCCAAGATAACCAGAAGCGACATGAAAGATGAAAGAGTCCACTTTTAACGTTTGCCTCGAGGACACCCGATTGCCCGGGAAAGTCTTGTTTTCCCTCTGCTTGTCACGCGAGTCCTTTTTACTCCTGCCTTCACCGCCCTAGGAATCTTACCACACCTCTGACCCGAATCTTCCTCTTTTGACAAGGTCAAAGTGATTTTTTTATCGCTCCGGAATCCATTCACGATAAGCAATAAAAACCGCCCTCAATTTTAAGGCATTTAAAGTGCTTTTTATTAATTCATAAGATAGACTATAGTGCCAAGAGTGGAAGGGGGCTATAGGCTAGAGCCTCAGTTGAATAGGCCTCTGAAACTATTTAATGAAGAGGACATCATCTTATGGTCAACCACAGTAGTTCTAGGGTCACTCTCAACTATTTCTACATTTATGCCAAAGAAGAAGAAAAAAAAAGATGAAGGAATCAAGTTCAGGCACTGTTTATTTAAGGAGATTATCGTTTCTCAATGTGGAGTGTGACATAATGCAGTTTAGTAGGCTATTTGTCTTCATTCAATTATTATACAACTATACAATTATTTTTGAAATGTAATTAGTGTTCAATATTTTGTAAAGTATACTGTACAATATAATACGCTTTTGATATCCCAGAGTCGTAGAATGTATATGATGGGCCCCATGAATGCATGCATTAACCATTGTATCATCATTAATTACTCCCTAATGACGTTTTTGTGCATATAAATCAAAGAGACTATGCGACAGCTTTGTGCAAAGTAATTCCCTTGCAATCAATCAAAACATTGCATTAATTTCCCATATTCAAAGCGTTATTGGGACGGTTGCTGAGATAGGGCTACACATCAAAGGAATATGAAAATACATCTATTTTGCATTTATTATTTTGGAAATGGTCATGTTTATGTAGTGTAGAAGATAATTAACAATAAATACACTGTTATTGTTATTATTATTATTATTATTATTAGTAGTAGTAGTAGTAGTAGTAGTAGTAGTAGTAGTAGTAGTAGTAGTATTGTTGTTGTTGGTATTCATATTTTGTTGATCTTGTTATTATGTCATAATTAGTGGTACAGATGGTTTTTAATAATGGACAACACATTTTAAATATACTATAATTAGATTACATTCGATTCGATTCGATTCGATTCGATTAGATTAGATTGAACTTTATTGTCATTGCACAGTACAAGTACAGAGACAACGAAATGTAGTTTGGCATCTAACCAGATAGTGTAAATAGTGGCATAGTGCAAAAGACATGATATTGTAGACAGTGCATGGTATTACAGTATAAGGTATTACAGTAAGTATAAATAAACGAATATAAGAAGTGAATATACATGAGGTGAATATCAATATGATATGTACAGTTGAAGAAGGGCAATAGGTCTTGAGGTATGTTACATATATGTAAGATGTATAATTAGAGACCAATATAATAAATATGCTATGTACAAACAAGCAGTAGTGCAAAAGCTAAATTGAAGTCCTGAGTGTGCAGCCAGTAGAAGTATGGGGGGAGGGTTCACTGATACTGGGAGTCAATGTTCCTCTTGTTGGGGAGTGGAGGGGGGCGCCTGGGCGGCTTCCGCCGGGATTCTGAGTTCAGCAGAGTAACAGCTGCAGGGAAGAAGTTATTCCTGAGCATGCTGGTGCGGGAAGGGAGACTCCTGTACCGCCTCCCGGATGGGAGGAGGGCAAACAGTCCGTGGCTGGGGTGAGAGGTGTCCCTACTGATGCCTCGCGCCCTCGGCAGACACCGCCTGCGCTGGAGGACCTCCGTGGCAGGGAGTTGGGCAACGGTGACGTACTGGGCGGTATAAAGAACTACTATTGAAACAAATAGGCGTAAGCTAAATTAACAATTAAGGACCGTGGACTAAACTTTCAAAGATAGATGTTTTGTGTAGAGTTTCAGAATAGGAAACAGCCGAAGCCCAAATAACTGGGTGTCGAGACGAGACATTTACAGTAATAGATCCATGACGTTGTATAGCTAATAATTGATTAAACATTTTAAGGCTTAAAAGACAACTTTTTTGCCTCTTGCATTAAACGTTGAATATATATGGGATATCAAGAAATTTGAGAAAATATGAACTTACCTCAACGTGACAAATACATTGCTGCAATTATTCATCGTATTTTCTAAATGTATTAGAAAACCAGTCGAGTTCATCTAGGCCGAACTCTGGTTATGTGCGGTGCATGGCGAGACATTGCAGTGCATGCAAAGGAGGTCATTTATTAATTACGGAACTGCATGGTTCTTATTTGTGGGAGGCTTTAGAGGAAATTCAGATGTCAGCTCTGATTTCTTGCTCACCTGAACGAGCTTTTTAGACAAGGCAATCGCGTTTCATGCCGTGTGATCAAAAACAAGGGTGTCGTCCCCACTTACTTTGACACTGCGACAAAAGGCAGCCCCAAATTGTTTCCTAAAGGCTGTTTTTTAAGTAGTAAGCTATCGGAAGTAAGACCATGCATGCTAATGAATTAAACCTATTCCATCAGGATGCTGAGGTAGTGTCAAAACAAACAAAAAATAGTCACATCAAAGGATGACACACACACAGTATATGCCATTTAGCTGACGCTTTTATCCAAAGCGACTTACATTGCAGTGAGTGCATACATTTCAGTATATATGGTCCCAGCAGGAATCAAACCCACAACCTACGCGTTCTTAGCGCCATGCTCTACCAACTGAGCCACAGAGGACCACACATCACTGTAGATAGTATAGGTTATAGGGTCAATTCCACATTAGGCCTAACCAAGGTGTTTCTAAAGAAATACCATCATATAGTAAAAGAATGATGAAGCCATAGAAAAACTAACCAAAAAACAACATTATAATACATTGCACTAAAACATTTGAACATGGATGCTTTATGCTGAGTTTATTAGACTGAAAGTTTTTTTGAAAATAAAAATGTAATGGTGAGAGCAGAATAGGACTATGCCACACATTTTAAGTGTTTGCTTTATTATTTGAATGCAGTGTCAGCTGCCTTGACAGTGACAGAAATTAGGATTCAGCTTAACTGGTTGTCTTAATACAACATTAAAAGTAATAGAGTCAACGATGTATAACCTACCTTTCTTATATCAAAAGCCAAACTTGTACAGATACTGTATTGACCCATCAGAGTCAGAGTAGGATCTGGATATATATGGAGGAATTGCAAGAGATAAAGAGAAAACCTTATTTTTTATTTTTAACATAGACATGAATTCTTCATGGAGCCAGAATTCTAAAAAGAGCAACACAAAAATGGAATCCAGTTAATTTCCAAAACCTGCAACAAGTTAATTAATCATTTTCAACCCATCTGCTCATTATGGCTTAAGCAAACTATATCTAGGCACCAAACTATATCATAGATCCTAGAGAGAATTACCTCAAACAAAATATGTTATGTTCTTTAACCAGTAGAGGACAGCAAAGTCTGCTACCATTTCACTTCAATTTGTTTGTATGCAAACCTAGTAAAGGCCCTTTATTAAAGGGCAACTTAAATGTTATGCTTTTCTAAGTCAATATATTTGATTGATTAACTGCATTTATATTCACATATATATACATACTGTATATCTGAGCTGTAAAGTCAATTTAAGTATTATGATATGATATTAGGATTTACTGCAAATTGTAAAGAAACTATGATGCCATTGACTGATTTAAATAATCCAAACATAATAGTTTATTACCTTGTTTGTGTTATCTAAATAGATACACCTGAAATCTCATACATTTACTGTATTGTAAATAATATTCACTTTACCCAGTAGAGGGCTTCAGTCTCCAGTTATCTGTGACAATTTGACCCGATGTGAAATTGTGTACTGCAATAGAACGTCTTCCACAATGGAAAATTAGCTGGTTCTGATGTAACAGCGGGAGACATAATTTGCAATGACCTGCTAATCTGTAGGTATTATCACATAATATACAGTAGTACTTGATTACAAGACACATCTTAAAGGGGAAGTTTACCCATAATCCCAAATGATTCCATACATTGAAACTAGTTTCGGTGGAGGTTGCTTAACATACAGTTCTCTCCCTGTACTACATGGTATGTTTGTTTGGTTCTCGGGAACTCGTAGCTCCCAGTTGGTGAAGTAATCTCTGAAAATGAATGTATTCGAGTGCTTTTGAAGTGGGAACAACTCTCAACCATATCATAATGAAAGTTAGCAAACTACAAAACATACATTATACATATACGTGTGATTGTGTTAAATATGTTGAAATTGTACAGAAAGATGAATACTGTTGAAATGTTTTCTATTACTGTCGAAATCAATGTCTGTTTTCTGACAAGAAGGTGAAAGGTTACAGTGGATATGTCACCACTCGTAAACACCACTCATCATACTCGTCAGAGTTTGCCACTTGGAAATCTGACTTGGAGGGTCGTTCTAGTGGTTATTTCCCACTCGGGAACTCCTATCTCTGAGTTTCCTACAGCTGCCGAACGCACCATCAGACAGCTGCGAAAACGGGTGTCATGACTTGTGATATGGCAGTGTGTAGCATATAGATACTCATGGAGTGACATTTCACAGTGGCCACACCTCTCTACTGGGGTATGGGAGTGTGGTTTTCAATTGGGTTTCTAATGCATTTACCAGTGGGATACAATTGTCGTTTAACTATGATGCAGCTGATCATTTTGATAATGATACCCTAAACCCATGAAAAAGTTTATTGAAACATAAAAATAACAACAACAACGAATGTTGAAAGTGGCCAACGGTAAGCTATTTGTAGTGAGACTAGACTAGACTTCCGTACCCCAGTAGAGGGGCTTGGCTTTAGATTTCCAGGGTGTTAACTCTTCCGGTGTGAGTACCTATAGCCTGGTCAACTCCATTGCCAGTGAAGGGGTGATTCAGATGCTATGTTTTATTGAAAGCATATGGCTGAATGATACATTTTTAGTCAAAAGTACTAGCAGTATCGGCTCATCTGTGACTTCAAGCTTCAAATAAGGGCATACGGTTGTTACGTAGAAGGGCTAACCCTAACCCCATGAGAGCGTACATTTGCAGTTGTTACCCATCTCTGCTCTTTTAGCAGTCGGCCACATAAAACAATTGTATAAAATAATCGCAATAGTGTTAGGTGGGAAAGTACACATTTCCTGACTCAAAAAAAGCTAATTTGGCCGTACACTTTCAATAAATAGAATTTGTCCACAATTGATGGATTTCTGAATCACTGGCAATGAAGCTACGCAAGCTATACACTGCGCAAGTCAAGTGACCCGTTTTTCGCAGCTGTCTGAGTACAGGGAGATATCTGTACTGTATGTTGAGCAAACTCCACCGAACTAGTTTCAATGTATTGAATCACTTGGGATTTTCTGGATTCTGGGTAAACTGCCCCTTTAAGGTGAGAAATATTGGCTCTTTTTGCAGTCATGCTCTTCCGTCACTGGAGGGCAGAGCGGCACTATTGTATCATAAGCATTTAATTTAATCGACACAGAAGGCTACTGAATCTATTATGGTTAACAAGAAAATGAAAATGGCAATGTATGTGATAAATAAGATATATTATCTATAACACAATGAAAAACAACAGGAAATTTCAAAATAGCTTAGCTTTCTTTAGAGAAAGGGGCCGGTATAGTATCAGGACTAAAGGTATTGGCATAAGGAACACTGGTACCAATAATGTTACAGTTTGAATTACCCTCTATATTAACATGAGACACCTGCCAGAATCGCATACTGTATGCCCTGTAAGGAATTAACTTTTCCTAATGCAATTTGTTCCTTAGGGATCTCAGGTTTTAGCATGGAATAACACATATTTTAGCACTTTCTATGAAAAGTTTGCAACACAAAAGAGGCACAAAAGCATTATAATGAATCTATATGATAATATTATTATGGCAGCCTTATGTTTTATTGTAATGATAACCACTTAGAACGGATCATCACATTGACATGCTGTATTATTTATTGATATTCTGTAGCTTACACAACAATATCCACGTATAGTGTCTGCTGAAAGTGTCTAACCAATTTTGGTCAGCAAGCCCAGAGTATCCTCCCCTCACACCAAGCAAGCAAGCAGTGTTACGGTACATAATCCAGGACAAGAACACCAAATTAACAGACTTCTGAATTAAGCCCCCCCGCCATATGCCCTCCATAATGTGGAGTGAATACTGTAAGTGTGAATGGGTCTTCGGGAAACGGAGTAAATAATCAGACTGCAGCTAAAGACTGTTGCTAAGTCAGAGAACAAGACATTATCCACAACACAAGTTGTTCCATATCTCCGACTGATAGTCCAAGGGTCACAGAAAGGTCCAATGCTCTGAAGTACATTGAATCAATTCCAAGCCTCCTCTTGGAATTATGTAGGGATGTCTGGAGACACAATGGGTGCTTGTCTAGACCATTGTGGCTAAGGAGAAGCCCTTGCTGAGTGCACTTAACACAATCACATTTGAATTCACCATGCATAATGTACATCTTAATTAATTACATAGAGTCTAAAGGCTTGTTCTCATGCATACCACACACCGTTTAATCTCCTCTGCCTATCAAATCAAATTAGTCCTTTGGAGGAACCTTGACAAAGAATGTTTTCTGTTGTAGAGGTCTTGTGCTGACAGAAGAAACCATTTTTTTCAAAAATTGTTGTGAGGCTCCCCACTAAAATGCAAACACTTCCAGTGTAATACAAATGAGTGTTGCTGGGCTTTCAGTTCAATTGGATTTCAAAATCAATGTGCAGGGGGCATAAGTTTGGTTGGAATCCAGTTCCTGGGAGTCCTGGAGTTAGAGTACAGTCATTTACATAACCTCCAGCTGTCTGTCTTCTTCAACCCTGGGTTTTACAAAAGGGCTTATGTAATAAGCTGGCACTTGATATTAACCAGAAAATGTGTTAACAAACAGAATATATGGACCCCTCAACGGTGCAGTTTCCGCATCATTGACCATGTGCAAGTAAGTAAGTAATTGAGTTTGTTTCAATGTAAAGGACAAAAACCCTACCAAGGTCTATCAACATTACTTCCAACAGCAGCTTATTTTCGTCCTCAAAGGTCTCTCATTCATTCCCCAAACAATCTCATTCCTGCTATCCCCATGACATTCAAAATCCCGCTGAAAATGTGTGGTCTCCCATGCAGGTAAATTGAAAGCTCGACACAGTAAATCACAGCCAATTGAGACTTTGCCACCATAGATCTTCTGGCAGTACAATACCCCAATGCCCTTTACTTGCTTATCTGTCTCCCAGATGGTGCGGAGGCTTAGCCCTTTCTCTATTTACCCCTGCCATTCTCCTACTAATGGAGGATGAGGATCTGCCACCCAGAGATGTGTGTGTTCCTCTCCATCTGGTGGAGATAGAGTCTTGAGACGGTCATGATGCACTCTCTGTACGTGGCTCACGTACCTATCAGATGCCTGAATCATGATCACAGACTCATAGGCACATGGCATCTTCTCCTCGCAGATTTGATGTAGTAGATAGGTTGCACTGGCACTATCCTCTTTTAAGTCAGCAAAGTATGTACAAAGATACTGTAATGCAATAATTGATTTATTGGTATGGTGTTCATGAAAAGTATTACCATGATCTCATATCTATGAGAAACCTTTAACCTGTGTGTCCTGATTGGATCCAAGAGTTTACAAGTTAAATAGGTTTCAGATTTCGCAGTACGAGTTTAAACCACGAGTCTATCAAGAAAGCCCCAACTAGACCTTGAGCTATTATTTTCTGTGGTACCAAATCATTTACTGATGTCCTATATTATATATACAGTGCCCTGTGTTAGTAATAGGAGAGTGAAGCATATTGTCTTCTTTTGACTCTACACTGGAATAATTTGGATTTGAAATCAATTCAATTAATATGAGGCTAAAGGAGAGATTTTCAGCTTGTATTTGATGGTATTTGTGTTCACTGTATGATGAAGCACCATCTAATGAATTTGGAGGCATTTGCTTGTACTTGAGTAGACAAGATTTTTCTATACACTTCAGAATATATTTTGCTGCTGCCGTCAGCAGTTACATCATCAATTAAGACAAGTTAGCCAGTTCTAGTGGCAGCTATACATGCCCTAATAATAACACCCCCTCCACCATGTTTCACAGATGAGGTGGTTTGTTGTAAATCTTGGGCAGGTAATTTTTTCTCCAAACTTTCCACTTGCAATCACTCTGGTACATGATAATATTCATCTTATTTGTCTTAACTGTTTTTTCATTGACACCACTTTGGTCCTCATGTTAAGAGACACCAATAGCAGACTCCAAAGGCGAACGAAAGCCTAGAATCAATACTAGACATTGACAGCTCTCTTATGCCTGCACAAATGTGGCAGAACTCACCTGACTTACCAGAAACAACCTTCAAGCCAATTGTCCCATTACTTTTGGGTACCCTAAAATAGGGGGATGATGCATAAATAATAATATCTAATATCTCTACTTTAACCACACCGTAATTGTTTGATTTCAAATCCAAACTTTTGGAGTGTAGAGCCAAAAGAAGAAAAAATGCTTTACTGTCCCATTACTTACGCAGGGCACTTTACATTATATTATGTATATGTATTATGGACCAAAACTGGTCTGAGAAACACAAAATGTTGTGACTTCACTGCAAAAAGATGACACAGTGGGCATAACAACATGCAGTGAGATGCTCAGTACAACACAATGAGTGTGAAGAAGTGGATAAAAAAACAAAGGATTATTGAAAAGAGAGAGAAGAACTGGACGGGATTAGAGACCATACATTTATTCCCCAGTAAATTCAGACGGTTATGGACATGATAAAGCAGACTCTACACACTAGTGGTCACATGACCAATAAACACATTATCATTACGTTATATCTTACTCCAAAATATATTTTATGATTAATAATGATTGATAATGATTTGCTCATCCCTGTGTGACAGACACTCGTTCATATCGGATCCTAGATTCCATTAAGAATACCCAATATGCTATTACCATGCTTTTAGTTTCAATGAATTGTGAGGAGTTTATGTATAGTGCAATACCTGATCGAGTCTACGTGTTGTTAACCATGCATGTGAACATTAGACATTAATGGTGAACTCTATGTGATAACCCGGTCACGATTATGTTGTGCTGTTTTAACAGGACCTTTATCTAGTGCACAACATCACATTAATGCACATAGGAAGAATGAGAATAGTATTTGTGTCAATAAATTAACAAATTTAATAGTTTCAAATAAACAAACTGTATGACTAAATGAATGGAAGTTTAACCATACGTTAAGGTTAAGTGTGTCAAGGACAAAACAGGAGACCCACATAGGCCTAACCAGAGAAACTCAAAGAATTAATGGTCTATATCTCCTTAAATATTCTCCAAACAATAGAACATAGGTGGGAGAGGTCTGTTTCCCTATACTATATACATTACAATAGCAAAGGAATTGATCCTCAGTCAAAGATCCTCAGGACGTCCATCAGGCATACTCATTCAACTGTAAATAGGTGTTCTGGGCTGAGAGAGGGGGGCATTGATCACCATTCACAATGGAAGATCAGACGATCACTGTCTTTGTATCAGCTGCATTTAAATACATTTAAATCACATGGCTGGCGCCACCAAAGCCGTCTACAAGTGGGCTAGGTCAATTAGCTTCACCTGCCTCTCTACTAGAACAACCCCCCCCACACACACACACACACATCTCTGATGACATTGACTTCATTGTCTTAATTGGGGCACTATCATTGATAAGACTGATGCAGTGTTGTCATGGACAACAGCATTGATCACCCTATACTGTACCTGTACGTCATTCCAAAAGAGGGAAACAATTAATTGTAATTGGGTTGCTGATTGCAGTTGTGTAGGCTTTACTGTTGAACTTGGATTCATTCTTTGGAGATCATTGGATGTTCATACTTATTCAAACAGTTTACAGACTAAACTGTAGATTGTAGATTGAAAAGATTGTCCATAATGTTATGTTTTTAAATGATTTAATTTCTATCAAGAGGTAATTGTATCATCCAAGTCGAAAGTGCTGAGCAATGGGATTGTTTTGAATGCTAAGCTCTTTGACAGTGATTACCGCCATGCCTCGGTTCATCCATACTCAGCCTGTAATATAATAGTGACTGCTTTCTCTTCCTTTATGGCTCTGTCCCATTTTCTTGTTGATTATACCCTTGTATTGTTTCTAGCTAACTGGAGATGCTGTCAGAACGGTTTTAACAGAGTAAATGTAATTTCAGTCTATGTGAAATATTACTATTGTTCCATCTGCACACCAGCCAAGCCTCCTCTATGGATACAGGGGTAGAGGGAAGGGAGAGGCCATTTGTATGGATGTACACCCTGGTGACGATAATGTTTCCAATGTGCGCAATGCACTTATCCAGATCAATTTACCTGCAGAGTTGACTAAAATAGTTTACACTGTAGATACAAACATTATCATCCTGCATCTCCAGGCTTCACCTGAGGCTACCAGATCAAGTGGGCTTTTACAGTACATCACCATGTTGTTGTTACCCTGGGCACAACAAGCCATAGGTCAATGGGTCAAATTGATTTAATATTGTGCAGGAACCTCTCAAAGACAAGGTCTTGTAGGTGTGATGGTTCACATTAAACAAAACTACTAGAAATACTGGATATTCAGCATGTTTATCTTTTCCAGGCCTTCCAAAAGGTTGGATGAGTGATGTCACCATACCTGTTAAATTGCTGGAAACCTTGAGAGTTCAGAGCAACTTGAATTTCAGTGCTCAAAAATGACATAGCATGTCTACAAGGCTTTCCTGCTGATACACAGAGTGGTGTAGGTCATGATTAAAAGACTCATTTGTCTTCCCCTCTCCGTCTGCTCAGCTTCAACCTGCCAGGTAATTAGGGAGCTATGGGAAACCGAATGTTGGATGGCCTCAAGGGATTTCAGCCACTCTTTCATGCACCCATTAGCTACCCTGGCAATGCTTTCCACGTGTGTGGTTGTTATGTGCTGTGTTTTTCATGGAAGTTCTTGTGTAAAGTATTGATGTCCACATTTTTCACGTATGTATGACATGAAAACAACTGTAGTATAGTATAATTTAGCCCCATGTCCTGTAACTTCGATGCCATCTTATTGCTAATTCCAACAGTCTACATGTTTCATGCTGGCTTGTTTATGTCAGTCCATATAGAGGTGTCATGCGCATACTGTCCTTAATGTATGAAGTCAGCGAGATCATGTCACTGAACATCATGAAAATGAATTCACATATTCTGTTTGTGTTATAATACTGGAGATCTTTATTGCCGTGGAATTGAAAAGAACGTTGTTCAACGACCAACCTTTCAGCTGGAGCTACTGCTCCCATCTCTACCTTGACAGGATTTGTAAGAAATGTGAGGTTCAGACATCAAAAGCCCAGAGTCATAAACACAGATGTCCTCATGCACAAACAGTTGATTTCATCTATTAATGTATTCATTCACTACCAACTTAGTGCGCAGGTTGAACCAGCAGTGTGGCCATGAAAAACTCAGGTGGAAGCAGGAAGCAGCCACAATTTGGAATATGGAGCCAGTCTGGATATCAGTATTCAGTTGAAAAGCTAAAATAGCCACCTGGAGTAAATGTAATCCAAACCCTAACCCTATGAAACAGGGAAGTTTACATGTGATACTATTCTCATTCACTGATAGAAAGGGCTACAAAGTCAAAGTTCGAACAGAAACAAATCGTTGTCGTACCAGTTTCAATATATATATATTAAATGTTTTGATAACACGCTCAAATGTTCAATAATACAGTATTAATAATGCAACACTGTGAAAAGTAATTATTTGAGTCATTATTCTCCATTCTTACACAAATATTTGATTTGAAGTTAGAGACAATGTATCAAGTTTCCAACCAGTTCCCCTTTCATAATTTTCTAATAAAGCAGCAAAAAATCTTTACATTTACGTATTGGCTAAATGAAAATGTGCAGTAATATCACGCTGTGTACCATTGATTTTCCTGTGTGCTTGGACTTTGATATGAAGCTAATATTTAATTTGCCCAGGAGCAGTTATTTCTGTGGCAATAATTCCTAATAGAAGACCAACACTTAGACGCCAATGTGGTGCTGTGTGAGAAACTAGGCCCTCTATTAACTAGAAATCCCAAGCCCTCTCAAGTCTGTGTTCCAATTAAAGCAAAGTGCACTGAATTGGCAAAACAGGTATATCAATAATCCTGCTGTATTCCCAACTGATTTCTGACCCTCCTACACATACCATTTGCATTTCATTTACTTTTATTTGAATGGTATTATGAGAGAATTAAAGGAGAGAGGTAAAGCTATGCAATTTTCTCTTCAAAAACTCAGCAGATTTAAAATATAGAGAAATAAATAGCACAAGGCACACAAAAGAAAGTCAACTTTACATACAATAATAGAAGGGAATAGAGGGCAGTAATTTACTTTTAACTTGTAATCAGCTTAAGGCACAATGTCATTCATGAAAACGTCTGGTGAACAGTTTAAGCATCTTGCTTGGCTACTACTATGCCTACTATAGGACATAGTATCTGTTTGATATGTTGTACATACAACATACATATGAAATAGGCTAACTATACCATATTTTCATTAGAAATATGTCTGTGCAACTATCTGCAATTATACTTACTGTAGGTGTCTGAAGGACAGAAAAGTCCCTTAGAGGGCAAGTCAGAACTACAGAGGGTCCTGACATGCAGCACGTCACAGAGGGAACTTGTGTTTATCTGGGTGGAATATTACTTTTTCCTCTTAGAGGAGAGATGATCTAGTAGAGACTACAATGGATAAAGTTGAGAAGGGCATTGAACTACTGTTCATTAGAGATGACATCACAGTGAGCCTTTGGCTTCTCTTCATTCTGCATGAATGATTCACCCCATCCTGTCACCCAGAGCTGTGACCCTATGATGCCTTTTGCATTCCCTCCAACTATTCAAACACATTGTATCCGAATGTTAATTATAACCTAAACTCACATTTGCACAAGATGAAAAGTGCACTGGAAAAGCTTTGAGTGCTTTAGGCTATTATGTCTGACTTTGAATTTGAAGTCAAGGATTCTGCTGTTTGTCATTGTACATACTTGTGAAAGAATAATTGCAGGGAAAGGAATTTCATACAAATTCAACTCATGTTACTTTGAAGTATTTGAGGTGATCATTTTGCACGTGAATAACTCCAAACTCAACCATATCTTTAAGATTTTATAATACATTTGAGGAGAGGGGAGCTGAAGTTGTGACAGTCTTGACTTTGCACTTTAAACTATCCTCTATGCCTCACCATTAGTGCTTAACTGGACCATGGACTACATCAAATGAACATCACATCCTCGTCTCCTTTTTTTTCACATTGATGCCTGCTGACTAAGGCCACAGGTCCCTATTGAACACATCAAACATTTCATAAACCTTTATATCCATCAATGCCCCATCAATGCCGCTTACATCCAAAGCCCACACCTCCTCTAGGTGATGAGTCATACATCCTTTTATCATGTGGAGATGAGTGACAGGAATGGGAGGTTGGGATGTTATTGCTACTGGCAGAGAGTTAGTATATCAGAACTGGGCTGTCAGCAAGTGCTTTTGGCAAACAGGTGAAGTCCACATGTGACATGCATTCTAATCTGCCACCATGCTGCAAAATGTGCCTAAGCATGAAAGAGGATGACAATGTTTTATTGACCAGCAAGTGTGTTGGAGGGAAAGATTTGGTGCTTGCCCACAGATGGTGGGGGTTGTGTCAGGGTCTTGGTTTTCTCCTCCCAAAAGTTACACTATGCTCATACACTGGTGTTATACAAGCTCTACGATCTTACCTACTGTACCAACTTGATCTCCAATTAGATTCTACGGTTTTTAACATTGTTGGACACTTGCAGTAGCAAATAACTCATTACACTTTTTGTGATTGTTTGATTGGATTTGGTCAACTCTAACCAGTTTTTGTGATGCAGAGGATTTGTGATGCAGAGTAGTCAGTTGTGCATTATTTTTTCCAACACGGCATCCCCTCCGGCTGTGAGACCTCACTGATGGGGAGAAAACAGAACAAAACAAGTGACTTAAGGGTGTTTTAAGGGTGGCGGCTCTCAGTACCTGGGCTGAACCTAGTGTTCCCTGTTTATGGTGATTCCACTGGGCACTAGATGAAAACCACTCTGCAACACTTCAAGGTCCTCTATGTTTCGGTCAGAAGGACAAATGCACACAGTCTCTCGCTGATTTCCTAACTAGCCAAAGTCCTGCTGTAGTACAACCCCATTGTGTCTGGAGTTCACTGCGTGCATCTTTCATGTGTAGGAACATGGCCAACATGAACTGTAGGGCAGCAGTTATAGTAGAAAGAAAACAGAACAGAGTGTTCAGAGTTGCTGATTGTTGGGCACCACTCAGCTAACTGAGCTTTACATACCATAAGCATCACGGTTCACAATGAGGTTCACAATGAAAATCAGATTATTCACCAAAGACCCCTAATACAATGGGCCTCTACAGTACTTGCAATGGGCCATGAAAGCAAATATCTGCCTCTGTGACATTTCCCCACCTACCTACTCACCCATGGCTATTGTAATGACATGCCATTCCACAGTGCAAGCATCTATGCAGCATGTGTGTGATGGCAATGATTTGTTGCGAAGGTTGTAGCAGTGGCCGTAGTGGTAAACATACCTGAGGAAGACAAAAGAGATCTGGGAGGAGAATTTAAGAAAAATGTCAACATTTAAGAATAGGATATCACTACCAACTCAGCAAATTTCATAATTTTCTCTTTATCCTGACAAACTCACCAGTCTCTGCTGGTGACAAACATACCTATAACATGATGTAGCTACAACTGTTCTTCACACAAGGGTGCGGAAACTGCATTGCATGTGCTGGATTTGCACTAAACTTAAAGCTTTGTAGTAAAACCAAATAAACACATTTCCAGCCACTTTCTTTGCTGTATCACTTGAATTCATTGTTGCAAACCCAATTATGAATGTGAGATAGATTATTTTCCATTAAGAGATTATTTCTGGCCACTTGGTTATAGACCAATTTTGTAGAGTGACTGAGATTATGCTTTTACCTCTCCGCCATTCAACTTTGTAGATTTTTGTAAATGGTCTCCCCAGGCCTCAGGGTAATCAATTAATCAAGTTTATTTGTATAGCGCTTTTTACATACAAAAATGTCACTTCACAAGTGCTTCACAACAAAAATAATACTAAACAATATAAACAATAAATACAATACAAACAATATGATCTAACACCAAATCATAAACTCCCAGGAGTAAGCCAAGGAAAAAAAACTAGGGGAGAAAAATATAGGGCACAGTAAAACAAAAAGGAAAAACTCCCTCAGAGGAAGAAACCTTGAGAGGAACCAGACTCCAAGGGGACCCATCCTCCTTTGGCTGATCAGGTGCTGAACAGTAAACTAATGTGGAATGTGGAATGTGGTGTGGTGCAAGAGTTCAGGGGTCCATAGTGAAAGGCAGCTTTCTGGTGGGACCCGGGTGGGGCAGCAAGGACCAGGATATACAGTAGGGTGGAATAGACTCAGTCTGGACGAATTCAGGAACTGGAGTCTAGTTTTGAGGGGCTCAGAGATAAGCACAAAGAGGACAACACAAGATTAGAGGCTGTTGCAAACTGAAAAACTGATACATCAAACAGTAGGAGAGAATCAGCATAAAGCAGGTGGCCTGAGGCCCCTGGCACATCTAAAATACATCTAAAGGACAAGGCCAGCTCCCACTTAAACCACATTCACTCTGTCATGGGTGGCCCACCAGGGGGGGTAGAGGGGGCAGCAGCATGAACCCGAGATGCCAGAGATGTCATAGCCAGCCCCAGCCAAAGCCAAGCCCGCACACTGCAGGAGCCCACCCACCACTGAACAGGAAAAAGGACCCAAGATTGGCCCAGGCAGCAGATGCCGCCCCCCCCCCCAACCTGTACCAACTCGGAATAAAGGACAACACCAAGCACCCAGACCAAACCAGCCTCGACTCGTCCACCGGCGTAGGGCACCCCTCCTGCCACACGCCTGCATGGTGACAGAAGCAGCAGTAGCCCTGGCCAGCCCAAGCCCCAATCCGCCCCCATGCAGGCGTGTGGCATGGGCTACACAGATTGGGGGTGGTGGTCGTTGCCCGTTATCCAGGTCTGGCTGAAGTCACTGTCTGTTCATCCTGAAGGATGCTCACACCAGCTAACACCAGCTACCAGACCAATGCCAAGCCAGTGGCATTCCTGCATCCGGTGGGAAGGTGCAGCTGCCCAGGCCGGCCCAGCCCCCACACCACCAGAAGGTGCCCCTGAAACCACCGAGCAAGCCAGTCCCCAGGCAGAGACAGCAAGGATGGTTTATCGCCGGGCTAAGAGTAGCCGTAACACTGATTAAAGAGATGAGTCTTGAGCCTAGACTTGAAAATTTAAACTAAATCTGACTCCCTAACATGAATCGGAAGATTATTCCAGAGATGGGGTGCTCTGTAGCAAAATGCTCTGCCCCCTGTCATAGTCTTAGATATTATGGGAACGGCCAAACTCCCTGTATCTTGTGAACGAAGCGCACATGAAGGTTTATACGGCTGAAGGTCGACAAGATAAGAGGGAGTGAGTACATGTTACATGTTTTAAAGTCTGCTCATGCTTTATCATACTTTTTGGTTTTCTAGCAGTTGTATTTTGTACTAGTTAGAGATTTTTCAGCGAAGAATTTGGGTAGCATTCCTGAGCAATTTTGATCCTCTCCCTTTGCTCAGTTTGTAATGACAACCTGATCTACACAGTGAATAATTGATTCCTATGCAAATCAGAGACCCTATAAAAACAAAGATATTAATTCCAATATTACCCCTGCATTAAGATGGACTCAGTTCAACTTATTGAGTGACTTGTTGATGTTTTTGCATTTGAGCTAATTTTAAGAGTGTCATAGCAAAGGGTCTGAATACTTATGTACATGAGGTATTTCTGTATTTCAATGTTAATACATTTGCAGAAATTTCGAAAAACTTGTCTTCGCTTTGTCATTATGGGGTATTATGTGTGGATTTACGGCAATCAATCAATTAATTAATTAATCAATTTTAAATTGAGTCTAAAACAAAACAAAAAATGTGGAAAAAGTGAAGGTCTGGGTCTGAATACTTGGTCTGGGTCTGAACACTTTCCAAAGCCACTGTATATTGACAAAAACATACATTTTCATGGGACCAATATAATGGGCCATCCAAGATGTTGTCCATTTAGTGATGATGATTGGTGATGTCATCCGTGCTGAACACATCATCCTCTTCTTATGGTCTGGCTGAGACACACTGGGGAAAATTAGTGCATCATGCAACATGTTTTCAAGGCAAAATTACATTTTATACATTCTATACAGATGGATACTTTCTGAGGCGACTTTGGATGAGGAGTTTTGCTGAAGGGCTCAACAGCAGAGTACCCCGTCTGGGATTGTTGTAGCAACCTTATGGTCACCACCAGCACATTTCCCATTTCCCACTAAGCCTGACTGCTTTCTGTAAGATGAAGCCAGCCAGGTGTGAAGGGGCATATCCTCTATATGCATCCTAGTTAGGCCCCTTTCACAAATGATCAAGCTGAGAAAGTAACACCTATCCTCTCAGATTACATATCTGGCTAAAACTAAAGAATGTTCAGCACAGACTACTGTACATATGGTATGGGATGTGACACTTTTTGTTTATTTTATTTTATTCTCTATCTTCTGTATTGACACACTTATTTACATAATGTCATTCTGTTGCGATTGCACTTCTGCAGATGTTCATCTTGTGATATTATGAACATCGATTTAGCCTCAACTATTGAGTCGTTTATAATAACAGCAGACAGTGGGCCAACTTTCCCAGATGAAGAGGGAAGAACGGCAGTTGCATGAAGGAGATGGTCATAATGGAAGACATTTAAATTGAAATTGAAATTACTACAATATGGTCTATCTCATTATCCTATTTAGAATATATATCCAGTTATTGGAGAGCTGGCTTTCACATAATTGTTTCTTTCTGCAGTGAGCCAAGGCCTGGGCTGTTTTTTCTATTACTTTTATCTAGACATAAGAGTGTCAACTACTTCAATAAAGCACTTATTGATTTCGTTTATGGTCAAATAATGATAAAACACACCTTTGTGTACCCCTACATAGATAGCTTGTTGCCATGGTGAGTTTAGTCAAGTTAATGTTGAATAGTTATCCTTGTGAAGTGTTTGATGGTTTCCACAGAATGTTTCAGGGTGAGTTGGTTTCTATCTGCTTGTGAAAACCTCATGGGTTGACACCCTGCCCACCACAAATGTTCAATTTATTAGGAGATACTTGTGTCACAGATGGCAACAGTCCTCTTACTGTAAGCAAAGTTGAGTTTTGAGCACTTCCAACAGAAACAGTGATGACTTGTGCAATGTTCATCAAAGTCAATTACATTTCATAGATACTGTAATTCTATGAATTTTCTTGCCATGTCTTTCAAGCTTTTTAGTCATGATAGTTTTGCAGCCATCATAACCTGTTGCTCAACTTGTTATGATCTGTTGAAGTAGACACCTCCAACCGGTTGGTCCAAAAATGGAACACCACAAATCATCTGTATATTCCCTAAGACAAGCTTTTCTGTATGTTGAGGCTCTTTTCCCAAGGATTTCTTATGTTTCCTTTCAAAAGAGCATATTATATTAGAAGTCATATGTACAATCAATGAGCATGTGATTCCATCTTAATGCATTCCCTTGAGGGATGTTGTATCATGACAGATATTTCTATAACTCAATATAATTGTTATTGATTTCAACATGTACCGTCAATTTTCCTGTAATTGCAAATTTCCTGGCAAAATGTGTTTATATGTATATAAAAAGTATAACACACGTTGTCCTTAAGCTGTTCTGTAACCCTGTTTAGAGATTAAAAACATATAAAGCTTGTTCATATATGAGTTGCCAGACATCTCTTAAGAGTGTGCTTTGGTAAGTGAGTGATGCTAGCTGAGTGCATTGTCTCTGCTGTCTTTGAATCTTTTGTAGAAGACAACATTTGGCAACCCTAGTACCTCTTAACCACTCAAGCATGTGCAAACACATGTCCATGATTGTCCATAGTGAGAAATAGTGCTCTACTGTATACTGTATGTGCATCATATGTAACTGTAATATCACAGTAGAGGTTTACATAAGATTTCTTCAGGCTTTATTTTTTTAAATAAGAAAATGCACCACTTTGCAAAAAATAATTTCACAGAATCAGTCCACAAGAGGTAGTTATCTTAAAATAACTAATAAATAAAATAATAAATAAAATAACTTTTTAATAAATATGTATTAATCTGCATCCACAGTGAAAAATAGTTTAGAGTTGTCTTACTATATAAATAACTGACTGAACCACATGTAAAAACAGTGAAGAAGAAAAAAACATTTGTCAAAAATGTAAGCCCTCAACACTTCCAAGCCTGGTTTTATATCCATGACAAGACAACATAGATTAACATGACAAGCTGAAAATGCTACCTGCTGTCACTTTGGTTGTATAGGACTTGTAATACCATATATCTAATATGACACTGAATTAAAGCCTTGTGACACACCTCAGGACTCTAATTCTGCAAATGCACACACTAAATGTGAATGGAAAAAAAACAGTATGCAGGCTGGTAACAGAAATATGATTTAGAGCACTCAGAATGTTAATGTTATAAAGGTTAAGTTCAGTATATGCTCTGGCTTGATTGAATTACAGCATAATATGACTGTTCACTGGAAGTGCAGTATGGAAGATGATGCTTGGTTGAATACGAAGAGGCTCATTTAACATATCCAATGTATATTTCATAGTCATCTCAAGACAGACTGTTCTGGCTTGACCCTCCATTATAACTATCTAAAATGATTTTCTCCACGACTTGCAAAGGATTTTCTGAAAGGCGCGGCGGAAATCCTGGTTGAAGATGGTATAAATGGCAGGGTTGAGGGAGCTGTTGCAGTAGCCAATCCAAAAAAAGAACTTGAAAAGGGGCTCAGGGATCTTACAGGAATCCCTACAAACTCCATACAGGCTGTAGCTGAAAAAGAAAGGGAACCAGCATACCACAAACACCCCCATAACCACCGCCAGCACGAAGGTGAACCTCTTCTCCCTGGCTTGGGAGACCTTTTTCCGGGATGCTGAGCTCATCCTCCTTTTCCGCCTGGAGACGAAGAGGTCCATGGATTTGTTGCTGGCTCTGGAAATCCGACTGGAGTGCTTGGAGCGGGTGATGTTCTTTCGGCTGGCCCTCTTGGCCCTCTTGGAGTTAGGGTCCTGAGGTTTGCGACCTTTGCCCTCTGAGGAGGAACTCTCCTCCAGGTCCACCTCTTCAGTGTGTTTCCCAATGGTCCTCTGACTGGGTGTAGGTGGACACTGGCAGTGCCCATTCTCTTTGTCTCCATTGATTTTGAAAGAGGTGGCTTTGCTCAGTCCGTTCTCAGTCTGGGTAGATCCATCTGTCCCATGTTTTTTCTCTGACATGCCCCTGGTTCTGGTTTTGGCCACTTGGTATATTCTAATATACACCAATAACATGATTAGGCAAGGAGCAAAAAATGACGCAATGCTGGAGGAGAGAATGTACCAGGTGTCATCGTTCAGCACACACTGTGGGTAAAGAGTGTTGTCATTGTTCCTGTCTATTGATATTAGCGGAGGGGAGGATATGAACGCAGATATGAGCCATACAATGACGATAATACACTTCACCCGTTTAGGAGTCCGTTTGAGATTGTATTCAACAGCTTGCGTTACGGACCAGTAGCGGTCCAAACTGATTGCACATAGATGAACGATGGACGAAGTGCAAAACAAGACATCTAAAGCAAGGTAAATGACGCACCATACTTTCCCAAAATACCAGTAGCCCATAAGTTCGTTTGCCAGAGAAAAGGGCATCACCAAAGTTGCGACCAGAATGTCTGCGGTAGCTAAAGAAACCAAAAAAAGGTTCTGAGGGGCTTTCAGTGCCCTGCTTGTTAAAACCCCAATTACAACCAGCACGTTCCCGACAACGGTAAACAAAATTAAAAAACTTACAAGTGCTGCAAGACCCGCTATTGTCGCCAAAGAATACCGACTTTCTAATGACCAGGAGGAATTGAGATGTATAACCGGGAACGCGTCAATCCCGCTCGAATTAAACGAATCCATCCCGTCCATGAATTTATTTTATTCCAAAATAGTTTGTTATTTATACTTATTATTCACAATGTTAATGTAGAGTCCATCAAAAAACATCAGCTCCATAATCAATTGTCAATATTGATACTGGTAACATTGGCACACATTGGTTACGGAGTGCATGTCTCCTATGCCTAATAAATCTTCTTCAGTGTTCTTCACCCAAATATATATTTGGTTACTTGATTAAACGTCGTATGTCGTTCCCTTGGATATACATGCTTCGGATATACAGTAGGCAAGCATGAAAGACTGTCCTTCTCCAACGACTGCAGACTCCTTTCAGCGCGCCGCGCTCGCAGTCTATCACACCAGAAAGCTGTTAATGCCCGTGTGTTCACAAAAAAACGGATTTTTTTGCCCCGCCCCCGACAATTGCTTTCTGCAATAATTTGGAGAATTATTGTCAGTCTGATTGCGATGCGTGTTTAAGATAAGATTTGACAAAAGTTGAATATTGTTTGTTTGTCTAAAAAAAATAGAATAAAATAAAAAACAGATGGGTAAACCCTATTCGCCAGAATGAAAAGGTGGGTAACCTGAGTTCACTTGGGATTACCCTACACTACTGCACTTTCTGGCATCAACCACATGGTATTTGATTAAAATATCTGCATTTTGATACCCTGTGGTAGCGTATAAGGTAACTTAAGATGACTTAGCATTTTATCGCAACTCTGCGCCCTGTGAACGAAATTCACGCACACCTTACTCCAACACGCTGGAGGTCAGTATTGCTGCATAACGGATGAAAGTCATTCTTGACAGGGTGTGAACGCATTAGAGGGCATCTTGTCATGAGGCCCACATATAGACATCAGTCGTGAATAACATTGGACACTGAAGCATGCATAGGTGTGTGAATGAGTGAATGAGTGAAAACGAGAGAGAGAGAAAGAGAGAGAGAAAGAACGGGGGCTCTCAAGTTGATTAACATGAGAGTCAATTAACATACCAAATAAAGCTCAATAAGAGCATATGGGTGGAAATAGGAGGGAAATCAATATTGTGAGCCCTTTGGGTGTTTGAGTTCAGCTCATCAACAGAGCAGAGCCAGACAGCAGACAGACACGTTACAAATGGGCTGTGCTTCCAACAAACTGGAGCAATAAACATGCTCACTTTCCTCTCTCTCTACCCTCTCTCTCTCTCTCTCTCTCTCTCTCTCTCTCTCCATACACACACACACACACACACACACACACACACACACACACACACACAGTGTCTATCTTCAAGTAAAGCTGTCCAGCCATGCTTTGAAATATCAAACTGACAGGTTGAGAGAGGGTCAGCTTTACCCATGGCCTTGTTATGCCTGTATTGTTTACTACGGAGTCTGCTTCCCCTGTTATCTTCTCATAAACGGCTGACAACTTGTAATAATTCAAGGGCACACTTAATCATTGTTCAGACTTTAGTAATCTCGTATCCTAGAGAGTGAGACTTAATGAGACTAAACACTTTAGCAACAACATTGTATTAACATGCTATTACATAGAACACTCACGATTGCTTTGTACATAAGATGCATATTACATAAGAATGGAGTTGAGCAGTATATTACCACGCAAGTTGAAAAATAACTGTTCTTTATTCCACTTGTGTAATAACACATACTACTCCATATGGCAGGCCATTATCAATATGTAACAACATGTGCATATTGGTACTAAACAGGTATAAGGGTAACTTAATGTAAAGTATTACCAAATCTTTAAAGGTGCATTATGCAACATCTCCAATGTAGCTTGTCCATCTCAAGGCCTAAAGAAATATTACTAGTAACTAGGTACTGTAACTTTAAGTGCATTACAATGCATGAATGACCAAACTGAATGGTACTGTATGTCCACTGAAGCTCAGACTCACACCAACCCAAGAGAAAGATATGCTTGTGTGGTTAGATGGCATGATAAGCTAAATGTGTACTCTTGGTGGACTAAACCTTCCCAAAACGCTACTTTCAGTTGTTTTCCCTTGAGAGCCATCCCTATCTATAAGTTTGTAAGAGTGTAACTAGTTTTCTTTGGAGCACTCCAACAAAATGCTCTGCTTGTCAGGCTGTCAACACATTCATGAATAATGTAACAGATGACTTGTGGTAATGTTTCTTTATTATGTATTAATTGGATGCTCTCCTAAATATGTCAGTGTCCTCTCTTTTCATGATATACAAAAAAATAACAATGAACACATTTCTAATGCTGGTATGAAATATAGTGAGATGCCATCTGGGGTTTAAGACCTCAGAATACATGATATTATAATACAGAATACTGTAAAACATTTTCATGTACTGTAGAGAAGGATAATGTTTACGCATTGCTGGGCTTAAAAGGATAGTTCACTATTTAACACCTTATAGTCAGATTGTTCCTTACCTTGAAAGAAGTCTATGGGCTAGGATAAACTGTAATCGATGGTTAAGAGTTATTTAAATAGCCATTACTAACATCAAAGTAACTTCCAACCGAGTCATAGAGTTCGTTTGAGGTGATTTGGCCACAAATATTGAATGTTTTTTGTTCACCAATCATTCCTGTTTTGTTTTTTTTAAACAATGGCTGAAGAATTAGCTGAAGATAGAAATGGCTATTTAAACAACTGTAAACCATGGATTACAGTTTCTCCTGGCCCATTGACGACTATCAAGATAAGGAAAAATCTGACTATAAATTGTGAAATAGTGCTAACAATCACATATGTCCAATAACCAGCCTTGATATCGTAACTGTAAGATTTGCAGAGTACTGTATGCGCTCAGTCAGTAAGTCAGTATCCCTTGAAAGGCATGATCCTAAGTCCCTTGGCAGTTTTGGTATAGAAGGTCCACTGCAAGCATGAGTAATCAGTTATTTAATAAAAAGGTGGTATCTAACACTTTTGAAATGTTAAGGAGAGCTTGGCATTGCTAAACTCACTATTGGTATTATGCCGCAGAATAAAGATGCTTGGTGAGCATTGAATATAGTGTTGGTGATATTTTGCATGACAGCAGTCCACATGATGCATAACAATTTTGTCTTGTAACTCACTGTAAAAAGAATTACTGAACTGTTGAATATGAAAATACAGTCTTGATGAAAGTCCCTTTCATGTTCTTGATAACATTGCCTGTTTTTCTGGATGTTTTTGGTATCAAGATCAATAATAATATTAATAATTATAATAATATTAATAATTAATAATAATAGTAATAGTCAATGGAGCATAATGATATTATTATTATTATTATTATTATTATTGTTATTATTATTATTATTATTATTATTATTATTATTATTATTATTTCTGAATTCAACTTCATTGTGGCATATACGGCTTTTCCTGATTCAGGTACATGTGTCAAGAAAACATTCATAATCAGTCATGACAAGTGCCTTCCACAATGAGGGTGGTTGCTGCTTCATGCAGTCTGTGAGAAGTAACTGCGGGGCTCCACAGTGCCTCACTCTAAAAACAGCTTGAGCTTCGATCTTTGAACTCTCGTAAATCTCAAAGAAATGTTTTAGCAAATCAGACTGATTTGATCCCTATCATGCATTTAACACCCATTCAAGTATTGAAAGGTGCTGATCAGTGCTGGTCGGCAACTGCTGAAAATGTATCCTCTCAAACACGGCCAAATGTATCCTCTCATACATGGCCTCATTACTGATGAGACAGAAGTAGAAGGATTGAGGGGGGCACAAGAGCCTTTGACTTTTGGTGGAATAGTGACGTTTTTTGGTCTCACCTCAGATTACCCCGTAGGGGAAACAATCCCCTCACTGGAAGACTCTTGAATTTGGCTGATGTTGGTTTGTGCGCTCAATTCCGGTCTTGCCTTTATTGGTTCAATTAGCTGTTAACCACAATACACAATAATCATTCAATCATGCTCCAATTTCTGTCCAGTGAATTACAATTATCAAAATGACATTGATTTTATTGCCTGTAATTGGTGAAGAAAAGATGGCAGTGAAACACCCACACACACACACACACACGCACACACACACACACACACACACACACACACACACACACACACACACACACACACACACACACACTTAAAGTACATAAATGGAGATCTATAATGTATTCCCTATCATTTGTATCCTCTGAGCTATCCATGGGTACCCTGCATATGCCCTGTGCAATGTGTCCATGGTTGATGTCAACACACTGCAATTCTAGATGACAATAGACACACCTGGCACCACTTTGTGCCAAGTCAAATTAATCAAAGTGTTATTGGGCAACCAGTGGGATGACTTTCAACACTTCAATATTCTGAAAGGACATCTCCATAATACAGACACTGCATCATTGAAATTCGCTCAAGTGATTCACCCAAGGGCTTTGCTGCAAAGCAAATGGTTACAGTTGGTCACAGCTTTTGTACACACACACGCACACACACGGTAAGATGAACAACAGATAACTTAAGTACCTATGTATTTCTCCAGAACCAAATTAATAAATACTGTAGATGGATATTCACAAGTTTCTCAGAAGCACAGTAGCTACAATATTGTGTCATAAATGCAAACATGCAACAGGGTTTCACTTCTTCATCTCATCTGTCAAATAATGTTGCAGTTTATAAAAAACATGAATAATTGAGGAGCTGACCATGAGTACAGTACGCAGGAGCCTGGTAATGAACCCAGCCATAATGATCAACGAGGCGACTGCCCAGGAGCCAATAAAACTGCTGAACCATAAGGGATTGTATGCATTGGAGTATAAAGCAATGCTTTATCATTCCCAGCAAAGTAGGGGCAGTGAGAACTCCAGGAAATGTGTATTCCCTGTGACATTTTAGATCGGAATGGTTAATTAATTTATGATTAAAAAGAGTCTGTGTCTACAGTAACTGCTTAATGCAATCTGTCAATGTAGAATGAGCACATCGACGCAACCTCTCAAACTAATTTATCTATGAATCCATGTGTATATCTTCAAAAAATAGCAGACATCAAATGTTCATCCATCATATTTCTGTTTTTGTTTGGAATCTGAATGCAAGCTGTATGAGTGACTTTGTTGGCAAAGTTAATCATATACTTCGATTGCCCCAATGAGTCATGTAATTGTACATGCCATATTATCATATACTCATGTATCATATCATCATGATGTATGTATGATTTATATTAACCCCTGCAGTGAATGCAGAATCTATTTCACTTCGACTGATCATGAAGCATTTATATAGTCATGGTATGCAAGCATGACATAACACCTGTCAGTTACATTACCCCCTGTTGGTTTATGACACATTGGGCCTCATGCAGGAAGCGATATATACAAACAAATTTCCTCTTATGTATTTTTGTATCCACAATTTGTTCTTATTTTGTTAGTACCCATTGATTTCTGGGATTCACCAATGTTTTCTTATTTTTGCTCTTCTCTTAGGTAAGAGAACATTTTATGAGTGCTTGAGAGCACTCTTACCAAGATAAGAAAAAAACATCTCCAGTCCACAAATTGTTTGTTCAGCACAAGGAAACATACGTTTTAAATTTGAGGAACATAAAAAAACGCATGAATCTCATATAATCAATTTAGATCATGTGGTTTAGAGTAATTATGATGATTGGATTGGATTATTACATTCGTGGGCTAAAGAAATACTATTGGTCCATTGATCCCAATTAAGACTATTAAAACCCTTGGATGATATTGCGTGTGTTCAGCTTCTGAATGGCTTACATCAGGCATGGGCAAACTACAGCCTGCGGCCCGGATCCGGCCCACCGTGAGTTTTAATCCGGCCTGCGATATTTTAACCAACATTTTTTTGAAGGAATGCATGGTGGAGGCTACTAGCCTGGTCAGTCCGGATAGTAAAGACCATTTTGAGAACATTAGCCTGTCACGGAGAACAGTTACACGGAGGGTGTGTCATGGGATGAAATGGGACACAGTGATAGGATGGGAGAATCGCGGGCATGGTTAATAGACACAGATGAAATGGGTTAATTGATTAGCGGGATAGCTATGGGGTTGGCTGCCTTATCTTTTTAAACCCCTGTGGTTTAGGTGAGGGGAGGAGGGTTGGATGGAGAATGCCTCTCTGTCTGACCGCTATTTTTGTGTACTGACTGACTGCTTCGGCAAGGACCGCTTTCTTACCGAGAGATCCTTTGTGAGCGAGTGCGTTTGTGTGTGTGTGTGTGTGTGTGTGTGTGTGTGTGTGTGTGTGTGTGTGTGTGTGTGTGTGCATGTGCGTGTGCGTGTGCTGGCTACATTCGACTACGGACCGAGCGACTATACCGAGGAAGTGAGCTACGCTACTGGCAAGGTGGGGAAGACGTGCTGACCTGAGCTGATCGAGGGGGCTGACGACTAGAGACTCTCTCCAGGGCGCCATCGAAGGTGGAGCCATCGACGACGTCACCGGGCTGCGTTCTAGGAGGGGCTGCGCAGGTCCTGTGTCCAGGCAACCAGAGATTTCTGTTTTTATTTTCATTCCTGTGAGGGGGCAGTGCTGGAAAGCAAGAACCTATCCCCACTCTCTTTCTTCTATGTTTGTCCTGTGTGTCCTTCCCCCAACACCTCACTTATCCCAGCAACTTTGTGGGTCCCTTTAGAGGGGTGGGGGGGTGTAGGGCAGCACCAAGGGTGGGTCCTAGTGGGAGCGTATCACCCGTGTGCAATGCAGTGTCCTATTGTTTTCTTGAGTGGAGTCTTCTCCTCCATTTGCAGTGCCATACCAATAGCACCAGAGTGCAGTGCTCTCCTTTATGTATTTGCAGCGCCATAATAGTAATCCCACCGTGTGTTGTGCTTTAGGAGTCAAGAATGCATGATTTGTAGTGGACTTTCCGGGAAGAGGGGGTAGGGTTAACCCATCTGTAGGGGGCTCTGCATTGCCCACACTGGTAGCCAAGGGAAGGAGTAGTAGGTGGTCTTGCAGGGGGTTCAATTGATGTATCCCTATGTTGGGTGGAGTTATTGGTTGTTCACCCCATACTGTGACAGGTGGAATTAATCGATCAAGATCTTCATTCCCAGTTGGAGAGGAAAGTGACAGATTACTGTCAGAAGTATTTTTCACTTGCGCTGGACGACAGTATGGACATTAAGGACACTGCACAAGTTCTTGTCTTTATCAGAGGGATAAACAAGAACTTGGAAATTACAGAGGAATTTCTTTCCATGGAATCATTAAAAGGGACGACTATGGGACAAGACTTATTCAACAGCGTTTCTGCTTGCCTCAAACGACAGAATTTGTCATGGGATAAATTGGTAAATGTCACTACCGATTGTTATCATATACAAAAATGTGGGCCTTTTGAAGAGAATTCAGGACAAAGTGAGAGAGGTGTCACCAAACACTAAGGTAACTTTCTTGCACTGCATTTTCCACCAAGAGGCTCTGTGTAAATCTGTACTTGGACTGGAACATGTTCTTAGAGTGGTTGTGAAACTGGTAAACTTTGTCAGAGTGAGAGGACTCATCCAACTGTTATAGGACACTGATTCAGAACTTAACCTTAACGTAAAACGGAAAAATGTGTTTGTGCATGAATTGTACAACCATGTGAAGGCATTCAGAGGCAAGCTGGTGCTGTTCACCAGGCAGTTGAGGGACATGTCATTCATTCATTTTCTGACACTGGCTTCTGTGGAGGTGTCGCCACCCAGCGCAGTGAGATACAGCAGCATACTGTCATACTTGCAGAGTTTACATGGCGCTTCTCTGACTTCGCCAAGATTGAAGATTTGCTGGAACTTGTGTCACGCCCTCTCTCATACGATTATGAGAAAGCACCACCGAACATCCAGCTGGAGCTTATTGATCTCCAGTGTGACACTTCACTCCGGGAGAAGTTTGAAACCGTCACTCTGTTCTATGCCTCATTGAGTGAAACACAATTCGCTCACACGCGACAGCTGGCTCAGAGTAGGTTGGTGCTGTTTGGCTCCACTTACATGTGTGAGCAAACCTTTTCGTGATGAACTACAATAAATCAAAGCACAGATCTCGACTTAATGATGAACATTTGTCTGCCATACTACATCTTTTAACATCAAAAATAGCACCTGACTTTGATAAGCTTGTAAAACAGGGTGAGCAACTTCACTGTTCACGTTGACTAGCCATGGGCCAGGAGATGCTGAAGGATAGTAAAGGAGAGGTCTGAGTAAATTAATGTATTTGTGAAAATATATATATACTATACAAGAATACCTTTTCCTGATGAAATGCACTGGAAATGAAAATAGTAAATGTTACATGAAAATGTTACTGAAAGTAATAGGACAAATTTTTTTAACTGTGATTAAGAGTATCTGGTGATAATATGCTGACTGTAACATAACAAATGTGCATTATAACTTGAGATAAGGCACTGAGGTGCTGTAAAATATGAAAGTGATAGCCTATTGTTCTGTACTTTTGTCTTTTGTGTTTACTGATACTTATGTCATTGTAAAAAAAAACAGGACTTTAAACAGAGGGACCATTGTGTGAAAATAGGTCCTTTGGAAAATAATGTGATTCACTTGAACATCAGTGCACATGCAAAAATATTTTTGTTTTAATACATTTGTAACTGAGGTACATAGAGCAGTGTGTGTTGAATGAAAGTAAATCAATGTACAAAAAAAAAAAATGTGGCCCCCCCACCTGGTATTCAAGACCGGTCAAATCCTGTGCCTCCACACCTGCCCTTATATAGTGTTTAGGGGCGTTACCTATGCTAATAACAAACAATCGGCCACGTGCCCCCAATGTATGATCAAGTGGGATTCATCATTCAGCACACCTGGGTAAGAGCAGATTTGGATGGTTAAGAACGTTTGGTGCATCTGGAGTTGACTTATCTTATTTTTTCTCTTAAGAGAAAATTAAGAGGCATTTAAGAGAATGTTAACGTTAATGCATGAGGCCCATTGTCATGCCAAATGTATCTAAGAGGGTCATTACATACCGTATACATCACAACACACACATACACAAAACAGCTTAATATCAAAATCTGTCAATTCCATGTCACATTATGCAAATTACATGCTATAACCAGCCCAAGCCACTTAACCAAGCAAGTTGCATGACAAGTCAATCTTTGCTGATCCAGTGACTGGGAAGGCCACTGAAGAACACTAAACTCATTGTCATGTTCATGAAACCAGTTTGAGATGACTTTTGCTTTGTGACATGGTGCATTATCATACTGGAAGTAGCCATTAGAAGATGGGTAAATTGTGGCCGTGAAGGGATGCACATGATCAGCAACAATATTCAAATAGGCTGTGGCATTCAAGCAATGATTGATTGGTATTAACGGGCCCAATGTGTGCCAAGAAAACATTCCCCACACCATTACACCACCTCCACCAGCTTGGAATGTTGACACAAGGCAGGTTGGGTCCATGGATTCATGCTGTTGGCGCCAAATTCTGACCCTACCATCTGTGTGCTTCAGCAGAAATCGAGATTCATCAGACCAGGCTAAATTTTTCCAGTCTTCAACTGGAATCCATAACCTATTATCTCATAACTGAGCACCCCTTCAGCGGTCCAATTGAAATTGGAGTGACCTGGGGTGGTCCGGTGGTCTAGTACCATGGCCTACAGCACACACATATGCCCAATGTCGGTATGGTTTCGAATCCGGCCCATGCCCTGCTGACTTAGCCTCTCCTCCTTACTTTCCTGTCTCTCTTTGCTATCTCTATTCAATAAAAATATAAGACTGCCCCACTCAAACAAATAACCAAAAAGTAAATTGGAAAACTATGAGTCATCACTTTTCAACAGTTATGTATGTATGTGTGTATATATATATATAAATAGAACACTTGTAAAGACTCCTTTATTGTAAATCCAATAAAACATTTTATATATATATATATATATATATATATATATATATATATATATATATATATATATAAAATGTTTTATTGGATTTACAATAAAGGAGTCTTTACAAGTGTTCTATTAGATAATTAACTATTGTCTACTTTAGATGTTATGTAAATCATGCGTATGTAGTACCGTATGAAGTACCGTAGATCACCATCCAAGATACAGTATGTTACATGGCCCTATTTGTTAATTTTTGAGGCAATCTTGTGCTTTGTAATGGTAAATATTCATCACAGGTTGAAAGAGTTATTGAAATACAAATTGAATGTCCATATATCTCATCTGAGAGACAACAGTGGCTTGGGTGTTTTGATTCATGTGAGTGAATAGTTGTTTACGCTCTCCTCTTTCCTCTGATTGTTTTGAAGTAGATCAGTTCAAGCTGGTTAAGCTTTGATTATTTTATGCAATTGTCTGTCCAGCCCTGTTATTCAAGTGATTGAGCATGCTGCTGAGCATCTTTCCTTTTCATTTGTTGTTTTTTTCCCAGCCAAATCAGAAGGATACAATTTGTCCTTTCAAGGCTCTGCCATGGAGTAATGATGTGTATAAAACATGTGTGATTAGATAATTAGTGAGTTCAGGGGCCCTTGGGATATACATGTGCGTATATAGCTGTTTAACAGCATTAGCTTCCATTCTTGCCAACTCCACAGATAGTTATAACCCCACAGATAGTTATGTATTGGTACTATGCCATAGTATGGCCATGACATCTCTATTGTGAAATAAAGGTCTTTCAAAATAAATATAAATATGTTCAGTTCCAGGACACATTCATTGACCGCCAAGAATAACTGTCATGTTATCAAAATAGTTCACAGTTCATGTTTTCCAGAGCCAATCTCAAATGAGATTAGTATTTTCCTTTCTTGTAACAATATTCATTTATTAGGACTTATCAATTACATACTTTAACTGCTTATTCAACCCTAGCAAGCATCATTACACCCTCTCTACACTTCTCAATTTCTCTGAGAAATTATAAACAAGGCAGGATGAATAATTGATCAGACACTTTTCCAAGGGATATTAACCATATGCTGTGTCTGCCTTGCTGTCATGACCTTCTGAAACATTAATGTCTGTCGTCTTTAGCCAAGCTCAGCAGGGAGACACACATTCACAAAAAAACGTGTACAGAGTATAGCTGTCTTCATGAAGCAATAAGCAATTAAAATCAAAGAGAATAATGATGCTCAACCTGAGGAGGGGAAAATACACAGGAAACAGCACAGACAGCAAAGGACATGACAAAAAAACAGTTTGAAAGATTGCTGGCCGAAACAGGGGGGGACTGCTTTAAAGTGAGGCATGAGGCGGGTGTGAAATCTTAAGTTGAAGAGCTGTTTTTATGACTGTCAGTTTGTGGTTTGTGGAAGTCTTTGCTCATTCCAAAAGCCTTATAAGAAGGGAGCAACTCTCCTCCTAAATATCTTACCTTAGACAAGTATCACTTTCACCTTCTCAAATAAATGACATTAGTGATTTCATGACCTCAACCCACCAGTAGAACATAACGAAGTGAATAAGTGACTGACAGAATGAAAGAGACAACTTATAGAGTAGTAGTAGACTGAGGATATGAGTCTCTGAATGAATACAGGAGACTGAATGTAGAAAGGCATGAATGAAAGACCAAATAAACAAAAGATCAAATGAATGATTAAATAAATTATTAATTGCATTGACACTTCTAAGGGGTACATGAGAGTATGTGAGACAGTAATAAATAGTTTTCAGCTATAGAGAACTATGCAGGTCACTGCATGTTTAGACACTGTACAGTAGTTCAAAATGGATACAAGATTGAGCGAATTAATTAATTAATTAATTAATTAAAACCGACCAATGAAATGCAATAGATTATGCCAACACTTACAATGGGATAGTAAAGTGCAGCCCTAGCTAGGGAACTCTGAAGGTTATGCAGACTGCATGTTTACATACTATAAGCGAGGACAGTGACACCTGCAAAGTCAGGTGGAGGTGAGATGCGTTCCCATAAGACGTCTTGATGTCTAGATAGGGTGGAAAATGGTGTATTAAATAAGTTTACAGCTCTCAAAAGCCTTATTTAGCCCTCTACTTAACATTCTCAAGAAACCCTGCTTTTGCAAAATGGACAAAATCGCATACGAAGTCGAAAGATAAAGAAGTAAATGTTAAAGCATGAATTGTCCTTGACATAAATATGAAAGTATGCATGTTCTCATCCATCTACCTGCCTGTATCTGCCCATAAACCCATCCCACCAGGGTAACCTCAGTAGTTGGGATATGATAGAATTCAAGAATACAAATGCTCCATTTTGCATATGTTTGAATGAAGGACATCCAAATCTCAGGATATCAATAATCTACACTTTGCATTTATTTAGGGTTAAAGGTAATGATTAAAGAGAGTGGAGAAAAGATATGGAGACAATCTGGCAACTAGCTGTGGTTAGAGTGTAGAGGTCGACCACTGACCAATTGTTTCAGTGCATTCCGTTCTAAACAGACCCCAATCCAGAGAGGATCAAGACCAAAACCAAGTACAACTGCGTACACTTCTGCCTCAGTACATACAGTATGAAGACCATTCACTGACAGGTTCTCCACCCCCTGCACTGATCCTCCACATTCCAGTGGGAATGAAATGTCCTCTAAATTAGCAACTGATGCTACTGTATGGCTGTGATCATCTTTGGAGATGCAAAGCAAGAACATGAGGATGGTGTGTGTGCAATTTGCCATGTGGTCAGATGGCTGCTAGAGACAGGGGAAACTGTTACCATTTCTCCCAAGGCAATACATTGATGGTAATCTACCTGTAAATACATCTGTTGGATTCTCAATAATTAGACCAAAAATTAACATAATGTATGCTCTCAAGTGTGCGATGGCATGTGAAGTAATATGGGTTGAAAATCCAGAACAGACAATTTTGTGTCTCTATTTCTCTTCCCTCTATTTCTCTTCCACTTGACTTAAATCAGTATGTTCCTGTGCAGAGAAACATCTATGAATGAGCTGGAACCATGATACCATGACTTTAACTTTAAAAAGGTGTCTAAAAGGGTGTGTAACATGTCCATTGAACAGATAGGAAGCTTTTTATAAATTGCCAATCAGTTGTGTCAGTCCAGCATGGGCAAGCTTCATCTTTGAGATTACTCTGCTGGAATCTGCATTTCCCCTAATACTGTTTAAAGGGTCATTCACACAAATCCTCTCCTTGTATTCTATGAGACCTTTCGAGTCCACGATGTGACCAATTATACAGCAATACAGGTCATGCTTTCTGAGGTTCTAATGTCATACATCATTCACATTTAAGGCTTCGAGAGCATGACCAAGTTACCATACTCATGTTACAATAACTTGACCTTAAAGGTGGACTCTGTAACTTCCTTGGATCTAGAGGAGAGAACATTTCCATAATTCTGTTTAAGATTATGGGGGGAAATATTGAATCCCCATACTGTGTGACTTTCTCAATGACTCCGGGGATAGGACAGAAATGAATACAATAAACAAGATAGACCTTTTCGTAGCTATGCTTATTAGTTCTTAGCTATGCAATACATCAGTGCGTTGATTCCCTCAATCTGTGGAGGCGAAGTGTCTTGCGCCCTGTGAAAATTAAATAATGACTCATGTCCGTCCCCCTTGTGTCATTACAACTCTATCTCCACCAGGGTGAGTCAGTATTTGAATCACTTCGATGATCGAGAGACCGTGCGTGTGTGCCAGCGAGGCTAAAACAAACCTGCTCCCATCACCCCTCTTGAAAGCCAACAGCCGCGCTTCTCAAATTGAGTTCCGTCGCGACAATAGCTCACATAGATAATAATAAAACACTCTGAAAGTGAAGGTTAATAGATCTTCGAGTCGGTTGCCTGGCGCCTGCATTAGTAATGTCTCGGCTTTGTGGTAACAGACTTGAGCTGAATTAGAGTTTGATTAATATTGCGTCATTGAAAAATGACAAGTGTTTATTGGGTTTTATAAAGGGTCTTTTAATTGGCTCTGGGAGGCAAATAAATTCATGATTACGGTCAGAGAGTTCTTCCATGAATCATATTTATTGGTAATCATATCAACAACCATTAAAGGCTGAGAGGTAGGTTGCATCAAGGATGCTGAATATCTGTGTTAAACATGCCATACAGTATACCGGTATTTGCAACGCAACCAATATAATCGTAATAGCAAAACTGACAGTGGCCAATGGGATAGCTATGAAAACCACCTACACCCCTTAGAAAGTCTACGCCCCTTAGTCTTTTACTGTAGGTCTGCAAAGTCTGTCATACTACTCTCTCTAAACAACAGAAACAAATGCAGTTTCCAGCTTAATTTATCAGAGAAGCAGCATTTGCAGTTTTTCTCGAATACTTGAGCACATTTCTTGAAACAGTATTAAACTTTTCAAAACAGTTAAAGTTCCCCTTAAGCAGTTAATTTTTACTTGGCATGTTAACTGTTTAGGGAAATGTGTTAACTGTTTTGAAAAGTAAAATATAGTTTCAAGAACTTATGATTCGGCCTTAAAGGTAAATCATTTTTCTGTTGAAAAGAATACCATAAATTCCAAGTTCATATGCCCTTTATAAGGCCACACAAGATGCACGCAAGGTTTAGAGCCACTTCTGGGGCAGCTTCGGGGCACAGTCCTTAATTGAAAGAGACAGGGGAGCAGGGGCTATGCAGGGAGCACATGAGAGGGTATGATACCTCCTCTCTTTCAGCCAATCAGACTCAGGATAAATGTCAAGCCACCAAAAGGCCAGGCTCAGCAGTGGAATTAAGAGAATTGTTGACTCCAGAAAATGTCTGCTAACATTTGGTCTCCTGTTTGAGTTTATTCCAAGTAAAAGATCCCCATGGAGACTAATCTTTCTATCAGTTCCTATACAGTGGCATGTCAAAGTCCTGAGGGTAGATCAATGATGCTGGATGTGGAAATAGCTATGACATTTCACAACCTGCAATTTCAGTTGTAAGTTGTAAGGAACAAATCGGTGATCAAAGGGCCATTGGTTTGAATCTTAATGGGCAATACTCTTCCAGGTAGTGACACTACGGCACATCACTGGATCACTTCACTTCAGTTCATGATTTGATGGCTTTTCAAAAAAGACATTTCAGAAGGAAATATGTGAATGAAATGTGAGCTATTCGTGTGTCTCCTTCCGTTTTCAAAAAGGAAAGGTGAAATTCAATTGACTTTCACTGCTCTCGGCAGTTATTGAATTTGAGGAGAAAGCCTCTCATGCATGTTACCTTACTTAAAGCACTACCCAAGTTAGGTTGAGTGCTCCTGGGTAGTGTGGATGTTAAATTGTAATTGGAAAGAAGGAAAGTTCAATAAAAAAAAATGTCTGGAGAAACTATTCACGATCACACTTCATTACCTATTAAACTCAGAAAAACATGAGTGCTGTAAGCAATCTCCCTTGTTATGAAGTAAATGGAAAAGGCCATTTAGTTAAAAACGGGAACAGGAAACACATTCACCCAAACCAGAATAAATATGGAGCTGAAAGATGGAAAGGTCAAGAAGGTATAGTAGGATGCATCAACAACCTAGCCTGGCACTCAGCCCAGAAGTTGTCTTGACTTCTATACCAGCTCACTAGCATGCAACTTCACTGATCTTCGAAAATTATTTTACATTTACATTTATGGCATTTAGCAGACGCCTTTATCCAAAGCGACTTACAACAATACATTTGTTTAAGTAAGTGAATCATCTATCCAACAGTCATCATAAGACAAAGTTATCAATGCTCACAGCAGGGGCCATAGGCAGTCGAAATGCCAATAGGCTATTTTTATTTATTTATTTTATTGCCATTTATAGCCATAGCCAGTCACCACTTTATCCAGTTCAATGGCCATTATGGTCTCTGAGGTTTTCAGTATCCTGTTTGTTTGGTCAAGCTGAGCTTGCCATACAATGGTCCTGCTGAGGTTGCCATACAATCCTATTCCTACCATGCCTTTTGATCTAATTTCCACAAAAATAGCTAGAAAGTGTTTCCTCTCTTATTGTTGTTAAGACCATTGTTTGATAATGAAACACTATAAATATAGACACAATGACTAAGGAAAGTAATCCTTTCTCACAAACAAGGCTTAGGTTTTAACCCAAAAGTCAGACCATGACAATCTCATTTAAATCTATGTGAAGCCGCAAACTTCTCTTGAGTATATCACCATGATGTTCTCCTTAAATTGCCAGATATGCAGTTTCACATGTCAACAGATCTTTAGTCCTCCTGTGCTGTCTGAATACTAATTTAGATCCAGCTGTCTGCTTACTTGAACATCACTAATCTTCAAATGTAACACAGTCTCTTGTGGGAAAAGCATATTCAATGTATTCTTTAATGCCTCTTGCTTTTCCTTCTTTTTGTGTTTGCTGCGACATTCGTAATTCTCTTTCTTGTCTTTTGAGCTGTGTTACGCAAGCCCAGAGTAATGGATCGTGTGATGTGAGGCACATGATCCTGCTACTGTGGTGCCCCCTGGGAGGACTGGTGAGGGATAGTTTGGGTCAGTAGAAGGTGAAAGGTCATTCTATGCAGAGCCAGCCCATCTATGAATATCCCTGGATTCTCCTCTCTCATTGGACCTTTTGATCGCCTTGAGAGCACACAAGGGGTTTCACAGTTGTTACGACATGGCCATGCTGGAATGGATAGAAATATAGCATTCTGTAACCAAAAATAACCTCAAACCTAGCCTTAATCGAAGATCAACTTAACTTAGCCTGAACTGAAGAACATGAAAAAAATTGAAAGGCGTTTACAGACTACCTTACTAGTTTGATATAATTCCTAGCTGGTTACCTTGTGTAATGTTAGCTAGGTCCCTAGTGTGAGCTTCGGCTAACCACTGGGACAGTTGGCTAGCTTGTGCGTTCGTCATTAACAAATTACTGTGCATGCGTGCGTGCGTGCGTGCGTGCGTGCGTGCGTGCGTGCGTGCGTGCGTGCGTGCGTGCGTGCTCCATCCGTAGTCATGTTTGACCTTGAACTGTGAATTTGACTACAGGCACACAACATGCACATATCACAAGGTTTCATTAAACACAAGGAGAGAAAATATGCTGGAGAGATGAGCCGGCATATACTGTACAACCATGTACCATTCCTGTTCTCCCTCATACAGCATAAACTGTTACTGTATGTTAGTAGTCTTTGTAGTTGTTAATTGTTTGCCTATTGTCAAGGATGTGGTATAAACAGTTACATTTACTTTTAGAGTCGTGGGGGGGCAAAATACATACTTTTGTATCCTTTTAACAGGCATTAGCATGCTTAGCATGCATGACTTTGCTGAAGTGACCTTTGTGATTTTGTTCTTCAGGCGAGATTCATTTTTTTATTATTTAATTAATTCTTCCCAAGTTTCCCAGTGGCATTCTGTTTGATACTCTTTGTCATTGTTAGACTTTTGGATCAATTCCTGAGGGCTTATGTGACTGGCCTGCTCACTGTAAAGTTCTAAATGGTATCCAACATAACAGAACAGAACATTCTGAGTGCTATTCAACTGTTTTGCTTCGGTTGTAGGCCTACATCTCCTTACGTTATAATGTGACAAAACCTTGGCTTACCTCAAACCATGATACGTTGATATTACACTTTCTGTATAGAGACTGCCTACACAAGAATATTTCTTAGCAAAGGAAGAGGCTATAGGATTGTGTTACCTCTTCACAAAAGGAGGAGAGTGAAACTTGGCTTTTGGCCAGCCTGAGATGTGTTTCAGTGAATTGGCCTGAAGGAGAGGGCACTTAAAAAAAAAAAATCAGAAGTCAATTTGGGGGATGTTATAAAACACTATTTCGTGGCAAGGAGTTTTAAATATATTGTTAACATGACATTTATAGTGAACTATAAATACTTTGTTTTCTAAAAGCTTCAGTGAATCTTTAAAAACAGGTTTGGATTCATTTATTTTATTTATACAGTATGTGTTACTTGAGGGGTGGACAATTTCTTTCATCCATTTGTTTTCATGGTTTCATTTGTTTTTCATGTTAGCTCCTCAGTCATGGTTCCATGGCAGAGAGTGGGGACAGGCGTATCGATTCTGTCCCCCGTTAAATCCATTATCAGGCCAGTATCAGTGCAGCCAGGAAGCCTGTGGTTATCAGATTTTTCATTTTCTTAGCAGGCCGGAAACCGACCACCAAACTTTTCAATTACTGTAAGGTCTCTTACTGAAAGCGTGCTTTGCCAGGCTTTCCCTGTAAGAGTTATGGGCTGCTGTCAAGTGCTGAGAGATCCTTAAAAGTCCTTCCTTGCCTGCCTATTAAATGAATATTCAGCAAAACATGTATATATATAATACCTGATATCATTAACTACCCATTAGCCGTTATTTTAGCTTCTTTGCTTGACATGACAAAACCTTTGCTTGACGTGACCTGTCAAAACCAAGCATCATGACCCTAACATCAGCTGTGATGAGACAGTGATGAGACATACTTCAATCTAGGAAGTCATTATGACAGCATCATACAGAAGAGCAAACATGTCTATAGCAGCAGAACCATGTTTATGATGTCTGCTTCTCTTATTGATTCCTTGGAAATAGAACATTCTTCATAGAAATACCATCATGTTTATGTCTTAGTCTGCGCTTCCATTTCCTTTCCATTGGAACTGTTCATTTCCACCTTTATGGAAGTTTCATATGATGATGTGGCATTACACATACATTAATGTGACTGTAGTTCAGCATAAAATCAGAGAGAGCCTTTTAAGCTAAAGCAATATTTGATACTCAACCATTTAATAGTCTTAAAGGCCCCCTCCAGTCTAAATTATAATTTTCCTGTCTTTTGTATGGTCATTGGCATTGGCTCCCTTCTTAACGTCATGACGAGACTTCATTTTAATATACTAATAATCATTAGTCCTTAGTGTGTAGTTTTGTAGTCTCAGAGAGGGATATGCAAAGTGAGAGGCTCAACTCTGCCCTGTTGTGTTGTGTTGTGTTTATGTGTGTTAATGGGTTATTAACATGCTGGGTCAGTTGCTACCAAACGAGCTGGATGAAATATGATGAATGAATGAATAATAGCGTACCATTGTTGGTCAACCTCAAACAGAAGGGAGTTGCTAAAATATGCTACACATTATTGTACAAGGTAGGGATGCGCATTTAGTAATTCAGTGTCATCTGTCCCAGATGTGAAATATAATTGGCTAAATTATGATCGACATCTTATTCTTGACTATCACATGGAATTATATTAGACAAAAATATATATAGATTATGATGTACTGCAGTCATGATACCCCAATTCACAAATTGACAGATATGATATAATGTAGGCTATTGCGCTGCATGGCTATAAATGAGGACAATTCACTGCAATGAAGACAGAGAACAGCAGGTTCATTTTCAATGTTGTTTAGTGAAATATTGTTTTTATTTTCAATGACTGGACTGATGGAAGTCATTATGACAATTATCTTGTATTGTAATTTTTATTGAATTAAATAGTTGCAAAGATTTACAAGATTTTCTCCAACTTTGATGAAAGGCACCTATAGTCGAAAAGCAGGTTTAAGTTTGGCCTGTTTAAAGTGTCCTCTGGAGGGACATGTCGCTTGGAAATCTTTGAGAGAAATCGGGATTATCTAATGAGAAGATGAACCCCAGGTGTATACTAATTGATAAGTCTATACACCTGTGCTCTAGTCAAAGGGGGAATCTTGGTTGCAATCCGGATCATTTCTTTCATACCTGTATCTGATTTAACAAGAGACCATAGTTTATGGTCATCCCGTTCTGAATTTTGGTTCCAATTGACCTGCTGGGTTTATTGTATTGTGTAGCTATCCTGGATGACCAATTACACTGCCTATAGTCATGCAGGGCCACACGTGTTGCCTCCCACAAATTGCATATGCTCCCATCATACTGTAGCCTACCATCTGGAGGCTTATTGCCTTCAAACTGATAATGGATGGGGATGGACATGCACGAGACGGAAATCTGCCTATCATTTTTTGTCTTCGGAATCTATTGCTAACATCTCCCAGACACAAAATTAGTCGCTTTCTTCGAGAGGCTTGCCGATGTTGGATGTCTGCATTCGCTAGAGACAGATTTATAGAAAGAGCAATTTACACCTTCAATCTGAGCCATCTTTGTCTGTAGAAGATCCTCCCTGGAAGATGTTTTTCTCCCTTCTTGAGGTTCTTAAAAATGTACGGAATAGCTTTTACGGATGGCTCGAGACTATGTAGTATACATTTCATCACCTATTCAATCCATCACTTTCTAGGTAGGAAAGATATGAGATGGACACTTCCTTCCTTATTGATCACATGGCACTATCACTACCGCTTCATGCCAAAAAGTGATGGATTGTATCGGTGATGACATATGTTATGACATGATGACACTGCTTATGTTGTTCACTGGGGAAATCACACTGACTGAGTATTGTTTCCTTCTGCTTTACATACAGTATGTTGTTGTTTTATGTTGTGTTGTGAGACCTGACTGGTTGTCTGACTGGCCTTTGAACAAGTTAGTCGTCTAGTTCTTTTAAGCATAGCGCCCATTGTTCCGTCCTGGGTGAAATTTGATGCTATGCAGACAAAGCTATGTGTTTTTTGACTGGAAGGACAGCGTCGCATTTGGTCTACAAAAAGATGTATTGGTCATTAATAATGTTGGGCTTAGCTCAGCTTTGAGAAAAACAACTTTATATCAGAGTTGTGCCTGTTTGCACAAGCGCACTGTGTCAACCATATCTACGATAGAAAATAAGGAAAGCCACACTGTAATACACTGACCACAGAGGTTTATTTGCAATTAATTATCCATCAGTTGTCAACCTGTCATTGGGTGTGTGTGTCTTCAACTATTACTCTAAGCTATACTTGCAAGCACAAAAAGCAAGCTCTCTGTCTTGGTCTTTGATCATGGTATCTTCCATTCTACTTGGGGGGGGGGGGAATAAACATTTGTGAAAGAGTGTGCTATGCCAACTCCCACTTATCCTCTCGTGTTTGCAAATGAAGAAAACATTAAAAAAGTCTGCCAATTAAGCATGTAATTGTACAGTATGTTAGTGTTGAGTTTAAACTAGCATGCAACACAAAGTCTAATTCAGGATAATTTCATTACCCAAATTCCACTATTGTCAAAGTGGGGTATGCGTACCCCCAGGGATACGTGGATCGATCTAGGGGGTACGCGAAATAAATTTGTGATTTACCTTCCCAAACAGTCCTGTTGAATAGCCGACTGCAGTCTCAGTACCAAAAATAAATGCATGCACCCTATCCAACAGAATAATATTATCACAATGTCTAATATGTAAGGGATAATGTTCATAGAATGTCAATTAGACTACAAAATAACCGACAGGGGGTACATGACTGTTAAAAGTTTGGGAACCACTGCCCTAATTGATAGTGGAAAACCATTTGTGAAAGTAGACATAGCCATAAATAGTTGTTGCATGCACATACAGTGTATTAGCATTAGTCTATGAATGACATATATATGTAGTTCTGTTCACTCAAACCTTGGTTACAATGCAAGCTACCTTTCCATGATTTGTTCAAAGCTATATCATACCACTCTTGCAGAAAACACACAAAAGTCTATATGGGTCATCTAAGAATTTGAACTTCACATTGAACCCAACTGTTGGAATTCAATTGTTGACCTGTAATTATGATATAACACAACTGAATGATCAGGTCAACATGACTGACCTTGTTTATGTATAAAGTATAAAGACTGTTATTTCAAAAGTGCAGTTGATTTGCACAGTGCTGCATGTGTAATGTGCTGTTACTTGCTTTGCAATATGTGTGTACTACAGAGCCAAGGTAAGAGTGAAGGGTACAAATGTCTCTCCACTATACTTCAGCAATGATCTACAGTATGTAAGTAATACAGTCAATAAGAAAATGGTGATGTTGCCCAACCCTAACTGATATATATTCTACATGACTCATTGTGGTGTGCCCACTTCTCATTTCCTGAGTCTAAGCAGTAACAAAAGCATTGTCATCAGTGTAGGTCAGTTTTATTGTAGGCATTGATTTAACCTGCAACTAGACATCATATGTGACTGATGTACCCAGTGACGTCTTACTGCTGTTTGTTTGTTTGTTTGTTTGTTTGTTTGTTTGTTTGTATAGAGAGAGTGAATGAGTGTGAGAATGAATGAAAGAGATACACTGAAAGAGAGCATTGGCTATAAGAGGGGCAGAGAGAGTAGTATACATTAAAAACAACAAGATTAGGACATTTCTACTCAGCGATGCCTTGTGGGCACTTGCAGTAAGAGCTGCTTTCTGTGGGACATTAAGGCTAGTAATTGAGTTGTGTTGAACAAGGCCAATGACCAAGGCCCAATGACCAGAAAGGAAAGGTCAGCGGCCAGACATTATTGGGTTGCCGTTTGAAAATGTTACCCAACCCTGGAGGCTTTGACCATTTGCAACAAATCACTTCCGACAGATAAACCGATCAGCTTCTATTTGTGGAAGCATAGCATTTACTTAGACTTGTCTAGGTTAAAGGTTGAAGCACAAATGCACAACTAAGACCATTGTCGAACACTTTGAAACCAAAAACAGTAGTTAGGAATTGACACGCTTTGAGTCCATCAAACTCATTATGAAGTTAAAGACACAATCTGTAATTCCTTAAGCTGTTTTTGAAAATATGCATTTATGACATATCCATTGATTCTTGGAGAATATTACTTATAGATGCCTCATGAGCTGAATACAACTTCTTAGTCTTAGTTCGATTTCACACAAGCACTGAGGAAAAGGAGATCCTTATAATCAAGCAGGGTATTCTGACTTGAGTGTGAGATGCCAAGTTTCTATTTCTCTCGCTCGCTTGCAGGAGTCCAACATGTCCTGCACCTTTTCAATCCCTACCCTTTAGTTAAGTCATTGGTGAGTAATTCCTTTAACTGTTTTCGAGACAAAAATTAAGCCTGTTTTACTCCAATGTTAACAAACAAGAGGAACATAAAACAAACACTGTATAGCTTCAAAATATGTTTAAAATGCCTACGTTGATACCAAAGACTGTCAGTCCTTGCATCCAGAGTTCTGTACAGTATTAATTTGGGAGTGGTAACATTTCTCCAACCCCATCCCACAGGCTTTAGAGATGACAACTGTAAATGCTTAATCAGAGATGTTGTCATTGATGGGGTACATGCAGTACTGTACTGTACTGTACAAGACCTTTACAATTATTACATAAGCACAATATGACACAGGCATGTATATCACATGCATTTTACTTCATACACCCACTGAGTGCAAAGGTATTGCATGTCAAATTAATATGTCAAGTGTCCCAAAAGAATTAACAACATCGATGAAGACAATGTTGTAAAAAGGACAATTAAGTTGATCATTAAACAATGTGGAAATTCTACACCTCAATAAAACCAATAGCTAAGGTAACACTGCAATACATTTTCTCCACTATATTACCTTGTAAGTACTTAAGGGAATTGACCAGAGCTGTGATCTGCAGAGCTGACCTGAACTGGTCTGTTGCTGCCAAAGGGCCTTTTCCTTTAGTGCATTTGTTATGAGAACTGATGGATACAGTTAGGGAGGAGAGAACCTAGCAGAGAAGTGACTCACCTAAACCAGCCATTGACCGGGGCATCATGCCCTTTAGGGTGTTTTTGCCCTCCTCTCCTCCAGCCAACCACCTTTTCCTTCGCGTAACTGTAAACAAAAACAACGGAGGCTGAGATATCAGTGAAGGTGAGAAAGGTTACTTTGTGGTCAGTTGTTTTTAACATGAGGGAGATGACCTGGGTTGCTATGCTTGCTCATTGGGTCCTAAGCAACACTTGCTGAACTAACAGCTAAATATTCAATGTTATTATTAACTAAAGGGTAATGAAGGTAGATCAAGGTAGACATTTCCTGTCTAGGTTTCCGTTGGCATTTGATGATAATGTGCAAGTAAGCCTCACTCACTACTCACTGTTGTTGAATAATTGATCAAATTTAGGCTTTATTTCCTTTTAAGTTGTTTGAAAGGAATTGCAAGACCAATGATGTGCTGCCAAATAGCTAAGAAAATATTTTCCCTATCTGAATAATTGAACAGAGTGAGTTGTTTAAATTTGTTTTCTGACAAGCTGCAAGATTGACAAACCAACCCTGATGAGGTCTAATTTTCAGGTGGCTATTACTTATTCAACAGATGTAAATTTCTCAGAAGTGGAGCCAGAGGTTTTCAAGATACTAATCTAGCAAAACTCACATCAAGTGCTCTGTCTTATACAGTAGATAATCTACTTCATTGCTTTCATATACACTTCACATTCATCCATTCACACTGAAAATAGTATGCATGTCAATCAAGAGAGCTAGGAACATCTATTTCAAACGCTGTGAGTGACAGATCTGCCTGCATTTCCTGTGTTCTCTGTTGGCAGTAGGCCAGTAGTTCCTAGCTCGTGTAAAGTGCAGAGGTGGCTGCCACTGTTCTAAAATCTTCAGGTGAAAATGGCATTGTAATAAAAGCTTTTAGAAAATATATACCTGGAGTGTATTAATGTTTTTGATGTAATGTCAGTCACAAAACATTGCAGAAATTAGAATGATAAACTTGCCTCCTGTAGCCCATTTGATTTCACATAATTAAGAACCCTCTGTTTTAAGCCAAGTACCAGCTAATGTACCTCTAAATCAAGTTTGTGACACTATGACTTCATTAGAGGATCTCCTGACACCTCTCCGGACGAATCACAAGTTTTGGTAGATGGACCTCAGAGTGAAATGGATGATTCAGAGCACAGACTCTATTCAGAGGAGGAGACCTCGGAGGAATAACAATAGCTGCATGAACATCTCTCCCCTCCAGTACATGGAAGCCAATTGCTGTGCAGATGGTTAGCCGAGACCATACGTCATTTGTCGGAGGCAACACGTCTGACATGGGAGACTACCGGAGCGCCAAACCACTGATGCCACCTGCAAAGATGTTGTTGATTCCAGATCTTCTGCACCTACAGTAGGTGATTGGAGTTCAGCTGTGAGGATTGGCTAGTGTTAGCCCTGTCCATGGTGCTGACAATGAATAATATCATGTGATTTGTGTTATGCTTGTTCGGAAATTATGAAAAGCTGATGTATTGGCCTAGCAACCTGAGTGTTGAAAAAAATAGTGTACTGTACAATCAATTATGTGCAAATGTTGTACTACATGAAAATTTCAACTTGCATTTGATCCTAATCAACATTGCATTTGGATCTCCTGTCTCAGAAGCTTTTAACTTGGATGACCGCTCACAATGAAGAATTGTATGAAAATGATTTGTCACAGCAAGATATACAAATACTTTTTCACATTATACTCAAACTAAAAAGATTTGCTTTATACAGTACTGCACCTGTGTATAGCCGTTGATTATACATTCTTTGTCATATGTGGATAAAACAGTCCCGTGTGTGAACCCATGCAGACAAAATGAACTCACTCTTCAAAGCAGTGGTTGTTATTAGTTATAAATAAAATGTTCAAAGAAAACTAGGCTTGAAAAAAATTCTGACATTGTTTTCAAACTCTTTACATTGATCTGTACATTCAGGGTTTGACATATTTTCAAATTCATGGCAGTCCAAAGCATTTAAAATAGAAATAGAGAAATGTATTTACAGATACTGAAGAAATATAGTGATTTTAATAGAAAACATTTCTCTAGACAAGGTTATATTTGCAGTACTGTATATGAAAAAGTGATATATGGACTAAGATGAGAACCGCACCAACATCACAAACCAAACAATGACTTTCTTATCTGCAGTATCAGTAAAAACCCCTATGTTCACGCATACAGTAGGGGGAATACAGACAAGGGGCAAATTCATTTCATCTAAGGTTACATTTACAAAAAACTAAAAAACCTGATACTGTCTTAAATTATCTATTTCAAGAATACACTTCTGCATAATAGGGGCCAAAGGCATTTTTGACAAACATTTCTGGAATATTGTCTTTCACATTGTCTCTCTGTGAAGCTGGAAATATCTAATGAATCTCATACATTTTCTATGCTTTGAATTATGCATAGGGTGTTTCTAATGCTCTCTCTGTCCCACAGCGATTCCACGTGAACCATGAAGCAAAGAACAAATGGGAGCATAAAGAAACACTGTGGATGTGGTCAACGGTAAGCAATTAGCCAGACTCAAGTGAACAAAAGTTCATTTAGACAATGTGGAACAATAATGAGCTCCGACTGACCCATCAGAACCATTAATGAGGAAATAATCGTGTTTTTGTTATTATACAAAGTCCGCCACATAGGCTCCCTCTGCCTACACTGTCACATTACCCAAAATTAACTAAAAAGCAGGCCATCGCAGAATGAATAAGACAACATGTACCGGGTATAAAGAAACTTTTTTTCTGACTCTTTGCTAAGCGACTGTAGTCTCTATCAAAAGGCTATCAAAAAATATCAAAAATGTAATAATAATCACAGAGAAGTTATCAAGGCTAATGCTCTTTTTTTATCTCATTCTCCCAAATAAGATCCTAAGCATATTGCATTTGATTTGGAGTGGCCCAGGGAGCTGTGAAAAGCAATCGCTAGTGGGTTAGAGGGGCGATGACTCAGCTCAAGACTGGCACATTGTCCCCCTAGTCCGCCTCGGGCCATGACAGTGACATAATTCCATTTAATGAGACGTTTGATCCCACAAGGGAAGCCTTGATTGAAATGTTCCTTCTGCACACAGCTTTTTTTGTTGTTGTTGGGTTTGTTTTCATATTGCTTTCATGATTGTAGAACAACAGCACAGTCCAAAGAAGTCACACTCATGTAGAGGGTATGATTCTGGGGGTACAGTAATTGACGCGAAATCTGTGTAATTGGCACGAAATCCAATGCTTACAAATATTGGTTTGCAAAAATCTAAGTTGGCAGCCTATCTCCAAGGAACTCCAAGGAATTTGACACCTTGTGGACTGGAGATGCCCCAGGAAGTCCCTGTTTCTGGTGAATTCTGGAGATGTATAAAACAGTCTGGTCTTGGACAGATGTCCTGTTGAGATCAGTGTTGGAGGTATGATGTCACTGTTGCGCTCCCCTCCTCCTCTGCTCCAGCGTGTGAAGACCCTCCTCTCGACCTAGGGCATGCTGAGTGCCCACTTTGTGGGCGGTCTCTGTAGCTGTGATGTCGATCTGTGCGTATTTAGTGGAACTTTTCCCTGTTGAGACACAAAACAGGCACACCATTAAGTCTAGTGTCTAGACTAACCATGCTTGCGCATAATTTTTAGTGAAGTGAGAGAGAACAACAATATATTCCTGTCTGTGAGCTATGAAAAGGCAAATTACTTGAGTTCTCCAGGCAGTTTCATAAACACACCAGACACACACACACACACACACACACACACACACACACACACACACACACACACACACACACACACACACACACACACACACACACACACATACACACACACACAAATCAACACACTCTCGGAGGATGATCCCATTAGAGCGAATGAATTCACTGCACCCTGTGACCTCTCCTCAGCATCTAAGACGGCACGGTCCTTCTTCCAAGTGACAGATGAATTATGCCACATGTTTGGATAGAAACCATATCACTGACATTGGAAATTAACCTTTCTCGTGTGTCAAGCAAGAGCCGTCCTCATATTCCTAAGAGTAATGATGTTAATGGATGAATTTTCTGCCAATTAAACCTCGGTATCGCATCCTCAGGCTGGATGACAACAACTCAGTTGGGATTGGTGCAATCAACGTGATTGTTTAAGGATATTTCCTTATCTAGAAAAAATTAAAGTACAGGATCATCATTTCACAAGTCTTTTGAGTATGATTGGAATCAGTACACCAGTAGTCATGTGCTAGTCTATCCTTTTTACCATTCAGTCCTGCTAAGCCATTCTACTGAACATAACCAAGAAATATGAGATAGGAATAAGTTGTGTTGGCAAAAAAATATAGGTGTTTCATTTGGTCTTAATATTAAGTTATTTCATGACATACAGGAAATATGTTCTTACAATATCACATTTCAATGTATCATGCACCTGCATGTACAGTACTCTAGTGTTCCTCGAGAGGCTAAACACATCACAACAACTGCATTGTGGGGATCACAAATTCCAGGTGGTTTAGGAGATGTGTCCTTACTCTGCCCAGGATATTGTGTGCCTGTCCCTCTGACCCCAGTGGTGTGGTCCTGCAGCTCCAGCTCCATGTAGTTGAGCTGCTTCTTGGACATTGGACTGATGGGGATGTTAACATAGGTTACACCGTCACCTCGTGGCCTGTCTGGAGCTGGCATATCCGGCGGGAACACAAACATGGCTCCTGCAAATGCAGAAATAGATGCCATAGGTTTGTCTGGGAGCCTTTATCAGCAGGAATAGGTATGAGAATGTTAAAAGTACATCTCCCGCTCCCAGGTAGGAGGGAGACGCTACTGTATAACCAACATGATGATCCAGCTGTAATAGCACCAACACAAGGTCAAAGAGTACTTTTGTTTAGTCTTCTTTTATTGTTGTAGCTAAACGCATGATGTTACATGGTACATACATGTTTGGACTTTTACATTAATTGTATATAGCCATTGATTTTTGGAGAACATAACTTATAAATGCCTCATAAGCTTAGTTCAACTATCTGTCTGAACCCAAAATATGAGCTTGTTTTACTCCATTGTTTGTAAACAATGCAACTGTAAACAAACACTGTATAGCTTCAAAACATGGTTAAAGTTCAACTAATGTTGATCTCATGGATGGTCAGTCCTTTCATCCATGAAATTGAGAGTGATTACATTTCTCCAGCCTCCTCCCTCAACTGTTTACCAAAAAAGTGGCGGGAGTCAGCTTTGTTGTTGTTTGAATCCCAGATTGCTCCTTTAAGCAGGGCAGATGCAATGGTGTTCTGCACAAGAGCTGATAAAGACACCTAACACATATTAGTGAATGTACGAAAATGAACATACATACAGTATATCAGTTATAATGTAATTCATTTCTGGAGAAAGGAAGTGATAAAAACAACCCATCTCTTATATCAGTTTTAACAGGTATATCAGTTGTAACAAGTCTTTCCTGTAACACACATATATGATAGGTACTCAGTGTTCCATCCACACATGTTGCTCCTGGTCGTACAGTGACAAGAGGAAGTCCCCAAAGAGCTTTGCCTGTCATAAAGCTAAACGCCATTCAGGGTAAAGGGAGGAATACATTGCTGGGTAGGTGAGTGCCTTTGACCTCAATGTCTTACTGTACATTCACACCGGTCGTTATTTTATTTCGAGACACCGCTTGCACCTCCTTCCGGGGGACACAATCTAGCTGTTAGCCAATCCAGCAGCTAACTAGCGTGACATTCTCTCCTCCGATAGAATAAGTACAGTACATTGCAGTCTCCATGAAAATTTGTATAAAATAGAGCTGGTTCCCATTCTAATTGTGTCGCCCCACTGTCAAATCGCTCAGATCATCTGATGTCACTGACATACATTGAAAGTTACTGATTTCTGGCCAAATGTTTGAATGTCATTCATACAATAGACCACAGAGAAAATATGTGCATTTCAGAACAGTGGCTTTTTATCATATGTGACATGTGTTGTCAACACTTTGTATAAGTTGGTCCATCATGCTTACCTGGCCACTGGATATTAATGCATGCACCTTCACAGGCAGAAGCAAAAAGCATCAAAGGTACCTGCGAGAAAGTCTTGGCATTTTGAATAGCGATTAAATTATTACCGATAACATGAACTTCTGAGTGCTTCCAAAGAATGTACTAGAAATCACAATATAATCACTCCTATATTTGCCGCCCTAATGTAGATATCACCAGCGATAAGATATGAAGCAGCTGTTCTCAAGTGAAAACAGTTTCACACATTAAATGCAAACTTTCATCCATCTATTCTCCATAGCCAAGGGTCATGTTGTGAAAGAGCACTCAACGGCTATTTCTATAATAAGATGTTTATGGTGGGCTTTACTTCCCCTGTAAAAGCTTCCTTTAGGATCTAAAAGCATCCAATAAAACATTGAACAGGTACAACATAGAGAGCAACATAAGAACATAAACTGTATATACATAGATGTCAAAGCTCTGTTTCTCCAATTGTCAGTATTGCCAGCTCATTACCAGCGCTAACAATGCTGAGGACTATGAAAATTCTTCACTCTATTACATTGTCTGACTCCTTCAAAATGGCAGCAGGACCCACTAACCAGCACCAACACTGAGGAGCAATATTTTCACCACAGCCATTCAGAAGCAATTAGACGCTGGCAGAGTCTCTCCCCTTTGAAATCGTCCGATAGGATTGATGCAAAATTGATCAGGCATTTACCCAGCCCTCGCAATCACAGTGTTCTATAATGGCTATAAAGACAGTGTGGGCATGCCCACAGCTTTAGAGCAAAGCAGGGGCCTTTTAGCATTCACACTGAGTGAGCCCGGCAGGGGAATGTATTTTGGTAGAGTGCTCTCTCTGAGGCAGCAATTCTCTGTGGATTCTCTCCAGAGGTGATGTCAGAGGTAACCCCTGGCTAAGCGGTGAGCTCAGCTCAGTTGGTTGGTTCTGCTTGTGAAACATAGGGTCTGTGACAAGAGTGTAAGCAGGAGCATTGGGGTATGTGCTGCTAGGATAGCTTTTAGTTAGTTAGTTAGTTGTACTCTGGCAATGAACATTTGTTCTATTGAGACCAGGTGAGAGGTTATGCTGTCGCATTTTTGAGAGATAGAGAGAAATTTAAGAGAAGCTCTGTGATGAGCATGCAGTAGAACGGTATAGAAGGGCACTTATTCCGGGACAGGTGTGTGAGGTGTGTGAGGACTGAGGACACATGGGAGTGGGCAGTCTAAGTGGCCAGAGCTCCCCTGACAACTGTCCCCTCACCTCACATCATGGCTGACATTCTGTCTTCACACATCACAGCACACCCCTTGTGGAAATAATCCTTAGGGGAACATTTTGTGTGTGTGTGTGTGTGTGTGTGTGTGAGTGAGTGAGTGTGTGTGTGTGTGTGTGTGTGTGTGTGTGTGTGTGTGTGTGTGTGTGTGTGTGTGTGTGTGTGTGTGTGTGTGTGTGTGTGTGTGTGTGTGTGTGTGTGTGTGTGTGCGTGTGTGTGTATGTCTCTCACAGCTGCAGCACTTAAATAATTGCTTATTATGCAACATGAGTTTCTGAGTGACATAAAATATCAAATTTCCACATGTACAGACGTGAGTAACAAGTAAATGGTGAATTGAATGGGGAGAGAGGTCTGAGAAGTGTACCATACTTACTAACAGCAAGACAAAACATGTCTAACTCACTGTATAGACTTAACATGAGGTGCCCATTAAAGCTGTACATACAGTACAAGTGCCATTATCTATTATTGTTGAACCTGAAATGCTTTTTTTTACATGAAAATGTAATAGATTTTAATGATCAGTTACATCAGATGTTATCTAATGTACTGTGGGTGTCATGCAAAGGTTGTGTATACCTCTATCTTTAAATGAAGAGTTCCCTGCCTAGTGGTAGAGTCAGTCGATTAGTTTGGCTCAATTCTACCTAGCATCCATGTGATGTGTGGGAGCCCTGCCTGTAGCTCATCACCCTTTTGCCATTCCAGACAGTCAATCTGAGCGAGCTTCATTTCACAAAGTCATGCACACTGAGCAACAGGTGACGGGGATATGCTGTTTAAAATGATCCACTTTCGGGGGGGAGGAAGCATAGGAAATTGTAATAGATAGAGCAAAGTGAAGTTCAACCAGTCTAGAACTCAAATTGCCCATTAAGAAGAATGAAAGAAGTTAGTCATTAGTCAGGGGAAACAATCTCTCACTCATAACAAATACCACAGTAACTTTAACATTAGTTAATTATCAGTATGGTGAGATGGAATGCTGGTGAAACATATAACTCACTCACCCTCATTGTCGTTAAGGAACCTCTGCTGTCCACAAATGCCCATTAGCTCGTACTTGCTTTTCTCTTCTGGCTGAAATACACAGTTAGACAGATGGTGGTTCATAAAGGGTTCATAATGGTTGAGCCTCTAGTTAATTGCAAAGATATGTAAGATTCCTGGCATTCCTTGTCTAACGGCAGACAAAAATCTTTCATTAACAGTTCACTGGGAGCAAAGGCACTCAAGTTAGATACAGAAATATGTCAAGTTTACTGCGACCTCAATGATGTTGCCTTCAGGGCCTTTTGTCATTACTGAAGTTTATTAATGCCTTTCATTATGTGTCCAGTGATCTGGATTCACAAACCAGCAATAATGCTACAGACTATGGTGTGAAACATGGTGGTAAAGTGCAACTTCATTGCTCCCTGCCTGACTAAGAGCAAGAGATAATAAAGGTAAAGCTCTTACACAATGTCTTCTACACAACAGCAGCAAAAGGCATCTTTACAATGACTCTATCCACACACCTCCACACTTACATACTACTAATAAAAAATAACAAACTTTATTTAGGTGTACTGTATAGGGTGCACAATGTACCTAAGAAGACCATCATAGCATATGTATGTGTGAGCGTTACACATCACATAAACATTGTTGACATTAACAAATGTATTCCATTCATGATGCAATGAAAATGCAATGGTCACATGTCAATGAACACAGTGATTGTAAGTGATTGTGGCATATCTTATGTTGTAAAAGGTTGTTGAAGCAAAAAAAGTTAAGAGCATCACCTCTGAATTCTTCTCCAGGGCCCGACCCTCCATGATCTCATAAGCAGGATCAACTTTACGCCTCTCTTCCTTACTCTTTGACTTCTTGTCTGGTGGAAGGGGAAAACAAAGTATGTTAGAGTGCGACACAAAGACTCCAATGACAGTAACCACAAAACCTGGAAGGTAATATAAATATCATTACATCATGTTCTTCTTTTTTGTCTCCACACTGTGAACTACTGTAATACAGCCAAAGTGGCGTCTCAGTGTCGAAACACATAAGATGTCTGATACAAGGATGGGAACAATTGGGGAGATTGGGGGTGGAATGGATTTATCATCATCTTACAAGACCGCAAGATGTCAGAGGTCAGGATATAACATTACATTGTCAATGCTGTCTGGGGCTCCCTTGTGTGGTCGGGGGGTAAGTACTATATTACTCATTGAAGATGGTTCTATTATGAGAACAACAGCCAACACAGTGGAGCTAATGTCATTTCTAGTACAAATGTAAACTCCCAAACATAAAACCACATTGTCTAAACAACTGTTGGGGTAATGCGGCAATCTGGATCTTGCTGGCAAATATGAGAATGGTCATTAAGTCTGTCATACTCTCCTATACTGTACCATTTAAATCATGTAAGATTTGATTGCTTCTAATCACTTTCGGTTTCATCCTCCAGCAACTGTTTGAGATTCTCAGCAACACTCAAGCAGCTCAATCACACAATCAATACAACATGAAGAGAACATAGAGAGGCATTGAAGAGTAAAATGTACTTTCTCCTCTATAAACTGTTTGCTGTCTTGACATTAAAACATATTATGATACATTTGAAGGAACAGTAGCTTTGTAAGTTATTTTCTTACATAATAATCATATTCTTGAAATTGCAACTAATCTGGATTATAATTTTTTCATGATAAAGGTCCAAAATGTTTTCTAATGGATATATAGCTTTTTGGAATTAGGCTCTTCATAATAGTCCAAGAAATACAGAGGAAACAGAAGAAAGGACTGTTTTATTAATGTCAAAGAGAAGAACAGGAAAGAAACATTGACAGAAAGAAATTGACACAAAGGACACAGACTTTGGAGAAGAGAATGGAGTGCCAGGGAGAAGGCTGCATTGTTGTTAGCATTGAGTTCAGTCAAAGAGGAGGAAGTTGGAGGTCTTCTTACCTTCAACCGAGACTGAATGACCTTTCACCTTCTCATGTTGAAGGTTTCCATCTTGGAGCACATCATCCGCCAATTGCACTTCAGTGGGCTGCTCTTCTTTAGCCACATCTTCATGCAGCACAACATTCTCCAAGCAGGGCCCAGAGGGTAGAGATTGTCCAAAGCCACTGTGGTGTTTCTGATTAACCTGTAGGGTGGCACTGCTTCTACTGTAATGCAGTGCCACAGGTGTCACCTTAGGAGGCTGATTGCAGTCCTCCCCTTTCTTGCACTTGAAACAATTTTCGTAAATTATAGTCTGTTTGTCTTCTTGGGAGCCGAGATCAGGTGCAAGTCCACAGGAATGAAGTGGTTTGAATTTGACCTCACATCCCAAAGCAGATGCCATTGACTCATACAGATTCAGTCTATTTGTCTGACTGCCTGATTCTCCAGCTGTGCAGGAGTAGTCTAGATAAGCTAAGAAGTCATCTAACGTCTCAATGCCTTTATTCTGTAGAGCTGGTTCCTCGTTTGTCCTCTTCCATACCAGCCTCTCAGAGCTGTGGCTGGTCACTATGGCAGGTGAGGCAGAGGTCCCTGTGGCTTTCATTAGAGCTACAATATTGTTGTATTCAATGGAGCTGATGGGTCTACATGGCCTCTTGTCAATACTTTCACCTGCTGGTTTTAACATGGGAGGTTCTGAGGCATTTGAAAAACCACTGGTCATAGGGTCTGTGCAAGCAGCTTAAACCCTTGTGAATTATACAGGTAGTGCTACTTTTCATATTACATGTAACAAGTGCTGGAATTCATTTAAACCAACCTGCTTCTCTAAACATGCAGCAAAACTAGGGATAGGAATCTATTCATGCTTGATATATAGAATAGATATCAGAACACTGGATCAGACTTACCTGGTATGGCTGGCATTACTGAGAGGGAAAGTGGTGTCCCCTGTAAATAAAAATAAAACCTTCAATAATTTAAGAAAATGTGCAGAAAGAGTTTTCATACAATATGTTTTCTCTTTGTACAGTACCAATGCCATCATTGTGAAATTCATTGTTTTCTGGTAATACATGTTCAGAGCTACAGAAGCTTGTTCCAGTAAGATGAGTTATTGTAGCCTGTGGACACATAAATTCTCTCTAGCTGCGAGCTGAAGTTAAGTATCGCAACCATGCTGATAGATGTCCTCCCACACAATGATCTGTCATACAAACTGGTGGTGGGCAACTAAGAGAGGGACTGTTGTAATGAAAGCCTCAACTGTGCTTGTGGGCAATGTTAAGGAAACAACATAAATATCCCTTTATGTCTCTACAAAGATCATCAAAACTTACATCTCCAACTATTTGCATTATTAGTAGAAGGGGCTCTCAGTTTAAAATCTCAAATAAGGTGAGTGATATGGAATGAAAACATATAATTCTCAGTGAAACAGATCCCTGTTGACAAAGAAGAACACGGTTGAACATGAATTGGTTTCCTTACTGTATATGGGCAGGCCTTTTTAACAGTCTACAGTGTCACCTCTTAGAAGAAACATATTTCAGACAAACTGAAATTGGGACTACAGTCAATACCTTCACAAATGTAATTCCTGAAGAGATGTTTTATCCACCTATTTTAATGTAATCAAAAGTGTCATACCCAGTGTATGAATAAGACCTCTGTCAAAGTTTATAAGCATGAAGCTTTTGGAATTAATCCTCTGACATCAAAAACATTGCAAATTACTGCTAAACTAGATTGATCCCCAGAGATCAAACTTGAGGGCTACCCTTCATTGAGTTATCATAAAAAGCCCAGACAGTGGAGGGAAAACAACTTCTGAATGGGCGAGACTCTAAATCAATCCCAAATGACCTTGAAGCAATGGAGAACAGCACCAGTTCAGAAAACCAACAAAGACAACAAGGACTCAAAATGCAAACCCAAGATTGAGGCTCAATTAGATGGACAGTAACAGACAAAAAAAAGAGAATATTGGAGAATGTATCAGAAATAGTGATACACACTAGTATGCTACACACAGCACAAACTCTGACCGTAAAAGGACAGTTGTCACCTTGAGTGCACACCTTGCCAGACAGATGGGCAGCAAGATTGTTAAATGTTCCAACACCCAATGCTGTGAGATTGCACACAAAAGCTGTTTTGACAGCAGGCTAGCAAACAGATGATACAGAGATGACAAGGCCTTACTCAGACAAGCTGTTATATAAGAGCATGGTTGAGACAGTGCAGAGTTAGAGGGTTGTATGAAATTGGACAGATCTGTAATTTTATAATAGAATACAGGTGCTAACAAAAATGATGCAATAACAACAAATGAATGATTTTCTAAAACTGCAAAATGGTGGTATATTTGTTGACTTGATAATGCAGACACATCAAGTGGAAATACAACTGAAAGAAAAAGGTATAACCAAACAAAATAACAGACAAATCTAAAGCACTTTTCAACCACAGTACAATTAAAATGAAAACAACCATCTTACTGTACCTTGAATCTTCCACAGGTGGAACAGATTGTGAAGATGGTTTTGGAGACAGCAGACTGGGCGCTGCTGCAGATCTGGCAGGACTCTGGGTGTTGACTGACACTAGGGGGCGCCCTGCCCTTACTCTCCTCCAAGTGGCCCTGCAGGAGCTCAGCAGCTGAGCGCCTGGCAACAGTGTCTGACTCACCTCCATGAGTCTCTTTATGCCCCTCTGCAGCCTCTAATGGAAGAGCTGAAGTGTCGGCCTGGTCCTTTGGTGGTATAGGGGGTTCAATCCCCCTGGCTACACCAGTCCCCCCCTGCAGTAGGCTTCTGGGGGTGTCATAGAGGTACCTTAGTGATGTGGGCACCTGGTATTCATGTCCTGGGGCAGGGGGACAGGTACAGGGGGTCAGGTCAAGAGCCAGGTGGGGAGGTAGGCTGAGCATGGACCCAAACTCATCCCCCGGGCTAATGTCCAGGCTGCCTGCATAGGAGGAGAAACTCCCAGAGTAAGAGGAGTGACTTCCTGTGGCGATACCACTGTCAGACGAACTCTGTCTACCAATCTCTTGCAGTTGCCGAGACTGAGGGGGTTTGGCCATTGGACGAGCTCCACCAACTTGGCTGATGGACAACTTTTCTTCGCCCTGTGAGGCCACTTTAGCCCCAGACTGACCAATGTTCTCTGAGGGGGTCAAGCTTGTGACCGGCTCAGTCCAAATGGCCAGCCGGCTGCCGACGCTGCTGTCTGATTGGCTGGTGTCAGAGGTGTCAGAAGAGCCGGATATGCTGCGGTCGTCTCCTGCCACAGAGGGGCTGTATGTCGATGAGGCTACCAAAACAACATTGACAAAACATTTTAAATTCATCATGTATTAATTCATCAACATCATTCATAACATTAAACCATGCGTTACACACTTTTTAACATCAATACACCATAACATCGGAATAACCTAAATAAGTCTCCTCAGTCACACTTGCCAAAAATCTAAATCACAATAAATCAACATCCTAATTAATATGACACTAGCTGGGCAACTTGCTGGGCAATGCATAATTTTCTTTGGGTCATTTAGAAGAAATGCAAACACCACTACATGTACCAGGTGTTAGATAAGTGGTGATTCCTGGTGTTCCAGGGTTTGTTTATAGTGAGACTTGTGTGGTCTTTGCTGAGGACAGTTGTGTCATTGTGAGCAGGGTTAAAGTTTTCCTAGCGCAGTTGAATCCTGAGGTACCTGTGCTGCTCTGGTGTGACAGCATGCTGAGTCGTTTCTCCAGCTCCTGGGCCTCATGGTTCACCCTCTCCTCTGCGTTGGACTGGCTGGCATTGGGGTCTGTCAGAGTGAATACAAATCAGTTATAATAACACACATCAGCAATGTTGAAGAAAGGATATTTAAAATTAATTATTTTTTAATCTGTTGGTAAAAGTCCGTAATTTTGGTAATTTTTGTGAATGGTGAACATTATCACTTTAAGGTTAGCCTTGGGTGCCTTGCTGACATCACTGAGACATGGGATCAAATGAATGACGCAGCTAAAGTTGTTGTACTGAGGTGACACTGAAACAGCTGTGTAAACACGTACAGTACCCACACTGTGTCAATAAATCCCTGAGGGTTGCTGTAACCAACACAGGGCCTAGTGTTGTATGCAGTGTATGTATTTTATGCATTGAAATATGCATTTTCTTTATTGCACACATAATAGGGCAAACACTATCAGTAGACTGGAGTGTCTAGAGTGCAAGGAGACAACCTCTAGCAGTAGTGATAGCATGTGGTGTGTCCTGTCATGTCACCCTCTATCTGTGAGGGTGAGAATGACAGCCCTTTAGAGGAGCAAAGAGAGGGGTCACACAGGGGAACACCTTGCTATGTTTGTGTTGTATTGTGTTTATTAATAGTGTACCACGTGGTCCCAATGGTACGCGTAATGGAGCTGGAGTGGCTGAAGATCGTAAGTACTGAGTGAGGATTGAATGTACCTTAAACCCAAGGACAGCTGTCATTGTGAAGTTACATTGATTTTCTGGTGTACTAATGTTTTCAGAGGGAAGTGTAACAATATAGTTTTGACTCTGAACAACCACATTGGCTCATAGCAAAAGAGGATATCATGAATTTCAAATGGATGTTGCCACGTACAGTGCTGCTTGAAAGTTTGTGAACCCTACAGGGATGGTCATTATTTGTGTATCTTTATTTTTATCTAAAGCCCAATTCGTAATAAAGACATTCCAAATAAAGGACACAAAAAAAAGATATATTTTCATTGTTTACTTAACGAAAGTGGTGTGCAAAAATATGTGAACCTCTTCAGTCAATTGCTTGTGGCACCTCCATTAGCAGCGATAACTAAACATCTCATATAGCCACTAATCAGTCTCTGACATCTGTTTTGAGGGATTTTTGCCCACTCCTCTTACAGAACTCAGCCAATTGAGTGAGGGGTGTCTGGCATGAACTGCCCGCTTCAGGTCCTGCCACAGCATCTCGTTTGGATTTAGGTCAGAACTTTGACTTGGCCAATCCAAAACACAAATCTTCTTTCTCCTGAGCCATTCTTTGGTAGATTTGCTTGAATGCTTTGGGTCGTTGTCTTGTTGGAAGACCCATTTTCTGCCCAGCTTTAGCTCCTTGACTGATGCCTTGACGTTCTGTTCAAGAATCTCCTCGTATACCTCTTAATGATGTGGAGTTGTCCAGGTCCAGAGGAGGAAAAGCAGCTCCAGATCTTGACATTCCCACCACCATGCTTGACTGTTGCGATAAGGTTCTTTTGGTGGTGGGCAGTGTTGGGTTTTCGCCAAACATAGTGGTTTTGATTGTGACCAAAAAGGTTAATTTTGGACTCATCTGTCCAGAGAACGGACTTCCATAAACCTTGTCCAGGTGGTCTCTGGCAAAGTTAAGACGGGCAGTCTGGTTCTTCCTAGCAACCCTTCCATAAATGCCATTTCGATTCCCTGTTCTTCTTATTGTTGAATGCACAGTTACCTGAGATGCAGCAAGGGAGATCTGCAAATCTCTAGATGTTATTTTTGTTTTGGCTTTTACCTGATTTATTATTTTTCTTGTGGCTCTTGGGGATATTTTGGAAGGGCGTCCACTTCTACGCCAAGTTGCTGTCATGTTAAATGCTCTCTATTTGTAAATAATTTGCCTCACAGTGGACTGATGGAGCTCAAATCTTGTTGAGATGATTTTATAGCCTTCCCAGACTGATGTGCTCTCACTACCCTCTTCCTGATGTCCTCTGAGATCTCCTTTCCTCTCGGCATGGTGTGTTTTGCATTCACCTGTATGGGTAACACAAAACTGACCAGGTTTCTTATCTCTATTTATCCCGCCCAAACTCTTTCCTAAAGACCTCTCCTTTGATTGGTTAAATTGGTACCCAATTATTTACCCTCCTACTTGATTTAACCAATGCAACTTGGGGTTCACTTATTTTTGCACCTGCACTAATTTCTTTCTTTCTATAATTTAGTTTTTCTACTACACGTATGATTTCCTCGAAACCAACATATGGAATTGGTAAATGTAAACCTGTTATGTCAGATAAAAAAGATTGGCTCTGATTAAATAAAGATTTCATGGTAAAAACTAAAGAAATCTATAATTGCACAATGAGTTTCTTTCAAGCAGCACTGTATGTGATCACCATATCTATCCTTCTCTAATTGATGACAATCAACTGAAACTAACATCTGACATCTATTTTCATGTCAACAACAGTGTGCTGTTTACAGTAGGGCAGGGGAAACTGAGAGAGAGACAGAGAGACAGAGAGACAGAGATACAGACAGAGGGGTAAAGATCATGTGAACGAACAATTAATCAAAACAGAGGGGAAGAGAGAGATGAAGGGCAGGGGGAGTAACATTGAGAGAGATAACAAGGGTGCAAGGAACGCAATGAGAGAGGGAGAGAGAGAGAGAGAGGGAGGGAGACACACACAACGAAAGGGAGGGAGGTAGCAAGAGAGAAGCGACCAAGTGATTGGTTGAAGGGGGGGGAGCAGTGGAATTCTGGGGATGGGGTTACACACATGCCCAGAGTGATTAGAAGGGTTCAGGCACTCTGCTTGTGTGAACTGTGATTTTGACCCCACTCTCCCTCTGACATCGTCCCTGCTATTTATTCTACTACACACGACAATAATAGGAGATGAGCTCAAGTCCTGATTGGGTGAGGAGATGTGTGAAAACAGGAATACCCAAAGGCCACAGCTGCCCACCCTAACCTCTACCTCACTCCCTCACAACATTACAGACTATACAGAGGTGATTGGATTGAGTTTGCTGCTATAATTAAAGTTAGTACAGTGGTTATCCTATTACATATGTATAAGGTGACCCCCTTGTATGTTGCTTCCAGTACAGTTAGTCCAGTGGTTATCAGATTATATTCACTAATATTACAGTCTGTTCAGATGTAATCTAATTATACATAAAACAGCTGTCTGTCATAATTCTATTGGATCAAAGTATGTTGGAATCCATGGATTTCACTGTAACAAACATGAATGTGGCTGCATTCCAAAAAGCACATGGTGGGTCACTTTATAGCTATGATAAATCCAAATGAAGTCTCGAGGAACACTTGTTTCAATTAAAACTGCAAGTGTTCAGTTGGCCATGTCAGAAGGCAAAAGGCCAATGAATAATCAACTGAATTTACATGATCAACTTCAGAATGACCAAGAGGATATCCACTTTCCCCGAACCCATGCACTGTACTGTAAATGTGCCACCCTGGTTTCTTATGGCAGTCCATATCCATGACCACCCTCATACCTACACAGCACTAAACACCTTTGGTACTGACCTGGCAGGACTGGCCGCAGTCCAAAGGGGCCTCTTGTAGGGGATATGCCCCTGACGATGCAGTCAAACAGAAAACTGATCTGCTCGCCTTCCATGGACGATAGGAAGAAGACGCCTGCCCCTGTAGGAAACACACATAGTCCATCGGCTTAATGTTACATTTCTGTCTTTTAATAGAATGTTTCACCACTCCTCACTGATCTGTTAGAAGATATCCACTATGCAGAGATTAATCTAAAAGCAGTTGGCTCACAAGCATAGTCATTTCCCATAAAGATCCATCAGTGTTGTTTGTTTGCATGTTGACTAGACATATTACCACCCCCCCCGGCCCCAATTGCAGAAATACAGTATTTCAAATAAATAAAAAAGTCACAGACAAAACTTTCATGCATGATTTACAGGTCCTGTCCCTTTTAATATATGCAATTCAAAGTATCACCAAAGTAGTAAGGTGTGCCTTTGTGATATAGGGTGTGAAGGTTAACAGTCATGCTCCCTTGTGCCCCCTTGACCTGCTGCTAACTGGCTAACTACTCTGGCTGCTAACCATCATCTGAAGCACAACAGAGGGTGTCACCAATGGGGCCCTTCTGTCACCTTGCTCCTGAGACCACCCAGGGAGGGCTGCCCTCGTCACATTCCAAACACACTGTGGACCCTAAGAGGGAGCAAGGGTCACCAGCTAAAACCACTTGGATGTCTACACTAGCCCAGACTGAAGACGTATGTCACAGTCTACTATCTACAGACGTCCTTGGCTATCCTTCATTCTTTTTTGACTATCTCAGAGAGAGAGCAAGACTACAGTACTTAGAGATGGTTGTGTCGTCAAAAGCTATGAAGTCACTTACCTGGGCACGTAATAGATTAATTTGTACCACTGAGGTTGTACCACTGAGGCAATACTATTTGGTGGTTAGATTTTACAGTAACACAAGAGGTGTTCAAGATTCATGTTAGGAAAGAATAAGAGTGATTGGTGGTCCCACCTTACCAATTGTTTACTGTAACTGGTGAAATACTAATAATAATGGCTCTATACACATGAGTTACCTTATTAGATAAGTATGAAAAGTTGCCACTTTACAATAAGGATACTAAAAGCAGTTAACTATTGATCAATAAAGAAATGTGATGCTTAATGAACATTAGTTACCACATCAAGGAAGCATCAAGTGTTCTAGAACTTCCCACTATACAATAAGGATTACCAAAGCAGTTAAAGGAGTTACACATGAAATCTGTCTCCCCTGTGGCCACAAGTAGAAATTATTAATGAATTATGAGCTGTATGTTTACATTGGTACTAGCTAGCTTCTATCACGAAAATCGTCTATCCAGACCATTGAGTTAAGGTCTCAACATGTCAAGTGAACTGGTAATAATAAATAAATGGCTACTTTCTGTAATGAGCTACGATTTGGGTTGGCCGTACCAGCCAATTAAGAAATCAATACACTAATACCATAGCCAATTGAAACCTGGTAGAGAGCTATTACTATCACTATAGTATTAGGAATAGTTCATAAGTGTCTTTATTAATAGTGTAATAAACATATTATGCTTTATGCATTGCACATTTATTAATACATGGTTTATATATTATACATTTATACACTGCATAAATACATGTTAATTAATGTATTCTTATTGTAAAGTGTTTCCATAGAAAGAAACAGAAATAACTCCCTCCAATAGAAGTCATAAAAAAGCTGTGCAATAACAAAACCGAGCAGACCTTTCACACTCCCCACCACCACCCAATATAACAGTACCTTGCATATTCAAAACCAACAGAGCCACAGAACCAACCAAGGCAACCTGTTTTAGATAAATTAGCTTTAAGCTCTGCAGTGAAGCAGCTAGAGTCAAGGTTGGGCCTCTTATTTTTACCCAGGATCAGTAGCAGTTGACAGTCATCCAAGCGGCCATTAACTGACACCACCACCAGGAGATAAAAGCACTGAGGACTCCTAAGTCATGTAGGACACACTTCATCTGCACTCAGACCACTACACAGCCCTATCGGCTCTCTAAATGCCCTGTATTTCTATGAACATATCCTGTTTTTTTTTTAGGTGCAGTAGTCTCTTTGGCCAGCAGGCCCAATGCAGGTATCATTAGTTTTTGCCAAGATGAAAGTTATGGTGACTCCAATATACTTTGAGCTGCCAAAAATAGAGCCTCTCCTACCATCAAAGCATGATTACTCATTTCTGATTCAACTGGCTTAGATAACATGGCGACAATAAGTTTGAGTTTTGATATTTGGCAACCTTGGATGTTTCTATGAGGGGCATACTGTAGGCGTAAAAGACTGGAGAGACCACTTCACCAGACACCAGCTACAGTACATTAGCCAGAGTCAGAGTTCCAGTAACACTGTCACCCCACTTCTCCATCTGCTGTAGATAAACTGTGCTGAGAGTATGTATCTCTGGAATGTGTGCCCTTCAAGACACATAAACATTTAGACATGCCCATTTATAGATACCACATACACACACATTTTTCCTCTTTGAAAAGATAGTGCTTTCCTCTTTTTATAACAACATATGGAAACTCTCCCTTACGTGACCTTCATGATATTAGGTTGCATCTCTTCCCGAAGACTGAATCAAGCTAAATAAATCACGGATCACATACTGAAGTCTCGTATTTCCAGTGGCTCGTGTATTAATATTGCTCTGATGTCTTCAGCTATGTGGCATTCTTTGCGTGCCTGTCTATGTCCACTCCAGGTGTTGACACACATTCATTCCCCTTTAACAGTTTTGTGTCTATTTCAAGATGTTAACTGTAATATACTGTATCACAATCAGAGACACATTTTTTTTTTTTGGCCACTAAAATCAGCTTCAGACACACTCTGATTGCTCAAATATGACTTTATAGAATGTATACAGTATGTACTGCTAAATCCTTGCTGGACCAAGGTGAACTGAAATTCAGTTGTTATTCCAAGCTTGTTTTTATTTTATGTTGTCTTCCGAGCAGATGCTTTCACACATCATGTCTGTCATCCTTGAGAACATCAAACTCACATTTAGAGGCATTGTAATGCTTAGTGTTCTATTAGGAAGAAAACACTGAGTATATTTAATAGAGAATAGCACAGTAATCTGAGAAATGGAGAGACTCTGTTCATCCCTCTAGTCATAGTTCTTACACAAATGTTCTTTGTCTGAATGATTCCAGCTGGCACACTAAACTGGATAGAGGATACAGAGAGTAAAAAGTCATGAAAGTCTCACGATTAAAATCCACCTACACAATCCATATTTGTTTTCAACGAAAAATGTTTAGTGAGAGTCTAAGGCTGAGATGCATCACTGCTTTAAAACCACAATATCACTGTATTAGATAGATTGATCCAAGTCGTTGAAACCTTGCGCAGAGGGCCAACAGTGTATGAATGTGCAGTGCAATCAAATATGTGAGCTGTAAAAAAATCACTTTCAAATGCTCACTTTACTTTCCTTTTCTTTTTCAGTACATGTTTGTGCATGTTGATTTCAAGGGCTTAATGCAGTATAACCTGATTACATAATCAGTATTTGTATTAGTTAACAATGCAGATACTTTCAGATCAACTTTATTACACTCATAATTCCACAATGCTTAATCAGATCACAGATGTTTGTTTCAGTTCTTAGAAAATAGTCCAACACTAATCGTGTAGGCTAATGGGCTGAAGTTCATAGGAACCACCTGCTAAAGGAAAATGTCAAACTGGGAAACATGAATGACAATGCCGTTCTTCTTTTTCATGAGGCAACATGCACAATGGTTAGCAAACTTAGCCCAACATTAACAAGAACATCAATCAACTCACAGTAGCCACAACGTGTTCCCCCCTCAAAGACAAAGCCATTTGGTACGGGCCCATATCGGCGCAGGTCCGGGAGGTTCCACTGGCCAATGATAATGGGGGGGATGTCCCTGGCTAGGACCAGTAGGTTGTTGCATAAATGAAGGGTTGCAGGCCCACTCTCCAACTTGGTGCCTGGCAAAACACCAACGCTAAACCTGTGGACTGAGAAATTGGAAACTAGTTAAACAAAACACAATAAACCAAAATGATTAATGAAAACACATTACTATTGAATAACAATAGCTTCACTATGAGAGCTTCAACAACTATTTTAGTGGTAACAAAACACTTCAAAGAGATAGAGAACACAACACACAAACTGTGTGCATTATTGCTCCAATATGGCTTTAACTTAATTGTGTAATAAAAAGAAGGATAAACAGCTGAGCACATTGATCCATGAACTGATCTAAGAACAGAGTAATCTCAGATCTAAAGCCAAATGCAATCAATCAGAGCCTGTCACAAACACCAATGTAATTGAGTCAATATTGCTGCTAATGAGCAACACAAGTGGAAAGGCAGCCTGGGCAGGGTAGATAGTTACATGTGTTGTGTTTGTGTGTCTGTCTTTCTATATGTTTTAGTGTGTATGATTATATTTGAAGGCTGAAGTTCCTCAATGACAAACAATAGCTACAGTAAATACATGACTGGTACTGGTGAGTAAACTCTGTTAGGTGAGAGATTGATTGCGCTGATGATGAGAAAATGTGGGCCAGCCCCAGCTTGTCATCGCTCAGTTTCAGAGAGATTCATGGGGTGTCACAAATCACAACAAAAGCACTGGCACATGGCGGCCCAGAGTCACAGGCTGGCAGGTGACATTTCTGTGTGCCTGGCCACACTCCACTCCAATCCACAGTACTACAATCAGGACATATACACACAGACATAAGCGGACCAGACACACACTTGCGCAATCATGCATGCAAATTATAGAAACTCACACATTGCAATGTATTCATCTGTGTTCATTATTATTACACCGCACAATTAGATCCATTCCTCTGTGCAACAAATTCTAGAAAGTCCAACAAAATCTCAATTTCCTCAATAAACAATTCAAACTCATTTTTGAAGGAAACAACATCAGAGAATGGAAAAGTCAAAACACATGTACATTTAAGCAATGACACACAAGGGGGTGTGCTTTATCAGTTTTATTTATTTTTACACAGCTGTGATGCGTTCATAGACACAAGGTTGTGTTACCCCACCTTCTCCCAGGCTGTAGCGAATGCGTATGTCCCAGGCCAGCACGGCCTCTTTGCTGTCAAAGCCCAGCACGACGGCCTGGCTCAGGCAGAGGATAGCCAGGGTGCAGCCCACCCCCTCGTATGGGAGGCCGGTCTCCAGACCACAGATGTCCTCCAAGGTGATACTGCCCCTCTCCCTGTGGACTTGGGCTTTGTCACTCTTGTCTTTGTAGAGAAGCAGTACAAGGCAGTCTGGGGGGGGTGAGAGTATAAAAACAATGGACCATAAGAACACTGTCACTAGTCCATTCTGTGCACCCTTCTTGCTATCTAAAGAGTATGACATAAAAACATATTGAAGTTATTGCATTGTGCAGACTGTTCTGGGGGGAAGTGATGGAGAGAGCATAATAATTCTTTGTGAATGCTGAACATTCAGTGCTCTCTATGACATGCTTTCTACACACTGGCCTGTCTTAGAAATCTCAAAGGAATTCTGCCTCCCACTTTATATTTTCTGGAAGGCTAGTCGATACAACTTTATGTGTAAGAATTTTGTTCATATCGATAAACTGTTGACATGTTGGCTCTTGTAAGACATGACAAGATCTAATATTGTAAAAAGACAGCATTGTATGTTCTAGGTGCTCAGAGAGAAAAACTCACAAAAAGCATACTGGCATTTCGGTCAACAGACATTTCGGTCAACAGACCATCCTCCATTTTTAGCATACAACAATGCCAGTGTGCTGGAGTTTCAGATCAAATAATACAGTATGTCTGTTAAAGGCTCACTCCAGCCAACTCCAATTGCTCTGATTTCAGTTTCAAACTATCCCTAGGTAACAGCAAACTGCTATGATATTCTTTCTTGTCAAAATTGTCACAATGCATCATTAAAACATTTTTTTTCTCTAGTATCACTCAAGAGTGCAAAATCATGTTACTAAAGAGAATTTCACATACAGAACAATCTGGCAAAAAAAATAAAAAAAATCCTTCTAGCATTGTGACTGCCTATGGCCCCTGGTCTGAGCATTGATTACTTTATCTTATGATGACTGATGGATAGATGATTCACTTACTTAAACAAATGTATTTGTTGTAAGTTGCTTTGGATAAAGGCGTCTGCTAAATGCCATAAATGTAAAAATGTAAATGGAACAATTTCAAAGTCAGAGGGTACAGTTATCTCGGGTGCTTGGCATTTACACTGCAGAGGAATGTAGAGACAGACAGTAGTCTCACAGGTTTTCTCACCCCCCTTTTGACGCTTTCGAAGTACTATCACAGTGTCATCTGACAAAACAACATTCTATTCTCTCTCTCTCTCTCCCTCCCTCTCTCTCTCTCTCTCTCTCACACACACACACACACATACACACACACACACACACACACACACACAGCTCAAGCTCACGTATGACCCTGAACAGCTGTAATAACAGCGACTTCAAAGGGCCGTAGGATGGTTGCATACAACGACGGCTTAACCCATTAAACACCTAGTAGGAGTAGAGCTAGCTTCTCAAAGAGATGGGGATTTGGGGTGTAACACAATATAGCCGCTTCATCTATTTCCATTGCAGTTACATAATGAAAGAGCATAAAAGTCCACATCTTTGTAAGTAAACCCACATAAAAGCATATCAGTCAATGGTCTGAAAGTCCCTGTAAGTCTTTCATGCAAGTTATTTCCACTTGAATAATAGGCCTACACACCTCGTAAAGCTTAAGCTTAAGCTTTCCATTGAGAGTATTTATGATCAGATCTAAGCATATATAATCAATTAAACAAAAGTGGTATTAGTTCACACAAAAGGTCATGACTTCTGATAAAATTAATTGTTGAAATAGCCTATATGCCTATATTTGACTTATGTCAAGATGATGTACAGTATGACTGACACAAAGGACACAAAGTTATAGTTATTATGAACAGACGTTCTCAACAGCGTTCTCTTTAAATGTAACAGTCCTTAACACATGAACTTTACGTGGCCAGCCAAAGTTCTGAATGAGCAACATGAAATCCGAGCCCATCAACTCAGCGGCCCCATGCATTTGGAAAATATTCATTTGACGGCATGCAGTTCGATGCCTTGCATAATATTGTCTTGCAACTCAGATCTTTTTGTAAATGACAAGCAAGCCTAGCCAGAGCACGGCAGAAACCTAATGGACTCAATGGTATTCTATTACCATATTAATTTAACAAAGATAAACACTGTAAAGTTGTGCGCCACTATTCCAACAACGTGTATGGTATTACGCGCAGTTGCTCACTCAAATATAGAACTTCAACAGACGTAGCCTACCTGCTACTGGCGATGGCTTACGTAGCACGACCCACCTAGTCTTCCACTGAAAGACATAACGGCACAAAGTAAAGACAAATGCTGAACGACAAGGTAATTTCCATGAGCGTACACATTTTACAAACGATTTCATTTAGTAAATACCTTTTTTCCATCTCTGAATTTCACATATCCCTCCACGACAACCGAATCCGTCATCTTCAGTCATGGTTCCAAACAGCTGCAGTGTCGCTGTCCCGTGCCCGAATGAGGGGTCACTTTCAAAATAGCTTTACTGGTGGTGAGGGGCACACACTCACCCCTTGCACACGCGCCTGCAGCCCCTCCGACAAAACACACATGCACCCACGTAAGTACCAATATTTTCTTCTGAATATTTTTTAACAGGTAGTCTACAGAATTAATTGATTGATTGATTGATTGATTGATTGATTGATTCATTCATTCATTCATTCATTCATTCATTCATTCATTCATTCATTCATTCATTGAAATACAAATAGATGGTAAAAGCTATCATGGGAGAAGTAGAACTAATATTATTATTTAAAAATGTGACCTATGATTTCGTTAAAGGGGGCATTTTCAAATACAGCTGCAATGTACATTCTACTTAGGGACTTTTCTTTTCCAGGCATGCAACATCTTTTACAGAGCTCTCCATCATGTACAGTAGGCCTAATTTTCAAGACACGGTGACAGCAATATCAAGTCATGGTTTATTATGTCACAAAATAATATTTATTTCACAGTTGTTTGGTAACATAAGGTTTTGTTCCATAGTATGATACTGTACAGGCAAAAAAACCACAGGCTCGTCCATTATGGTAAAGCTTGTGTCCATTCATTAAGACTTGGGCTTGCGCGTGATAATTTCATTGATCCAGTTCACGTAGTTGACCACTTTGGTGTAGACTCCAGGCTTCCCAGTCCTGCCACAGCCTTCTCCCCAACTGATGACTCCATACAGGAAGCTGACGTCATCCTTCACACAGGCCAGGGGACCTCCGGAGTCACCCTGGGGGAACACACATACACATACACACCGTATACACACACAAACACACACACACATGCATACATACACACACATACACACACAATGAGTCACCCCCTTTAAACCTTATGTTACAAACAAAAATTGTACACCTACACTCAATATTTGTGTCATTGCAACGCAACACATAAACATGGTGGGAAGTTAATCATAACCTTCATTAAAGAGAAAGCAGCTGAAATTCTTAACATCCTGCATGTTATGTGTGGTTCTATTCTGCTGCTAAAACTGGAATGGGCCAGGTGCTCTCAAGTTTCCCTATAAACTGATGTATTATTGCAAACCCTTTTTACCAAATACAGGAAAGCAGCCTTAAATGTGCATTTTCTGAACTGAGGCAGAGGTCATTTCTATGCACTCTCACCTGGCAGGCATCTACACAAGGGTTAGTACCAGCACAGATCATGTTGGAGGTCACATGATTGCCATATACTTCAGGCTGAGTGCAGCTCTCATGTGGAACAAGCCTCACCCCAGCCTCCTGTAGGTTTGAGTATTTATCCGCCTCTGTAAGACAAAGGACTCACAGTTCAGTATTGACTAGTATAACACCTGAACTAGTGGGTCAGACATAAAAAGCGTTATCCATCCCGCAAAACAATGAGAGTAAGGCTCCAAAGACACTGAAATGCATCCTTTTTTAAACTTCAAGTTGTACATCAGAAATTGTGCCAATCCAAACTTTTTCCATAATGTTATATTCCATTTTGTGGGTCTCAAGCGATAAGTAGAGAAGTGAGGAGGAAGTATCACTGGAGTCCCACAAAATGGAATATAAGATTATGGAAAAAGTTTGGATTGCTGCAATTTCTTATATACAACATTGGAAGACCTGAATCACTATACATTTCAAAATGACGTATTTCTGAGTTTTTGGAGCCTTTGTTCACGGTTGGACGATTGCTCGTATTATTACCATTGTAGCCTGATGAGGGTAACGCATGGTGCTGGTAAGTTTCATAAAAAATAAGCCAGTATATACCCCTCAAGTGAGTGCTAAAAGGGCATACAATATAAAAGAGGACTGTATTTTGACACAGCACTTACTCTCATTCATATGACCCCAGCCGGTGATCTGGCAACAGTAGTTGTCAGGGAAGGTCATGGTTTTGTCAGGGAGGCAGATTGGTTGAATGAATTGACTTCTTCTGACACAGCGGCCATTTTCTTTCTTCAGTTTGACCAGAACTGTACGAGAAAAAGCATTGTTATGATAACACAGAAAAAGGGTTAGGGTTAGGGTTACTGTGGATTGAGAGATAGAAGTGTGAGTTAATAAAGAAGGAACATAGATGCTCATCTGTGAAATTGGGGGGGAGGGGGGTAAACGAATGTATAGTATGTGCATGTAGTAGGCCATAAATGTGAATATGGACATAATTAATAATTACCAATGTCATGGAGAGTTGGGTTGAACACTGAGAAGCGTTCTGGCAAGATGTACTTCTCCACACCAAATGTTTTGCTGTTGAGACCTGTAACGTTGAAACTCTGCTGACCCAGAACCACACGAATCTGACTCTTCAGGGGGCTGTGGAAAGACACATTCACTAGTGCTTTGTGGGAACCTCACATCTATACTTAGATCTCACTATATATTTAAAGGCCTAGACTGGAAACCTAAGGACCTACAGGGTAGTACCCGTGAATCTGTCTAGCAGGGAAATCAACCTCTGCAAAGGTGAAATTCAAGAGTGTAAATCATGTGTACTGAGTGGGCGAACTCCAACCTTTGAGCAGAACTGTACATTGGTTCTCATGACAGCATGGTAGAACTCACTCATTGTTGCATACAACACCATCCAAGTGTCAAAGTAATATGGTGGCCATAGAAAGTAGCCTACTTGCGGAAAAAGCAGTGGGCAGCAGACACCACCCAGCAGGACGAGACCAGGGTGCCTGCACAGAAGTCTTCATTTCCAATGTAGATGGCTGCCATCCAGGGATGAGTACCAGGTAGGACGGAGTTGCCACCCATGATACGGCCTCTGGCTATCGATATCCTCTTCTTATGCCTCTTCCCACACATATGCTTCTTGGCTGGCTTGGTGTGTTTGGTTAGGTTGATACCAGGGAGGATGTCAAGGGACACCACTCTCCGAGAGGAAGCTGTGGGAGGACATAAGGTGGAGCAGACTTTAGAGAGGCATGCATTTAGTTTAGCTACATCCTATTAAATTAAGAGCCCATTCTATTGCTAATGTGCAATCATACAATACAATACTACAATGTTGCTAAGCTAGCTACTCAACTACTACTAGCCAGCAAGCTCCCCCAAATGGAGAAACCCAAATGGAGAAACTGGGCTCCCCCAAATGTAGAAACTCTACACCCATGTTTTAAAGATAACTATACTATGAAGTATACCTCTTCTCATCATTTTGGACTTAACCAGTGGTTCATTTTCCCCTGAAAAAGAGACAAATCAAGCTATTTTGTAGATATTAAATAAATTAATATTTCATTATGAAGCAGTTGGTCAAAGAATGCGCTCTCTGTGCACGCCGGCATCTTCAACAGTGCTAATTGGTGTCGACTCACTACATAAGCATTTGGCAACACTTGATATAAAATGTTGATTCTGAGTGACTCATAACTTCTAACACACCATCCTCATGTTCTTTCTGGCACCAAAGTTGAGTTCTGTACCTGTGTGTCATGTTATCCTTTCTGTGTGACACCGGTAAGGATAACGTACTCACATTCTTTAGCATGAATACTTACATGTAATTACAATTTTATTAAAGTCTTAGTTAAGTTTTGAGAGTGTTTTAAATTTCATAAATTGTTATGGGTTATGTCATTTGTCTGTGAATGTAGAGAACAAACTACTACGGGCTACTGGTGAGTTATAAGCAGCTGTCGGATCTTTATGACTCATAATAACATAGTAAATGTTTCTGGAAAACCCAAATTGAAGATAAATGAATACTCCTTGATTCTCCTTTAATAGTTCTTGATAAAGGATAAAAGCCCTTGCCAATTCTGAGAGTGTGCCAGCTCTATAATTTGCAACCGGTTCATTGGATACATTCAACTAAACTCAATTTTCTAAAGTAAGCTGTGTCGACAATCAGTCAATCCTAAATTAAATCATCTAACAAAGTTATTCTCAGAAGACCTGATGAGTCTAGTGGTCATGAAAATGTATTCCATTCAATGAAAAGGATGGATTTTTGAAAATCTCAAACATAGCGACCCATGGGAGCATGTTCACACAATCCACCCATTCAGGTTGAAACACCAAAGGGTGAAATCAAAAGTTTACAACAGCAATTTCCCAGTACCCTTACTCACACAAATGCATCACACATGGCGGAATGTCACAGTTTTCCCAGGAGATGGCACCATCATTGAGGGTGTAGCACCACGGCTTCTTATCCCCATCTGGGTTTCTACACAGACACACATTGGACATTCTGGTGTTACTCAATACATTGTTCACTACTATAATGTGCCTGCCAGGTAGATAGGTGACAAAGGCCCGGTTCAATTTTACTGCCTAGGGATTGAAATGGAACTGGGCCAGGGTGAGTGAGAGGGTTGGTGTGGTGTGAAGGTTTGTCTTAGTCAAAACTTGATCAACTCTGCAGGATTCTACCACTAAAGACTGGAGGCTAGCTCTGTTTTGGGTTGTCATATAACCAGATAAATCTTACAATACAAAGATAATACTTAATACACACACACACCTGCAGAAGGAGTGTTCCCCCAGGCCCCTGAAATGGGCACGGTCCACTGTGCCCAGGTGGAGCTCGTCATGCAGCAGGTCAGAGTTCCATGGCAGACAGTGGGCACCAGAGACCGTGGTGTTCACTATGCCATGGTAGTCTTTGCCCCTCTTATTATAACAGTCTGCCTCAGGATCTGAGCAATGAGAGACACACAAGGAAAGAGACCACTTTGTACACTAGAATGTGTGTGTACATATTTGCTTGTGCTTGTGTACAAGTTTGCTTGTGCGTGTGTACATGTTTTCTAGAACTACATAAACATGTAGCCACGCACTGTATATACATTGTAAACCTACTTCCAAGTCCAGTATATTGTATCTGGCTAATGGCTCGAACCAGACATGCTATGCTGTACTGTACCATACTAGCTAAAATACTATTATAAATTGACTATTACTGTGTTAGTAGTGTATGTAGCGTTAGTACTCACCGATGCTACAGTAGGGTCCACTGTAGCCAGGCCTGCAGGTACACACCTCTTCTCCAGTGGCTATGATCAGCCTGCACGTTCCTTCATTTTCACAGGGGTTCATACGGCACACTGGGGAGAGTCAGGCACACCACAGTTGGTTAACTATATTTCCACTTATCCCTCCCTTACCCATCCTGACTTCATCACCATAAGCTAATGATAACTGGTGTTGCATCAGTGCTTAGGTGTTGTATTGTCTACCCACAGCCTTCTTTAAGCATTAGTTTGTCAACATTTCCTCCAAGCTCAGGGTTGTGATGATGTGGACACCAACAAGGACATTGATACAGGTGTCATATTTGAATCATAGTTCTCAGAGTGGCCTTCTGGGGTACACATATACATAATAAACTGAAGAAATGGGAGGCAGAACATTCCAGGTCATATGAACAACTAGAGGAGCAATACATTTTGCCATGGTAAAACAAATTTGTTTGCAAGAGACTTAATACCATGACAAGAGACAGTTTCGGTCCATGGAGCACCAAGGTGCCTTTCTCTTTTCTTTGGGCGAATTTGTTAAACACCCATAAAAAGCCCTCCATTGAGATGAAAGTACCTTCAGGCCCTTAAGGGTGTGTCCCACACACCATTCCTGAGTCATCGTGAGTCATATAATCTGTCTTTTCAACCATGGCAGGGTTACCCTTGTAACCAAGGAGAGGGGAATCAAAGAGAAAGCCAACCCTGCCTTTGAATCTTGATGAACTTGAGGCAATCTGAACTGGCTTGAGTCCTGTAGTTTCATTCACATGTCCCCAGAGGCCTCAATAGGAGAATGGTAGCAGAGGGTTTAGAAGAGACATGATAATCTGAGAGGTGGAAGGAATGTCGCAATGGGACCATTTGAGAAAGACATATCTAGCGAAGCCCTTATACTCTTAATGTCTTAGGGGCCATTTGGCCCATTATAACGATCCCTTGCCAAAACACCTCATCAAGTCTAAGGTTCCACTCTCATTTCCAACAAAAGACTACAGGAGAAAAAAACAAGTCACAGAGAGAATAAAGCAACAATGGATCAAAGCATGTCTCTTACCCGTATAGCGGACTCTCTCACAGGAGATTTCCCCAGCCACACATGTGCACTGCTCCACGTTACGGCGGTGAATTCTTCCCCAGGATTCTCCGATGTCATAATATCGCAGGTGTATGGTTTCATAGCACTTCCCTGACAAAGAAGACAAGAGAGAGATTAAATTCAGGTCTGTGAAACGTGAGCAGAGGAGGAAGAGAACTGGTCAATGAGGCCTTAAGGGCATCTTTTGTGGGTGGTGTTTGACACTGTAGAGAGAAATATAAGGGTTAATGCACCTCTACTTCTCCAAGGGCTTCTCCAAAGCTTTGAGGTGTTTTCTGTTTCATATCCACCTCTACACTTTGTCACACCTTTGTTCACTCTAATGACCTTGTACCTTCATAGCTAAGCAAAAGCCCATGTAGTATAAAACCTTACTAGAGTGTTACCCACTCTGATCACATAGCCTCCCAGTAAAGCTCTCCGGACAGGAACACTCAAATGAGTGTCTGTGAGGGACCAGCGTACAAATGCCGTCATTCTGACATGGGTTCACCTGACACTTGTCTGTGAGTCTCCGTGACAAGTGAATGTATACTGAAACACAAGAAAACAGATACTGTTATAGAGAAAAACATACTAGACAAAAGCATATTACTTCAATAAAGTCGGAGCATGGATAACATTTGGTGTGTTACGCTTCAAAACTATAAGAGTCATAGTTTGAAAAAAGGAAGAAAAAGAACTGAGATGGAATGGGGGATTAGAAAAGCCTATGCCATTCTTACTCAGGCCATTAAATAGGAGGAAACGTCCCTCTCATACACAGAGACAATATTTAGACCATAAAGTTTTAATCAAGATTGTATATTGGAAGACACTTTCACCGTTTTAGTAGGAATTCCCTCTTACCATTGGGTTGAGTAGTCTGGGGTGTGCAGTAACCCCAAAGGAGATCCCTATCAAAGTTGTGCGTGAGAGAACACCTATGGTGTGGAAATAGAAACATGCACACGCAACAATTTCAAAAGATACACACTCAGATCAAGGAGTGAGATAGAAAATTGACAGTTCATTGAATGCTATCACCACCTTGACACAAACTAACATACTCAAATGAACCCTTAAGTAATATGTGGGTTTTAAACTGATATCATAATATTTTCTGAGGAAAAGGCCCTTATAGTACTGCACTTTGATAGTTTTGAAAAGAAACATCATATCTTTGATATAGAGGAACAGATTTATAAAACTCCCACACCTATTTACTCAATCCTTGCCCAATACAACACCAGACCAATCACTTGGGTTTAAAAAAACCTTGATTGTGCAACTCATCCTGGGGATGTGGTGAGTACCAAGTTGTGATCCTCAGCTGAGGACATAAGCGGACACACACACGCCCTCACAACACTTAAAGATGAGCCAGCACTGTCACTGACTGTTGGCAAGAGCCATATTGAATTACGTCTGCGTTGTTCATACTTGCAAACACCGACCACTCCTGTCATAGCCTGCGTTCAAGTGTATTTACTCTACAACTCAGTCTCAGAGATGATGACTTCATCTTTAGCACTCCCTGTCTAAAAGCTTTGAAGTCTTGACAAATCTTTGCGGTCTTGTTGTTTTCACAAAACAAGAGTTGCAATTACTGTGTCACAATTTGAAATAAAAAAATATGCTTTAACTGAGGTATGAAACAGCTGCTTATAGAGCCCATTAACTAAACTCAAGGTTATCACACCTGATAGTGTTGTAAAGTGTTAGTGTTGTAAATATGTCAATTTAGGATAGCCAATTAGCTCACCCAGTGATTAGCTGGTGTAAGATTGCATACTGGTACCTCATAACACGGTAAGATCTGTAATTACGTTTTAGTCATTACATGTTTGTGTGTGTGTGTGTGTGTGTGTGTGTGTGTGTGTGTGTGTGTGTGTGTGTGTGTGTGTGTGTGTGTGTGTGTGTGTGTGTGTTTGTGTGTGTGTGTCTGTGTGTCTGTGTGTCACCAGTCCTTCGTGTCTACAAGAGTGACATGTCTCTTTGAATAATGGAAGTGTGTGGAAATGTTGTGCTGTGTGTGCATGTGGTTGAAGTATTTGTTTGTGTAACGAAAACACTGGATGTTAAAGTGAATAATGAACAACCAAAGTGGATAACACTGGACTCACCAAGGTCTTGAGGAACTGATGGTGATGCAGCGATGATGAATAATTCCACCCTGACGAAATGGGAATTTACATTCTTTTCCATCTACAGTAACAACTAGATGAAGAGTACCATAATTAGACAGATATGAGCACAAGTGAGGATACTATAGTCTATGCATCCAATCAGATAAATTCCTCTTCCTCTGGAAACTGAAATTATTACACAGTATTTCAAAAGTGTAGCTACAGATTAGCTAAACATGGTCAAGGAAGAGAACATTTCCAGTTCAGAAATAAAATAGTTATAAGACACACAGGCTTTTGTGTGAATAGATTAGAATACAGGTGTTCTTCACATGCCTTTCTGTTAGAGCATCTCAGAGACAATGAGTCTTTTGAGTTTGTCTTCGGCTCCAACCTGGACCTAATCACGCTATATCGCTGCAGAGGCCCTCTGGTAGGGGAGCACAGATCTGTAAACTCTATTCCTCCCTAGCCTAATCGTTGCTCTGTTATGAATGTGGATATGGGCCATTGTGAACACAAGCAGCACTGTCCAGTAGTAAATTTGTTTCAACTCTGCATCAACATAAAAGGTTGAGATTATCATAGTATCTGAATTATTGTCTCGGGAAATCTTTGCTTAAAGGGTTGTCATTATAAAATTGTGTTTATTCTTAATTGACAACATCTTTATATGAGTTATTAGAAAGTTATCAAATGTAGCCTATTTGGGACCTACGCATATTTTCAGTAAGTGTGGGAATGTTGCCTAAACTTACCTTTATGACTTTCCTTGATCGCATCCCTCATACTCAGTGTTTCGTGCCCTGGGAATACCATTCGCTGCCATGAAGAATTGAAACAAATGTTTGCATACTCCACTATGTCCTTAGCATGTTCATATACAGTACCTGGCAAAGTTATTATGCAAAAAGTGCTTCTCTGGTTAACTTTCTGCGCTCCAAGAACTGCAATATATTCATATTCATTTTGTATTAAAGTTCTTTAAAATGTTACTTACCGTACGTGCACTTAGAACACAAGGTAGAAAAAGTAACAAAATTATTGCCATCATAGAATTTTTGTCTGTTTGATATCTGATATCATGTGAAAATGTTTCTGAATCAGAGGATTGTTGTCACGTTATATCTGTCAATTCCAGAGTGCTCTGCCTGCTTTTGGTCATAGAGAACGTGGGAAATCCTGCAAGAGCGATCCTGTCCTTCTCAACCTCAAACTGTATCGAGTAAAACAATTGCGTCATTAGACAGACTATTTCGTTATAGCTATAACCCTACGCAACACATTGTATTACAATTTATTTCCTCCGGAACAGTATCTGACGCCCACGATTAAACATGCAAGTTCTTGAAAGAACTGGTCTTTGATGCAATGGAAAGTAACTTTTTGGAGGGGCGGGTGATGGTGCGGGATCCCTCCTCTCCAAGCTTGGTCACCCGTGCGCCTTGATTCAGAGTTGTACACATTCCAAGTGCAGCGTGCTGTGGCAAGAATACGCGCATCCATTAACCTAACCTCTAATTTTCACCGGTTGCAATAATTGACATCCCTGCAGATGCTTCGGCTATACAAAGGGAACCAATTCTCAATCACAAGGCAAGGCAGACACTTTCTAATTTGTAGAATAAGCCTAGAGTTATACAAAGGGTTAATATTGTGTGGCTCAGAGAAGAAATTGTTCAGTTATGATAAGGAATACCGTTAATTATTGACGATACTGCCCAACTTGGCAAACAAATTAAGCTGACCAAACAGACACAGATGACATCTGGAATGTGAAAGGTGTAGGCCTAGATGTTACAGTGGGTTTAGGTCTACATTTGGGGCTGGTTGAGTTGGTATCATTTTCATGTTCTCAGATTTAGGGCAGGATTCTGCACTGTGATTGTAGAGATGTGTTTGATTTGCACAGCAGCATGTAGAGGGAGTTGACTCTTGATATAGAATATTGGCAGTTGAGTCACATGTGCAGGATGACAAAGTTTTGCCATCAGTGCTGAATGGTTCACAGGATAGGGTTACCAGTTCCTACTTCAGTTGTCAACTGCCTCCACCCAGGACAAAGTGCAGTGCAAAATAAATGGCCTTTTGAAACCACAGCGCAGAAAGCTGCTATCTTCAGTGGATTGAATCTCAGTCTTAATTTCGATACAACTATTGATGAAGCCATTCACCAACATCGTACATCAAAATGACCAACCCATGTTCTAAGGACAAAGAGGAATTATACAATCAATCAATTCAATGGAATTATACATACATTAATATTTATTGGTTGAAATTTGAACAAGCAAATTGAATGTCAGACCACAAACAAGAATAGCAATCATATTTTGTTCACCATGAAACAGTAGAACATATGACTATGACAGAATAATGCAGTAAAACACATCAGAAAGTGACAATGCTAAGAGTTTTCTAACAATGCATATTCTAACAATGTGTGCATTTGATCCAATTCTGACCAATTCTATCGCCCCCTGCCCTATCTAAGTGTCCATGAAATGTATTTTGAGGAGACTACTGGGCATGTACAGTATGGGAGTGAAAGCAAAGGAATCTCCTGATAAATTCCTAAACATGAGTTTATTATCTTATTGTTCAACAATTACAGAAATTCATTCATGTATCACAAATATATACCTTCTAAACATAAACCAGAAAACAATCATGTGAATTATGTACCATTATTCAATATCTTTCACCATAACAAATGCCAATTAAAGTTAATTGTTTGTCTGGTTGTTAACAGACATCACCATGAGCTTAGAAAGTACTGGTGAGAGTTGCTCAGACAATCGTGGCCTTGTATATGTCAGTCTTGGAGTCTTTGCCCTCTGGTTGGTTGCGGGCATTGAGGGGTATTTGGGAATCCCTCATCTTGCTCTGGCACTGCCGTAGCTCAGCAGCGTACCCCTGGAAACTGAGGCTGAGCTCACTGTCTTCTCCCCGGGTCTCCCCCTTCTTGCCCTCCTCCCCTTCTACCAGACAGACTCCATCCACGTCCATGACATCCTGGGCAGTCTGGGAGGGTAGGGCTCTAAGAGATGGCGCCCTCTTCTGAGAGCTATCAGGAGTGAGTCCTCTTTTTCTTCTCTCTGGGTATGGAAGAGAGAGACACAAGAGTCAAGAATTAGGGGGGGTGGCGTTAGGTTCAGACACTGCCATTCACTAGTGTTCAAAATCTTAAAGTGCCCTGCTGTTGGAATATTGGAACCAAAACACCAAGTGTTAAAAATACCATGAATTGGTTAATAATGTCAATGATTTCCTCATGAGGAACAAAGCACTTGGTCTGAATAGCTTACCACCTCCCTCGCTAAATGGCCAGAACCTGTATGAGGACCTCATAGTCTGAGCAAAGTATGGTCATAGGCTGCCAATTGTTGGTCCATGAAATGCACCTTTTTTGGTAAGAGAGCCAAGAGGGTGAACTAGGCCGTGAAGAGAGAAGAGAGAGAACCCAGATATAACCCTTTAAGAAATGTTTTCATAATGTACCTTTGATCCCTGATGTGCGGTGACTGAATATTTTGCATGATGGGCTCATGCTCAAGGTCTCTTTGGTACATTGTTTATTGTATTATTTTTTTCGTCAGGGACCATGTACAAATGTATAACCATGTAACTGCACCAGATTTAGCTCGATAGTTAATGTTCATAATTTCATCACATGCGGATGATCTAACAACATGAAACCATGTCAACCATCAAAAGTCTATGCACACCTTTCAGCTTGTGTGCATGACTTGAAAAGAACAAACCTATATCAGCCCCCCTTATTGGTTACACCCCAATCATTATTCTTTATTGTGTGCTCTGTTGTTTAGACTTGTTGAGTGTAGGTGAGTGTAAGTGAAGCTTGCCCACACACTGAACAAGGTGAAATAGATATGATACATCATGAAGTTGAATTCTGTATTAAAGTGACATTCTTAGAATCAGATTGAGGTCAGTTTAAAGCTATGTTATATAGATATCATATTATATTGAGTCGTTTACGAGCTGTCACTGTATGATTAGCGTGATTGTGGAAAATATTGGTGCTGTTTTTTTAAGCTTAACGGGTGCTAAGCAAATGGGGACAGTCAATATCTGAGCACAGCAAAAATCTCTTTATAGCATTTTAGCCAGACTAAAATAATGAGACATCACAATTAGGAGGGCTGTAGAGTGTGTTGACTCACACACAGGTAGTTCCCTGGTCTCAGGCCGCTGAGATCATGACATTACAGTTCCAATGAGTGATAACTCCTCTGCACTCTGTGCCCCAAGCTTTTAAACACAGGTCTGAGTGACTCAAACAGTGCAATCAACACATACACCCTCTGAACTCCTACAGCTGTGATTCAGTGATTCAGAGCATTGCTACAGTATAAACAGTCTCTGAGTTCCCACAGCTGAGATGAACACACAGAAGTTTACATTTTGGGATACAGTACTTGAAAAAGTACTGTACGTCAATATATAGTTGAAGTGTGTGCATCTGAATACAATTGTAATAAATGTAACTGTAATAATTGTTAAATTGGGCACACTGCCTGTCGTGCATCTTGTCTATCAATTGGCCAAGGCACCATTAGCTCCAACAGTCTGTCTCTCCCCCAGGGCTAGATTGGAACATAGCCAGCAGCACAGTTCATTCACCAAGGCTGGATGAAATCTGCCTGAAGGCCGTCTGGCTGCCAGATGAATGGTAGGACTTATTCAGGATTGGCAATGGCCAGCTTTCAAGGGTTGTCAGCCAAATAGATTGTAAAGACAGTGAAATGAGGCCCAGGGAGATTTGAACCACTTGGTGCCTCAGGTGCTCACTCACTAAACTAGGCCTAAATCAGGGTAGACCACCTTTAGAGACATTATAGCCACAGGCATTGTATGAGAGTGGAAGTACACTTTGGCTATATAATATCGCCCTCTAGTGGTCAATAATTACCACGGTTCCATCATTGACCAGATCATTGAGCATGAAATGGAAAAATACACACAAAATTATGAGATGAGCTATCTTACAAAAGTAAAAAGTTAATGTCTAACAACGCACATGAGGTGTAGCCTTTGGGTGTTATTTTAGAATCTAGAAAAAATATATATTAGGTGAAGTGAACATAGTAAATGTGTTTTCTATTTGTACAATATCATAGGCGAGAGTCCAGGTTGAAGCTATGGAACTCCCTACAATTCCTCTAGGAATATAGAGCTGCTTTTTGTTTATCCCTTTGGTTTGTGAACTTTCAGTTTCTCTATTATGTTTGCCTTTAAAAGAGACTCTAGCCTGCAAAGGCTCACCAGTAGAGGGCAATAGTCTTTGCCTATCACAAGTCTTGACAGCAGCTAATAGCTATACCATAGGCAAGCATGAGAGAAGGATTATTATATACCATGAATTGGTTAATAATGTCAATGATTTCCTCATGAGGAACAAAGCACTTGGTCTGAATAGCTTACCACCTCCCTCGCTAAATGGCCAGAACCTGTATGAGGACCTCATAGTCTGAGCAAAGTATGGTCATAGGCTGCCAATTGTTGGTCCATGAAATGCACCTTTTTTGGTAAGAGAGCCAAGAGGGTGAACTAGGCCGTGAAGAGAGAAGAGAGAGAACCCAGATATAACCCTTTAAGAAATGTTTTCATAATTGTTGCTACTTATAGACATAGTAGCCTACTGCTTGAGGTACAAATAGTTTGATCAGAGTGGGAGAGAATAACAATTACATACTGAACTCAACTGCTTGATGTACTAACTGAACAATACAATGCAAAGCTTCATTATTTGGGTTTACTCAAACAAAAATGATTCTTCTCCAAAGACGTGTCTCAGATGTGATCAAAACATATGTGGTATATTCTTCAAAGCATAGGACAGTGCAGAAACACAAGTATGAATTGTTGATACATTACCATTGCATCCCCCACCCACCCACCCACAATAGAAACAGCTTCTATCTCTGTCATGCAAGGTGGACCGTTACCATGGTTCCAAATGTGGAGGGATCAGGCTGATGTGCTTAGCAACAAGAAAAGAGGAGCAGATACCTTGCAATTATAAGACTCTCACATCATTTTGTGTACATATATAACTACAGATACCTATTGAAAAAAGTCAGGGTTGTACATGTTTTATCCTCCTGTGATGAACCTATGTACTTTGTAGAGATCTTCCCATTGCATCAGTGTATGACTAAAGAGTTGCATGGGAGTCTATGTAAAATTGACTCCTTTTTAGCTACACACACAGGGCTTCAAACAGCTGGATAAGGCATCATTTTAAATTGAAATTCAAAGCATATTGTTATCAGTCTAATAGAGGTTTTGAACACTCGTGAGACACAAAACTGTGGTGGAATCACATGGCTAAAGCGGCTAATTTTGTGACAACAATTGCGTCATGGTACCCTAATGGTGGTCCAGAGGATGCAGTGTGTAATGTTGGTGGTTTTGATGAATGCCTACTGTAGTCATACTGTTTGACTCAAAGCAAGAATGGAGGGGAAAACCCATCTGCAATGCATATACAGATCAGCATGACAATACACAGAAAGCAGAAAAACAAAACTCAAACACAAGACAGACAAGACAGTCATTGCAGACTAAAGCAGACACAACAATAATATTCACGCACACACACACGCACACACACACACACACACACACACACACACACACACACACACACACACACAATAAACAGTATGCGAACACAGACAACAATCAGAGCTACATAAAAACTGACAAAAGTACCCTCTGATCAGAACTACACATCAACACACAGAGCCTACAGCAGACAACATTTTAAGGCAGCCACACCATGAAGTACTGTGCGAGAACAACATACAGAAAGTTAAGGAGTAGAAGGTGCAAGACAAATGAGAGAGAGAAGTCAAATTAAGAAGAGTGGGGGAAAAGGCATGGGGCGGTAAAGGAATTTCACAAACGTTTAAAAAGACAGACGGTGTGATTTCAGTTCTAACATTTATTAGATCTAATCAAACACAGATACATAATTAATTGACATGGTTATCTACAACAGGCATCTACAAAGGGAGTGAATGATCCAGATAGAGAATGACATGCAATTCAACAATGACACCATTTCAAAGGCTATCATTTTCTCTTTTTTTTAACACAACTATACAATTATCAACATTATATAAAAAAGTTGTAATTGCCTTTCTCACAAGTCTATATTCAATGTAGGATGAGCCAAGAATAAAATAACTCGCTACCAGCATTGTTGAATTGCATTATATTAGAGGGTGGGATAGAAAGGAATACAGCAAGAATTTAAAGTACAGGCAGGTAGAACAATCATGATATCTTGACAAATAACAATTTCATTGCTCTTTAGTAAGTCATGTTTTACTTGTGCTGGGTGTTACCCCAATCATACACTCATAATGCCAATATAGAACTCTCATGGACATGAAAGCTGCCTGTCGTTCATGCCAATTCCTTTCAGTTGATCTATTTCACACTGGAATGTTGCACGCTACAATCAAATATAGTTGTGGTTAGAAAATAATCTATCAATTTGTCATGGATCGTTATGACAACTGTTATGACCGTTTTTGATCATTGAGGCATTATGTAGGCAGTATGAATGTATAGGTTTATTGAGTGGTCCTATTCACCTGGGTCAAATCTGCATCCTTATTTAATGGAACAACATGATAAAACTTCCTACGGTTGACTGTCAACTTTCTGATTTATGTTGTTCAAACCTAGTGGTGTGAGAATGGAAAAGTAAATGTAATTCATTTAAAATAATACATACACTCACTGAACACTTTATTAGGAACACCTGTACATATTCTCATGTTGGAGGTGGTGTAATGGTGTGGAGAATGTTTTCTTGGCATACTTTGGGCCTGTTAATACCAATCAATCATCGCTTGAATGCCACAGCCTATTTGAGCATTGTTGCTGACCATGTGCATCCCTTCATGGCCACAATTTACCCATCTTCTAATGGCTACTTCCAGCATGATAATGTACCATGTCACAAAGCAAAAGTGGTCTCAAATTGGTTTCATGAACATGACAATGAGTTCAGTGTTCTTCAGTGGCCTTCCCAGTCACCGGATGTGAATCCAATAGAACACCTTTGGGATGTGGTAGAACGGGAGATTCACAGCTTGAAAGTGCACCTGAAAAATCTGCAGGAATTGCGTGATGTAATCATCTCATCGTGGACCAGAATCTCAAAGGAATGTTTCCAACATCTTGTGGAATCAATGCCACAAAGAATTTAGGCTGTTTTGAGAGCAAAGGGAGGCCCTACCCAGTATTAGTATAGTGTTCCTAATAAAGTGTTCAGTGAGTGTATATACACATCATTATTTACAATAGAGCTCAAATCAATTATGACTGAAATTGATCAAATACAATGCTATGCTCATTAACTAATCACAAGAAATAGTTAAGTAAAAATTATTGGGTGACTGAGAGAGAATTCAGTTGCAAATAAAGTGCATTGAAGTCAGTATAAAAGGAGTTGTCATTGGAGGCCAAGTCAGACCCTCGGCCATACCACACACACACACACACACACACACACACACACACACACACACACACACACACACACACACAGAAAAACACACACACAAACACACGCATCACACTGTGGAAGTACCTGAGGTGGGCTGGCCGCCCCCACAGCTATCCTGGGTGTGGGCACAGGGTGGTGGGGGGGTGAAGTTGGCCTCAGACAGGCTTCCCTCGTGGGACAGCAGGGGCGCAGGTGAGGGAGGCAGCAGGGTGCTGTTGGGACTGTTGATGTCCCCCTCCCCCACCAGGGTCAGGTCTGCCAGGGTGTCCTCCTCCAGCGTCCTGAGCACCTGACCTGCCCTTGGCTCTGAGAGGCGGGGGATGGGAGAGAGGTGGGAGCCAAATGGGACGGGGTGGCGAGGGGGAGGCAGCAGCGCTCGGCGTGCCCCGGAGTGTCCATTGGTACTAGAACTGAGGGAAGAGTCCAAACTCTCAGAGCGATGGGTGGCGTTGAGGGGGCAGCAGGAGGCCCCGCCCAAGCCGTTCTCCCGACTCGCCCCCTGGCCCTGTTTGAGAGAGTTGGGGGTGGAGCAGGCCAGGTCTGGGCCAGCGGAGGTAGAGGGAGGGGCCAGACGGAGGAAATCAGGTAACACCAGGTCCTCTTTGCTCAGGAGGCCTCTCTGGTCGTTGGCTCTGCTGCTTTGCGCCCGGCTTAGGAGCTCAAAGAATTCTAGGCAGAAAGGGAACAGAAAACATTACATCCTAAGACCTTTCCGAAACATAACAAATGAGCAGGTGAAAGAAAATGAGTATGTTTAACATGCACACGGCCTGGCACTTCACAGGGAAAAAAAGCTATTTTAGAACTGCAAAAGAGATAACATTAGTCATGAGGCAAAGCAGAGCTCAGAAACCACCACAGATTAGAAAGAAGGAGATTTACCTTCAGCTTCGTCTATATTAATCTTTTTCTGTTTTCCCTTTTCCAGTGGCAGTGATGCATCTGGTCCGCTTGCTCTCACAGAAAAGTCCTTTCCTGATGACCTTTCATCTACCTGCAGACGCAACAATAACAATGGACTCTGTTAAGGGGTGTACGGGGTAGGAGTGTGTATGTTATAGGGGCTTCGGGTGATAATATGTATGTGCTAACACGAATGCCATGCATAGGGCCAGATTCAATAAGTATTGGCATCTGGGACAAGCTATCTGTCTTTAGAAGTGGATGAGGCCCTCTCTTGACCTTCATTAATCCTTTTGTTATCCGTTTTGTACCAGTGCAAATACTTTGGTAAACCAGAACCCTAATATAATCTGTAGAAGATGAGGTCAGTTCTCCACTACAAGGTTTGGCTACACTGCAAAAGGGTCAGGGGTTAAGTCAGCCACAGCCAGCGCTCAAGCAAGAAAACACAATGAGATCAGAAGTAGAGGGTATTTAAACTTGCCATTGGCCAAAATACAAAGTATAATGTTAATAGTGATTACTGTGGCAATTATTGTGAGATTGTTACAAAGAAGCAGTAAAGCAGGGACAGGGACAGGGACAAACACCACATGTATAATTTCAGTTAAGAAAGTGGAAACTTAAAACATAAACAAGAACATTTAAGTTGGAGAAGGTCCTTACTGATGCTGAGAGACTCCTGTTGGTCAAGTTTGGCGCATGGCCTTTTGAGGAGCCCAACTTAGACTTTTCTGTGGAGAGAGTGAGAGGAGCACAAGTATTCACACATGTCCTCTTTAACTGTGATATCTCTGTTTATCAGTGGAAGTAGGACAACAAAACAGGACATTGTTTGCAAGCGTAATTGAATTCCTGGAAACAGATGTGCTGAGATGCACGGTCAACATAGGAGGAATACACTGGCACCATTCTTCCAATCTTGAGGCCGCTTGGGAACTTCAGTGTGTCAGTGGGTCAGAACAGTGGCCATTTTCAGGGTTGGTTGTTGACCTGGTCACTGTCTTAGCATGTTTTCAGTGTGCAGTGCGGTGGTCTTACCTTTCCCTGAGGCTGGGTCCGCTCTATCCAACACAACACGCAGGCCATCCAGGCTGGATATGGGTGCACCCAGGTCGAGAGGCTCTGTTTCCCCACTCTGCTCAAATACATGATTTTACCAGATTAGCAGCATGCTACCACTTTGGCTCATTAGCCTATCAGTAGGCGGACATTTCTGCAAATCAGCATGATGATGCTAAACTATGTTATTATATTAGCATGTCAGAAACTTGGTTTATGAGGTTAATTTAACAATACAATCAAGTTGTAATCCATGCCATGAGCCTTCACTCCATTTAAAATGTGTCTGTTAGCATACTGCGTAATGTTCGATAATGCTTGGAAACCCACAGGGCAAAAATAAACATACTGGCGGGAGGAGCCTCCTCCCCACATGTTTTAGGAGTGTCGTCATTCATAATTATAGACCTTGTGCTCTATCTTCAGAGGCTGGTTGAGCTAACCACCAAGTAGCATTGGAAGAGGATGCGGTTCCTTGCTTCTAAGCCAATGATACTCCACCCTGTGACATTGTCATGCACTACATAAGCTGGGTTTGGATATACAGCTTCAAGCACAGGACATACTACCAACTTACTATTTTGGCCACCAGATCACTGAGGTGGAGGCCGTATTTTGCCACGACCGGGCGCAGGACCTCAGTGACGGGTTTCGTGGGTTTGGCCTTCAAGCCCACAGAACGATTAATGGGTACCAAGTCCAGTCTAAAATAGATCAAAAATACAAATATACATATTTTCTCAGGTATCAAAAGCTTGCACAAATATGATTTGTAACACATACAATTTCAGCATATTCCTCTGAGATGAATGGAGGAGAAAAGAGTTGTTTCATGTGCTTCATGTTGGAACAGTATAAAAGGGGGAAAAGAGAGATATGGAGATACAGTATAAGGATCATTGCATCAGAATAATGGATAGTTACCTGAACAAAGTACGTTTTTCCAGTCTAAGGTCCCGTGCACTGAGGGTCATGCAGTCTTGGTCTAGCACCAGTGGCTACAAAGAAAAGAACAAGAAACTCATGAAAACCTAATAACCTACTCACAAAGCCATATTACAGAGCCTAATAACCACAATAACACAGCATTGCATCTGAAGTAAATCAGTAAATCAATCAACAAATCATTTCCCTCTTTCCCAAGGTTTTTACAGTTCTACCTTTGGATTCCTTGACTGAGACAGAAGGAGCAACAATGAGTTAGTAGCATCAAATATTGGGCCGATATTCTATATTATTGAATATTATGATATTTAGAGCATATTGTGATATTGTTCTCTTACAGAAAATAGCTGGCATGTCTCCACCATACCTCAGCAATAATTGATATTATTGTATATTCTGATATTTTCTAAAGTAATATTGTGAATAAGAACATTTGGATTTCGCCCAACCATAGCAGCATCTGTTTCCCTTACCTTCTCTCCTCCCACCAAGAAGAGGTCGACAGCGGCCATGTTGATGCGCAGGCCCTGGCAGATGTCTCGGAGCACCTCTCTGATGGAGGCTCCGGGGCGCAGGCTGATAGAGGAGCAGGAGGCATCCGGCAGGGTCACACTGCAGTGCTTGGGGGAGCACTCTCTGACCCTCTCCCACACTGGCACAGAGTGGCGATTATCACCCTGCACAGGAAGCCAGGAGAAAACGTGTTCAGAGAGAATAGAAGCATGAGCATTTCCTACAGTATACAGATGAATGTATCTATTTGTATGTGACCTTTACGTTTTCTTGCTGAAAAACCAATTGCTTATTGGGACAATAATGATGTACTCTACTTTTAATTGTACCACTCCACAATGAACTCTTTGCTTCATGTATGTATCATTATAAGGCCTGCCATAACCGTTTAGATGGTTCTCTAGCCAAATCTCTCACCAGGAGGAACATGGCAAGCAAAGTATGATTGCTTAAACAGATATGTAAGCTACAGAAATATCTTGGTTCCGTGTTGCCATGGTGACCTGGTCAGCTAAATTTTACCTCGTTCTTCCCCGCTGAGCATGAAGTGGTCAGCTCCAGACTGGCACCAGAGGACAAGGAACCCTGTGATTCCCTCCTGCCGTTACTGCCCCAGAAATCTACCCCGAGAAGAAGAGAAGAAACCCAGAGTGAGGCTACAACTCACACCACAACTACACACCTTAAACACACTATCATTATTCAATCATCAACACAATGATCACACTTATCAACAACACTACGCAGATGCTGCTCAAAACACTATCGAAACAAACACAAGACTTCACAAACTATACATTTCATAACAAAATATTTACTTACAGCATGTACAATGCATTCTACTATCTGACACAAACACCACATAATGTATGTCACATAGCTTAGATGTGAAGTCAAAGATAAACCCCAAAACATGTATTGCATATAAATTACGTGCAAGCTAACAGAGAGTTGCTCACCCAGGTTGATTTCGCCAATGTCTTTTTTCTTAGGTCCTTTCCCAAAGCTGCGGTTCCGGGACCAGGAGAAGAAGATCCCCCTTTTCTTATCTGCATGCTCGTCTCTAGATTCCTCAGTCAGCGACCTCCCTGACCTCTGCTTTCTGGCCTCCTGCATCACAGACCAACCCCAGCTCAGTTTAGTCACCACAGTCACCTCTGAGACTAAATAATCACACAATACAACACAACACAACACAACACAACACAACACAACACAACACAATACAACACATCCGGGACACAGATTAACTGTTCCCATGACCAGGAATTGTAGGTCACAATACAAAATGATATGGGACATACTTTTCTTGGCGTGGAGAGAGTGGAGCGGTCAGAACTGGCACTGTGCTTGGAAGGGGCAGGGCTACAGGGGATCTGATATGGGTCAGGTAAGGATCGTCCCTCCACCTCGGCCAGCATGCACTCCTGGTACAGGGAGGACTTGAGGAACCTGGAGTAGCTGTCAAACTTCATCAGGTTAAAGATCTGCGGGGGGGGGGGGTGGAAGGTCTGGTGTTATAGACAGTCATAAATGGTTATGACAGGTGTTATGACAAATGTCGGTTAAAATTCTGTTATGTTTATGCCAGAACTGAAAATATACAGGCCTCTGTGTGTATATGTGTGGGTGTATGTTAGTGTGTGTTTGTGCATGGCATCGGTAGAGCACCAGAGAAAAAGCAGATGGTTGAAAAAAACATTACACATAAAAAAAGTGTACTTATGCAGGAAAAATCTATCAGGGTTTAAAAAATAATAATCCATCATAGATAACATAGAAGTTCCCCTCACCTGCAGCTGCTGTGCCTTGAACATGTCCGGTCGAGGAGAGGTGAGGACATCATCAGCCAGTTGGGCCTGACTGTCAATGTTGACTGGAGTGGTAGCCTTACTGGACAAGAAGCTGTTATAGATCTCCCCTGCCCTCTGGGATAGCTGGAGAGGAAGAGGATTTTCAACACCCACAATAAACCACTTACAGCACACTAGTGTTACGGAGGAGACTGTATGCATTGTTATAACAACAGGCCAGGTTGTGAATGTGACTAGATACTAAAGCATGGATTGCAGGTAACATACCTGTTTTTTATCAGTTGCAGGAACATGACTGAAATATTCACAGGCCTGCCAGAACAAGATATTCTCCTCACTGAATTCCTTCTTGAGAAACTCCTGTGAAGACAAAAACACAGCTTCATCACACCTCACACCACCTATATTAAGACTAGAGAGGGTTCTGACACTGTTTATTTCATGTTGATTTCAGCAATTGAATATAGCAGATGAGAGAAGTCATTTATCTGTGACAATCACACAGAATATAGAATGTCTGCAGTAGCTTGGTTTAATTTAAGTGAATGGAGAATGAGTGAGATCAATAAATAGAGTTTGTTGAAGCCATTTCACAAATGTAATAATATAACACTCCCAGAGTGCTTTACGTACCGAGAAATACCTGACGCCCACTGGGTCCTGGAGCAGACGCTCAAAGCAGGCGGCCCAGCTGGCTACACGGCGCTCCGACAGCCTCCTGTGACTGCCGGCACCGGGCAGACTGCCGTTACTGTTCAAACTGCTCTGGCTGCAGCAACCCTGCAACTGCACCCCACCACCATAGTCTAGAGTAGAGACAGAGAGGGGAAGATAATGGGTTAAAGGGGAGAGAGAAGGTAGGAGTATAGGATAGGAGTTGAGCACAAAGTCAGTGACTGCAGACTGCCGTTACTGTTGAGGTCTACCTGCCACCATCCTACATTGGAAGAGAGAACACTACTACTCTACAGCTAGAGAAAACCGGTAGTGTTTTCATTGTAGTGCAGCAACCCAACCTCACACTAGTGAGCTCCATTGGTACAAGGAGCCTACTGCGAGATGGGTAAGATCTGGTAAAAGAAAGAGAGGACACAAGGGAGTCGACATGGGGAAAGAGACGGGGTGAAAGGGTCAAGAAAGAAAACATGGGAACTGTGGAATCTACAGATATTGTTTCAACATGAACGCCTCACAGTATTTGTTAACATGACAGCAGATGGCCAATATTAAAGCTTCAAGCCCACCAACCAAAGAATGCACATTAAAAAAAGACAATAGGAAGACAGTGGTTTGTTACCAGAAGACTACCACTCTCGATTAGTCAATGTCAATAAAGACAAGTGTTCGCTATTACTAATGGATTCGAGGAATTTAGTAGTCTCTGTTGAGAGCCTATCAAAGCATTACGCTAAATCAAGTTTAATCTGTAGCACTGGGATGTCTGATTCTCACTGGTAAGCATACATACGGAGGACAAATTACAAATGGGTGTAGTAGTAGTTTCACTTGTGATTTGTGAAGTAAAGCCATTAAATTGCCATTGCAAATATTACATGACACCTTTGACACCCAGCCATGACTGTTCATGACAGTCTCACAATGTCATGATTAATGCCTCAGCATACAATCTAACTATAGCTATTGGTTTTGTTAGCCCACTCGCCCAAGTGAATCAATATGTGTCACAAGTACTGTAAAGTCATAAATCTGAAAGACAAGAATCATATTTAATTTTCTATTAAGTCAATACGTTTGCCCAGATGTCTGTTAAATATTTAATCTAAAGTTTAACTCATTGACCTGATATTTGGTTAGAAGTTTGGATGCCAGATTAGATTTGGGGATTTGGGATCTTGTGCTTGCCAAACAGTTGGGCTGTGTAGCTTGGTTAATGACATGGCTTTCAAAGTAAACAGCATTGCATGTCTGCACCACATCCTCACTGAAAGAGCAGCTCTCAACACCACAGTGGCAGCACCATTGACTGTGTTTGTGTTAGCAAACATTATTAAGTTCAATGAAAGGGGAGACAGACAGCAAACATGCTAGCCCTAACCCTACCCTAATCATTAACTTCCAAACAAACCCTTTGTTGAGCCACTCTGCTAATAATAAAGATTTACATCTTATTTGGTGAGCTGGCTTCATCAGTTATGTATTGTGGGAAGCTCAATAAATGCACAATAGAAAGCAAATATACAAAAAACTGGATAAGCAGCATTCAAGACAGGACAAACAAAAGTTATTATTGCTCAACAAAAATAATGATTGGCCCAAGTTGCCCAGACCTGTTTTCAAGTCTTTTGTCCTGTTTTCAAGTCTTTTGTCAAACTCAATTTAAGGCCCATTTAATCAGTGATGTTGCTTATTACATACAGGTGCAGTAAACAAAGTGTTTTGGTATCATAGATAAAGTGAATGTTTTAAGAAAGGGAAAAGTAAAGAGATTGTACTCACCACCATCTGAGGAAGCAGCGGACTGAAAGAGAACAAAGAGAGACATGAGTGAGAAGCTGCCCTCATGACCTCCTGCTATGAGACAAGGAACTGGAGCCTGGGCCAACAGTGTCTCTCCAGACATCCCACCAGCCTCTCTGAGTTGGTGTGTGTGTGTGTGTGTGTGTGTGTGTGTGTGTGCTACTGGAAGGGGAGGGGCTCTGTTTTCTGCAGGGTCATTAATGTGGCTGTGGCCTCCCATGGCCTTCGCACACACACACAGCTGTTCACACCTCAAAAACTGGGCTCACCCCTTACCACACACATACCCCCCCCCCCCCCCCACACACACACACACACACACACACGCCACCTACTACTCACAGACCTTGGAAACACACAAACAGACACACACATAGGTGCAAACACTCAGTCACACAATAGGGCCAAGAAGCTGCACATTGCCTTTCACTGGTGTCAAGAGCAGATCAGAACTAATCATGGGGGACCTACTTAAGAGGCCATAGCTAGCAGTAATGGGCGTCTTTTCAGATGTTAATTCAGGGGATGAGTGGGTTATAGGGCTATAAAGGTCACTAAGTGAAAGTTAATTTAGAGAAGCACCCTCAGAAAGCCTCAGTAATTTCACAAAGTGCTGGCATTTCATACTTGCTGTATTTATAATCTGAATGTTATCTACACAACCCATGCTTCATTTTATGGATCACCTACAAATATTTACTTGGCAAACACAATTTTAAGACATTGCTTGAGGGAAAGGCTCACAGCAACATCCTAACATCAGTTTAGTAATGCCATAAAATACAGATTTAACGCTACAATACAGGGTAAATATTTATATGAGAGGAGCATCTTAGAGATTTGTCCAAGAACAGTCTTTAAATCAGTGTGTTGGAGGGTTCATTTAAAAAGAGGGACTGTTTCGAGACAAGCTGTGGAGCTACCACTTCAAAGTGTGAATGTGCTAGCAGATATGTCTAGACAAGGCACTTCTAGCCAGGATAACGTCTGGGCTAATCTGTGCTCTGAATTTGTGTTACAATAAGCTTCTCAAATGTGGGAAAAAATATAATGGAATATTATCAGATCAGACCAGTTAAGCCTAGATGAGGCTTTTTATGGATTAGAAACATATCATCAGCTTAGTCATTACACAGTCAAATCATATCTAAGAATGGCTATGCATAATTTTCAGTGTATGATGTCAAAAGAGTGCATGTTGATAGTTAATAATTTATATCTCAGTAGATCTATTTTCAGCTCTGAAAGAAATGAGCTATTTCGGGGGTCGTGGTCTGTATCTGTAATAATATCCTTTGTTGATCTATCAGTTGTGGAAAAGGACGAGACATATTCTGTACCAGCCCCTGCTCAGTCAGTGGTTGGTGTTTTTGGTTAACTGAGGGCAGGGACCACGCCACCATGGTCATGTGTGCTACAGTGGTTCATTCCATTTTTGGAGTGACCACATGTAAACGTTGCATCAGGGTTTTCCCCCCTCATAGAGGCTATCAGATGTAGGCCCTGAACCACAGCCTCTTCTCTTCTCTTTATGAACACAGGGCTACTGAACCCACCCCATACAACCCAAGCCCTAAAGCCTCCTCTTCAGTGGTAGGGAGCTAGCCACTATCCATACAGTAAAGTGAGGGTGGATGAAGCATGCGGGAAATAGAAAACAGAGGGGAACAGAATGAAGAGAACGCCTACTCAAAAGGATTGTAGGTTGAACATGCTCTGGTAGCTAAAACTACTTAAACCACAACCTTTAAATACACAGTCTACCACCACCATGCTTAATTTTGTACTACACAGACATATCAATATCTGTGACACACTTAGCATTGAAATTTGCATTTTTATTTGAAACCATGAAATTATATACGGCAGGGTAGTCTTGTGATATTACCTAGGCAAATACTGTAGTGTTGCATTACAATAAAGGGAGAGACAATGAGCTGACAGCTGTATCCTGTTTTATGTGATGATGGACTAATCTTTCATTCATGACCACTCATCCCAAAGCATTTTACAGTAAATCTCATCATGACACATGCCGATATTGGCCAACCAAATACCTAGCCTCCTAAATCACTACATGTGTTATAGGAAAGCTATTTGTGATGGTGGTTATGACACATGGTGGGTCCTGTCATATGTCATGTGAGCTTGTTATTCGCATCATGTAAACTTCATGACGTATATTCCATGGAAAATGTCAAGATCTTTCTCTAGTAATTTATCCCGCCCTGTGAAATGTGTACAACCTCATTCTATCCCAAGAATCCTAGGGTTTTCTAGTGGTTCCATGCCAGTGTTGATGGCACAGTTGGATCTTGGGGATCACCCATAGAGTAACCAAATATATGATATATGTAGAGTGTGTATGTGTGTGTGTGTGTGTGTGTGTGTGTGTGTGTGTGTGTGTGTGTGTGTGTGTGTGTGTGTGTGTGTGTGTCTTGTTTACCAAGCAAAAGGGGTTAGACCACACACACCTCTGTGTGTTTTCCAGCTCGTTACTGGTTCCTTACCACTGTGTCCCCTGTGAAGTGCTCAAGTAACGGCTGCTCACCTCTGTTGTCTACACAACTGCCCTGCTCTCTTCCTCTGTTCACACCTCATGTGACAACCAATGGACAAGCTCTGCCCACATGGGTGGCTCCACGGAGAGAGGACTTTTATCCTGTTGTTTAGGGCTGTAGTTCCCAAACCTCTCAAGCGCTGTGACTAAGAATAAGCTATTAGAAATGTCATGTAACACACCAAACGGACTGAACTATGATTCTAACTATAACCCAGTATTTAGTCACAAACGTCTGGAGGGACTCCCTGCAACCCAGTAACAGTTCCCTCTCAACCCTCCAATTGAGAAACAGTGATTCAGTGTTATTTACTGAAGCTAAGTTGTTACTTGAAAACTGTGACAGCAGAGAGCTGAAGGGATTACTTAGAAGTAGAGACAACCATCCAAAGAAAGAAATAATAAGGAAGAGAGCGTGATAACCAAGATAATGAGTTATGATCAACACATCCACCAATAATCACCATGACAAGACTAAACTAAGACAAAGAAGATGTGAGCACTTTGATCCAACAGGTTTTATATATACATGTATGCTGTTAACACCAGACAGATTGACCTCAGACCAGTATGGCTGAACAAGTACTAACAACTATGCCAGATCACATCACACTTCAAGACTTGTTTAGGCATGCTCATGTCACCAGGACTGGCTTGAAATGCATTCTGTCGATTATATCAGTATGGTCAGCGAGAATGCCTATATAACCTTGACACACAAGTTGGAGCAGTCTCTCCCACAACACAACTGCAGAAACAAACGTTGCCACGATTGTGATGTGATTCCCCACTGCAGATATGCTAGTGAGACACAGCTGTTTTGAGTGGGAGAGAAGAGACGAGAGGAGAGAGGGTAGGCTAATGACTAAAACAGCTGACTTAACACAAAGAGTCCTTCACCGCACAAAAGAAACTGAAACTCCACAAGTCTCAGAGTTTACTTACTGTGTTGAAGTACCAGGTTTTCTTGAAGGAAAGTCTCTTTTTGAGACTCATTGTTCTCTATTCTGGTGCGCTAACAGGCAGGCAGATATGTGTGTGAGTGCATACCTGAATACTCCCCACCCAAACGCTGCAACCATGTCTGTACAAGTCAGAGAGAAATTTGACGAGGTACCGGACTCCGGGTGTGGGGGGGGAGTTCCATTCCCTTACTCTGGTGCTGTTGCTATGGCAACCCCATGGCAATACATACAGCCTCCGCCACAGTGGCGTGAGGGATTCAGATGAAATAAAACATTACAGCCCCAAAAATGTCCAAACCACATTGGCCTCTTTCCTATTCTTTTGTTTCCAGACACAGTATAATGTAGGAATTGCTTGAGAGGACTAGAAGTCACTATAAATTGAAACCATATGATTTTTCAATTAGATTTAGCATTTGCTTAAATCCCTCTATTTCAATTCAAAAGTTAATTCAGTATGCCAGTAGTTAAAGTTAAATCAGTATGCCATTCAGCTAAATAATACATTAGAACTAGGCAACTAACGCCAAATCCATACCAAAAGCAATGGGGGAATTCTGTAACAGAAGAATACAATGTGGGATTTCATTAAAATATCCATGTAAACTATTTGAGTGATTCTTGGCAGTTTCCTTCCCATAAATGAAAAAGAAAAGAAAAGTTTGAAATCTCTGGCATCACACTTTGTCTCAGTCACAGTGCTGCTGCTCTCTGGCAATCTCTTGGATCTGTGTGCAGATTGCTTTCAACCCACTCTGTTTTCTTTAACATGGGTGGCCCATTCCGAGGTTTTCCAATAGCTAATGGACAATAATTATTCTATTTCATTTCTCATTTGTGCACAGAGAGTTCCCATCATTCCCTCTTCTGAACGCTGCAATGTCAATGGGACCCAGGCACTCACAGATCAAGTTCTACACAAAGCAATCTGAATTGAACAGAAAAAACCATCTCTGCCAGCTATCTATGGCAGACTACAAACTATGCCCAAAAATAACATCAAGAGAAGCCTTGGAAGCGACTTCCTTTTGAGGGAGGCAGGGCGAGGGTGCAGTAACTGATAAGATGGAAGAGACATTTCTTCCCCATCCGAGCAAGGAGAAGAGAGGCTCCTCTGGCAATACATGACTAAAGATACCCCAGACAGACAACCTTGTGTTTGCTTAACATAGAGCAAAACATTTTTCCACTCCAAAGTGGAAAGCAAGAGCTGCAATAGATCAGCCGGGAAGTGATGCGCTCACAGTAATTGGGTAACAGGGCGGGATAGTAAATAATTTGGACACGACTAGTGTCTTCCTAAATCTACTTCCTGAAAGACACAGCGCTCATACTCATACAGAAGAGGATAAAAATGAGACAGCCTTGGTGACCAGTTGTCTTTCAAATCTGCTGCCATACTGATGTAGTAGTGATCTATTTGGTCTGTTGTTAAACAAGATGTTGTTGTGGATCCTCTTCTAATTTTTTAAAAGATCATCTCACAAGAATACCTGATGTCTTGGATATTTATCCAACCTAAAACCAGAATCGTCTGCTCAAATAAGGAACTATAGGGCCACTATGGTCATTCAGTTTTTGGTGTAATCCCTTCAAGAAATATATGGCTGTTAATTGTCATTTAAGATTGTTCTGATTTGCATGAAAATTGTCACCATTGTGACATCATGTTTCATCTCTTAATCTCCATGATCTGGGCTAATTACAGTGATTCTTCCTTAATGCTCTCCAATAGTTGCTACAGACACAGCAGATGGGGATGAAATCACTCCTCTCTGGACTTATGGTGCATTCAAGACAACTGGGAACTCAACTAGGAACTTGAGCAGTCATCCAACTCGAAATTACAAATCGGAAACTCGGGCATCATCCTAGAGCTCTGATTTCTCCGACCTGAGGATCACTCACGTCATGTCAACAACAAATGTATGAAATATGAATTATACAGATAATGTCCCTGTTAAAAACTGTAGGCCCACATTTGATCTCTTCTTCAACCACTTTAGCAAGAAGTATATAGCATCTCTGCAGGTGTTTTGATGCTCTGCAAGAAGCCAAACAAACAAAAGTTTCATGTGAGGGTCTTTTCCAAGTTGACAGCTTGAACGCACTGAAGTCGGAGATCGAATATTTGCTACTCTGAATATCTGAGTTTACCAGTTGTCTTGAAGGCACAATTATGTATTATTGTTACTATGTTGAAGTTGTTGTGGCTGGTGTGCAGCTCTGTATCAATGTTAGCCAGAGTTAGCTACGGCAGTCGTGAGGATGATAACAAACCTAGCATTCCCCTCATAGGAGATGTTTACCTTTCTCACTCCTGATGCCCTACTTCTCTCAGGGTCATAGATGTGAAGCCCTGAGCTACAGTCGGAAATGAGCATTTCTTTGCCATAGGCGGGTAATGGCATTTTAGAACTGCCTGAATCTTAACAGATAAAGTGACCGAATGCCATTGGGAGGCATAACATTTGCTCCATTACTCACAGCCACAGGAATTCTACAGTTATTCTAAATGCATACATCAGTCCTGTGCCTTAAAGAGTGTGTGTGAACAGATTTGAAGAAATTACATTTTGTTGCTGGAATTCTCACAACAGACCTACTATTTGTGAAGTTATATAAGCTAAATAAAGAAAATATTGTGTTATAATAATGACATAATAAAGATAAGAATCAATTGAGAGGCATGAGGAAGACCCATCAGTCCACGCAAGACAAATGTGACCACCACCCCCCCAAGCCCCCCCCCCCCCCATTCTCATTGATTATGATGGATAGGCTCCACTCCCATAAGCCTTGGGGGTGTGCAGAGTTAGCCACATAAGACACTGACACACCCTCATCCCATTTTCTCCACCCTTTCCTTCCAGACAAAATATCTGTAACCTGATACTCATAATTAGCCCTTAGATCCATACCCATTTTCCCCAAAATAACGTCACTGCAGAGAGAGTGTGTAGTATGCAGTGTTTTGAAAATCAAAGCTTACATGGTTTTGTTGTATAATGAGAGGGGCCTTGTGATGCATGATGTTGAAGCTTTTTAGTGTGTAGCGGTACAGACCTTGGCACTGAATAGAAGATAGACAGAATCACGTTCACTCACAGTTCCTGAGCGTAACTTTCAATTCCCCAACCTTGCAATCCACTGTCTAGTTGTGGTAATACTGGGAACCTGAGCTGGCTGCAAGATACTCGGAGAGAAGGGGGGATGGGGTTTTGCTTAAGACAGGCCCTTAGGCAAAGGCAGAGATGTCGTCTAGTCCTCATGGGTATTTGACATGGGGATAAGTTCAGGGTGGCTCTCAGAGGGGCAAAAATAGAAGTTTCTGGAGGGAAACCGACAGACAGACATAGTGAATCTTCCTGTTTATGTAGGATTGAGAATTTTGTGGGTAAGAGGAGAGAGATATGTGGTCTACTCACTGCATGAAAAGGCATTCATATATAACACACTGATTCTGCTCAAGCCTCCCTCCATCCATCCATATGTGACATTTACACATCTATATACTTATCTATCCATGCATTCATCCACCCACCCATCTTTGTAACGTGTGCTGCTTTTGGGGGTGTATGATCAGTGATGATCTAAGGTCAGTTTTGCTTTTAACCTGCTGCACATTTTCTTAACATAACGCTAGGTCAAGCAATGGGAGACCACACATAAATCTTTCTACTGAATTTCAGTCCACTGATATGGGTCAATAAGTTATAGAAATAGCTCACAAGGAAAATTAGTGTTTGGATGGCCAAAGCAAAGCACCAGTCAAGCTCAAACAATAGCATTGGAGAATAACTGGCTCTTTATCCATGTTTATGACTTCCATGGTGTTAAGAAGACGGGACCTTGGCACAGTTCTACGTTGTTTTCTGCCAAGACAAGGCCAAAGATACCAACCGCATTCACTAGGTCGTATAATTGCACCATCCCTGTAACCATGCTAGTTCAAACAAGACAGCACCTCTTACTCAATGTCAGAGACATGAACACGCCCGTACAATATCCAAGTCACAGGTGTGAGGTGGAAGAGTCAAAAAGATGAAAAAAGGCAAATCTGTAGTCTCCCTGACATGTCTACACTGTTTTCATGGGTAATAAACATGGTGCTGGTTCCATGGTTCTCCTTGTTGAGTAACTTCTAAACCCTTGGCAGGGGATGTACTTTAAATGAAGTGGAGGAATGTGGATGAAAAGCAAGGAAGGTAAATAACGTGGGCGGGTTGGCCTTGAGAGTGATTCATTCTAAGAGCCTTCCTATCCTGGGAGAGGCTGTCCAACACAGCCAAATAGATTGGACAACACACACAGCACTGTTGCCAACTAATCCAATGTATCTTGCTTCAGAATGGCTACTTCGCTAGATGGTGATGGATGATGTAAAAGTGTGTGAGGCTGTACAATGTACAGTAACAAACCCACCACATGGTCAGTGTGGAAGTACACAGCTTTTCTGACCTCAGTTGGTCAGGTCTTTTTTGTGGTCATGGTTTGGTAGAACAGCAAGCTCAGCAACCACAATCACATCTGGTCAATTGGTCATTGTGTTTTCATCAGCAGCTACAGTAACACATCAGCTAACTTCATCTGAAGTCTGCTATGTTACCATACAGTCATGCACTGATTTTTCCAGTCTGTGGGTAGAGCAGCCAATTATTTAATGCAATGAAAGAAGAAAATGGTAGAGACATTTAGAAAATGTCAGGCTGCTTGGTCTTAACATCCCATAATGCTAGCCCGAGGATACAATTCATGAAAGCAACCGTCCACACACACTCCAGAGGTCGCCCTGTGATGTCAGAGAGATAAAAGCATGTTGTGTTCTTCCCTGACTGCAAGCTAATCCCCAATAACATGCTATTTCTGCTCATTTTATCAGTCACAACACCAACATCTAATATGTTAAGCAGAATGCATACATAAGGAATAGGGTGAAACATATTTAAAAATATATAGCATTAAGTGAACATAGACATAGACATACTCCAGTAGCTAGGGTGAATCAGAGCACAGAAAACACGTATACTGTAGGAAACCAAGAGGGGCAGGGCAAAACCACACGCAGCCACATCAAGTTCAACCTCAACTCAAGCTGCTACATGGCTGCCTAAAAATAACAGTTTGATAACAACACGTCTCCATTTGTTTGCACCAACTCTCTGCTCCTCATGACAACACAAGTGAGCCTCACACAGCTCAGTTCAGTCAACAGTTCATAATGAACACTTGATGAGTCAATAACAAGAAAAATCCCTCCATGCCTGATTTAAATTCAGTTTGTGTCCTAGTATTCAAGAATCAAGACAGTACAGTATCTCTATATACAACAGCACAGTGTGCCATACCACACGAGAGCTCAGTCGAAGCTGACCAAAACATTCCTGACAGACCACACAAGCTAACCACTGTGAGGCACTTCAACACTGAGATATGAGCTACAAATAATGAATGAAATTGTCAAAAAGAAGAAGAAGACACCAGAGCATACAGATGACATTGTTAATCAGGAGCTTAGGGAGCTATGACAGGCAAAAGGATGAGGGACAGAGAGAGAGAAAGAGAGAGAGATACCAAGTGAGTTAATGAGAAGACTTACAGAGTTGAGAGTTAAAGTTTGCTCCATGTATGGCGCTGTGTGCGTGTGTGTTTTGCTTGTATTCAGCGCTGCTCCGCACACCCGGTGTGTGTAAAGAAGTCCATTTGCAGCGTGCTCCGTAGTGAGAGTGTACTGGCACAGGAGAGCTCAAGGGGAAGGAGAGCATGCAGGAGAGCCGAGGATCCTGACAGCTACTGGGAGTTCAAACGCTCCCTCTCTCTGCTGCTGCTGTGCCCCACTTCCCCTCCCTCCCCCCGTCACTCTCTCAACTCTACCCTCCCTCCCTTCCCTTCTCCTTCTATTCCTCTCTGTCTCCATTCTCCCTCCTCACTGCTACGCCCACAGAGGTGGTCTCTTAGCCCCAGGCAAGCAAAGAGAGCTGAGCTATCCTACACGCTTATTAGGGGAGCGGAAACCTCAAGCTCAGGGAGAACGGAACACCTTCAACTCTGTATACTGTGCATACACAAAATAGTACACTCTCACAGTCATGCAAACAAACTATTTTCAATACATCCTTGCATACACCACAACATATAGATAATCCAAATGCGCACACACACTCTCTCAAATGCACACCAACGCACAAACACAGAACCTTGTTCCATGTCATCTCTCTCAGAGATGAGAAAGGAAAAGGGTTGGGGTGGTGATGAGGGGTGCAGCGCGGCTCTGACAAATATGAGAGGAGATGCAAAGCACCACATTCTTCAACATGCCCAAACATAAGGGGATCTGACAACAAAGGCTCAGCATGCAGCGAGTCATTCCTCCCGCTCTATCATGAGACTGCATGTAAGTACACACGCCCACCCACACACACACACCCACACACACACATACAAATATAGAATAAATTAAAGTTCCTCCGCTGTGACAAATAGGTAATTGGGACAAGTGAAAGAGACTGAAAACATGAGATTATGCTGGTGGCCTGGCGCGCAGTCTGTACTAGCTACGTGTCTACTCTATGTGATGTGCGGAAAAAACAGCGACTGATTCCTGCGCTGCGGCTCTGACGCACACTACTGACCATGGGAAAAGCAACAGGGCTGCAAGTGTGCATATCGCTCGCAGCTTCCTTGCATCAAACAGTGGGGCCACAGAGAGAGGTTATCCGCAGGGGTCTCGCCACAGCACTGCTGGAAACATCTAAAATGGTCCCATGCTGTCCTCTCAGTCCAGATGCATGTAATGACCGGTGGCTTATCACAAATTTGATACAGCGTAAGAAATGCTTGAAAACATCCTAAATAGCCAAGGAAGGAACTGTGGAATCAGAGGGCTGACATCTGTAATACACAAATCACAATCATAAAATCTTCCACACTCCTAATACAGCGTATGCATCAATTCTAAAGAGGCTGTGATGCGATGGAAACTCCTATAGACTCCTTACCTCATCCTTACTATATGCATGGTAATTCTAGATTTTGGGTAGCGTGTTTCCCTTTAAGGTCCCTTTTAATCCGACCCTGGTGACAGAATCTAGTAGAGACACATCAGTGAAATGCCAGTATTTGTCAACTGTAGGGCCATTCTCACTGGTCTCAGCCAACAGTATGCAAAAAATACACGTTTCCATTTCACCTGTACAACGGACAATAAAATATTCTTCTTCTGAACATGATCATATTCCTATGATTAAGGTCCTCAGCTTTTCCAAAGTTATTAACCACAAATATAAACTCAATTTCCCAACTTCCATTACATGATTTAATACCATGGAAAAGTACAGCTAGTGGAGAATGCCACTGTAAAGAGGGGACTCCCCTGCCCAGAGTGCGTTAAAGCTCACTTAACCCTACTCCGCAGCTGCCCGCTGACCAAAATGTAATTTGGCTCATGGAATACACCAAAGCCCTTCTGTTCCAGGAAACACTACAAGGAATCTTACCACTCCTACGCTTCCCAATGTGGACTAGATTCCCATTCAAACTGCGGCTATACAGACAGTAATTGGATTTAATGTTTTAAAAAATAGTCAAAATAGTTAGGTAAAATTAGTTATAGACAATACAAAATCAGTTTGTTTCACACTAAACCAAATCAGGACCAACCCCTGAAAGCTCAGTGTTGACAAACTGCTCTGTCAATGAAGACACCAAAGGTGAAAATATCTCCCTGTGAACTATCTGTGAAGCATAATGTTTCTATTACCGCTGATCTGATTACAGCTACAGTATAAGTGGTTAGGCTACCCAAGTACAGACATCCCCTCAGTTTGCAGGTCACCCTTTCCTAGAGCTTCCAACAACTGTTTACATACAGCTGGCTCTGTGGACAGAAATCATGGCTAAAGCTAACGAATCTCGGTGCTCTGTATTGATGTCATACACACTTCCAGCATTTAAAACACCCTGTCTCTCTATATTGCTGTCATGCTCCACTGACCCTGAAATAGCTGTAAGTGAGGTCTAAGCACACTTGACTTCTCTTAACACCAAGAATCACTTCAGTATAATGTAAATATGCCATGTGCAGCATTCTACATATGGACTTCCTGACAGTACTGCAGTCATATAATCCTGAGATTGTATTGAAAACATTAGAATAAGATAAGAAAATATAACTCCTGACCAAGGGCTTTGAGGTTGAGTCTTTCAGCCTATCAAATGACGACAAATGCAAAACATACAACTCATGTCCTATTCTATACAAGTTTACATTTGAGACTTGAAACCCATACAACTTACCAGAGGGTTCAATTGTCTGTATGAGAGACAGGGTGTGTGTGTACAGTGTGCAGTTTGTGCATGTGTGTGGGTCTATGTACAGGGTGTACAGGTGGTCTGTAGGTGCGTGCGTGCATGCATGTGTGCATTTGTGTGTGTGTGACTGTCAGAGAGAGAGAGAGAGAGAGAGAGAGAGAGAGAGAGAGAGAGAGAGAGAGAGAGAGAGAGAGAGAAGAGAGAGAGTCCCAGAGCAGCACTAATAGGAGAGAATGTGGGCACGTCATTGAGCAGTGCTCATTAGCGAGGCCAAACAAACCGGGCCATGCCTCTGGCCAACACAAAGACAACTTTGTCAGCCACCCCCGGCCACAAGTGTGGCACCAAATGCAGAGTTCAAGGCAAACAGAAATGAAAGGTTAAAAAAAAAAAAGAGCTGAAACTAGGAAAGACAGTTGAATGTTCAAATTATTCAAGCTGACCAGCTCTTCTGCATAAGGGAAATGGTAAATACAGTTTCCATAAAAGACTAGCACACTGTACTACAGGGTCTTTGTAAAATTCTGTAGTAGAATGCTATTGGTACAATAAGGTAGTCTAGAACAACATTCTATTGAATTAAGCTGATTGAATTACAGTACAGTAAGTAAGTCTGAATTGTACTCTCATTCAAACAACTACTCCAGATATCCACGAGTATGCAATACAGAACTCTGAGTGCTATGGAGTTCTGCTGTAGTTTCTTTGACTAGTGAACATGAGGCTTACCTCCAGATCATCTAGAGATCTTGCCAGGCTGAGCCGTTTGGAGTGTCCAAAGGAACGGCGGCCAGAAGCACGTCCAACACCGATGCCCCAAAATCTGGAGGCCTGTCAGGGGTGGAGAAGAGATAAGCATTCATAACACTGACAACTGTATATTGCCTAACATATATGACATATGCTATTAAAAAATCATAAATGTCATTATAAACCAGCTATAACTTGGCAGGCCTAGCATGTGTCAGCAAAGCTCAATAGAGACGATGCTCTACAGGGGATTGATAAGATTATCAACCGTTAATTACTTTCTCCGAAAAATAATACATTTTCAATTGTATACTACATTTTCAATAGTACAATTGTGTATTAAATTTTCAATGTAAACTATAAATGTCATTATGACTCTACTATTCATGTTTCAACAGTAGACTATAAACAATGCCATTCTACCTCACTAGGCATTTGAATTGGATAGTGACAGATTTGCTTCTGGAACCGTTAGGCCATATGCTGTGTCCTTGGATAAAAGGGGTCACGACAAGCACTCCCCTGATGCCTGACATCACGGCTCCCTAGGGTCAATGCAAATGTGATTTGCCACACATTGAGCTCACATTGAGCCACATTGAGCCACATGTGAAACACTCAAACCATTAGTCTCAGTTCTATAGAAAGGGAATGCATGATTCATGGACAATTTCACAAACAACAGTAGGGCTGAAACAAAATACATGAATTTTCACCTGCTTATCATAAAAGGCCATCTCTAACTTTGTTCCTTTCATCTGCACCTAAATCTTGCCATTGCACTGCCATGTTAAACAAGCATGAAAAACTCATTTTGCCAGAAACCCTACTATTATAATGATGGGTGAGCCCAGCCTAATGTTTGAGCTGGAATAAAGAATTGCTGGTAATTACCATGATATCACATGGGCTCTACCCTGTAATTTGCTCTGCTTCCTGTGTAAAATTGTCTTCTTTCTGAACAGACACAGGCTAGAGACAGACTCATGATTCATCCTTGCGCTTATGCACACAGGACAATCATTCTTGCTTGAATAAACAGGGACTGACAAACACACCAATAAACAGCAACAATATTTTCCTATCATCTGACTCAAGCTATGTTTTCTCTGCAGAGACTAGAAGAGAAGGAATAAAAACATTGATGTTTTTCTTTCCATTTTTACCAGACATTTGCCAAATTTTGGTCTCTTTGAAATACTCAATTTCATATGCCATATGTCTGCATATTATTCACAACTCATACATTCAGCATCATAATCATGTGAAGACAGTGTAAAATGGGAACTCCCCATTACATCTTGGACTATTCAAATACCTACAATATGTATGCAACTTTTTTAATCTAAATATTTACAATGCTCCATTGCCATCCCTTCATATCCATGTCTACAGCCCTAATAAAACATCCTTAGACCTAAGCAGCAAAATAACAATAGAGCACACTCAACCACTGCTAGTGAAACAGGGACATCTTGTGGATGACCAGGAACACAACAGAATCACGTTTGGAATTTCCACTCAAGACTTTATGACAATGACATCATTGATGCAAACTAACAGGTGCCTTTTGAGCTCAATCTAAACCAAAATGGTGGTATTGTATTTCATATTAGGTGTCAGCACAAACAGGCCTTACACCCTCAGACCCAGACTACCCAACTCCTGGAGAACATTTAATACTTCCTGAGAAATAAAATTGATTGTTAAGCAGCATGAACACAAAAACATGTTATACAGAAGGACCATCTAAAGGTCTTTTGTGAACTGTTTGCAATATTAATATTCTCTCTCACAAAACACACTGTAATCAACTTAAACTACATACATAATAATTATAAACACAACACAATTGAACTAGGCCTATCTACTAACTAAATAATGTAAGAAAAGTTACATAAACTAGTTTCTCACTAACCTTGGTATTACCATCCTTCAGGTGCTTTTCACTCTGCTGTTCTCCACCATGGAACCTTTTGGCCCATTCTTCCCCCTGAGTGGTCTGCCTGGGAGGCAGCATCATCATAACCTCAGCTGTTTGATACCTGTCTTGAGGTATCTGACTCATGGGGGGCGGAAGAGCGTTGTTGCTGCTAGTGCCTGACCAGCTGTTTGTGGAGGGTACAAGGCACTCGACATCTGCATTGCGGCCTCGAGGCCAGCGCTGCTTGACACCCATAGAGAACCACCGCTGGCTATTTCTGAGTGGGCCTCCTATGAAATTCTGCTTTTTACCTAGAGGTAATGGAGGTGGAGGGGGCTTAAACTGAAACTCAAGACTGGGAGGAGGGCCTCCATATAGGCTAGTTAACGACACAGGGCCTGGTAGAAACTCGGAAAGGGAATGTGTAGACCCTGGATGATTAGGATTGTGGCTATTTTGGGTGAGGTTTGTTTGGGTGGGGTCTACAGTAGGAGGGTAATCCCATGGACAGCTGGGGAGATGACCCCCAGGATTGTTTCCCTGGGCAACGGGGAAATCCCTATCTGCTCTCTCCTCAGGGGGGGATGCGTTTCCGATCCCACTGTCTCCATTGCTGCTAGCGCTGCCGTTGTTGCTAGCAATGCCATTCTGCTTGGTGTGTTGGTGTGCTTCCCTGTCCAGCCTGGCCCTAAGCCTTTCCACGGACTCCCCCATGTCACTGTACAGGACTGACACAAAATGGAGAACTGAGGGGGGTATTTGGGGAAACTCCAGGCAGCATAAGGCGTCTGGGTCTGGGGTGCAGTCAAAGCCAAAGCGCCCAGCGATGCCCTGGTGTACACCATGGTGACACAGCTCAGGGTCAATAAAGAAGACGTGACAAGAGGTCCTCAGAGGACCATGTTCTATAACATGCCCATTGGTGATGTGCGCAGTGGTGACCAGGCAAAAGAAGCGCCTGTCTTCCGCACACAATGCCCCCAAGACGAGGTTCTCAGCAGGGAAGGCAGCCAGGACGGCTCCTGCATCGTCACAGAGTCGAATGCAGTCAAACATGATCTTCATCATTACCAGAGTGTGGGTCTCCTGCTCAGTTGCCAAATGCCTTATACACCCACGTATTGCCTGCAAACAATCATCTTCTGAACCGGTGGTGGTCAAGGCCAGTTCAGTGGAGCCAAGGTATCCGACCACCATGGACATGTTTAGAATACTCCAATCGGGATTAACATCATCTTGGTCAGTGAAAACCAAGTCTGTGTCCACAACTTTAGCAGTTTCCTCCTCAGACAGGAAATCAGGTTGAGTTTTGGAGCTCCACTGTTGTGTCCAGTGGGAGAAGTCAGGCTCGGAGACAGGCCTCTGTTTGGCTGGAGTATTTTTTCCTGAGCTACATGGGGAGTGACCAGAGTGGTCTGAAACGGTGCGAAACACTCCTACCTTCTGAAAAAGCCCCTTCCCCTCTGCTCCAAAGACGCCAAAATCAGGGGAGCAGGAGTCCACCAGGGGCCCGCCCCTGGAATGCACAACCAACTGCAAGGGTCCTTTACAAGTGCCAATCAACTGCACCACGGCCTCGTGGGATGCCTTTGACACATCAGTTCCATTGACGCTCATGATGCAATCCCCCTGCTTCAGGCCCACCTGGTCTGCAGGGCTACCCTCCAGAATGCCACTCAAGAGGCATGGGCCTTGTCCTGAGAGGGTGAAACCATAACCCACACGCCCGCGAACTATCTCAAACCCTCTGAGCTCACTCAGAGGGTTTAATTCCAGACGCCTCCGTGCCCCTTCAGTTTGTCCCAGAATCCTCATATTTGCTGTGGGCGTTTTTCTAATGCCGGGCGTGGGAGAGGAATGGTTACACTCAAGTGTTATGTGCTTAGTGCCAACACAGAGGTGTTGTTGCCATCTTGCACTCACAAACTAAAAGGAGAATAAAGACAGAGAGAGAAACAGTTCAGCAAATTGATGGAGGTTGCAGTGATTCAAATAATGATTACTACTACTATTTGAAAAAACTGTAACAAAAAACTGAAACTGTACCACTTAATGTAACAGTACAAAAATGACATTGCATCAACAGATATCTTAATCATACTAAATGTTATTTCCAGCTGCAACGTAAGAAAACTGCACACTAACATAGTTGCAATAATTAACCCTCTGTTACAACCCAAAATATATATATTTTTTTAAATACCCTATTTCATTCATGAGCATTGTTTGATAATTCAAACAAGAAGCCTCCTCTCCCAGTAGTGACCAATAGGTCCCAGGTCTGCTTCCCCCAAGACAGCGCAAGCTGGCAGCCTACGAGTTCAAAGCTCGGGCTCTCAAGCAGCTCGATCGAGCGCGGTTTCGATTGAGGTCTTGAACACTTTTTTCAATGTGAAATATTTACATACAGTAAACGGGGAACACAATAACAAATAAGATGTAGTTGCCGACAAAATATATCTATATATATATATATATATTTTTTTTTTTACATTTGCACGAGTTTTCAAAATAAAGTAAGACCTAATACCCTAGGCTCTCAATGTTCAGGCGAAGATACACAATGTTGGTCTAAAATTACCGTATTCAAGCTCCATGAGGTCAGTTCTAGGCTGCAGATAACTTCACTAGTGCCCGCGTTGTTACAAATCCACACATGTGCAATTCAGCGCATCATAATAATTTATTTGTTTCCAAAAGTTTCCCTCCCGCAATTCTGCTACTCCATATGCCAGAGAAAAGCACCACCCGCCCCCATTCATTGTAGGAATTACAAAGCGTCTTTCATAGTAACCATGACACCATAGCGTCTGCAGAGCACGTGATATCTTTCATTCGCCAATCGCCCTGTCTGTCATATTCAATATTCAAATATTTGCAATGATCCTATTGGCTCTAATATCCTGAAACTGATAGTCAAATACTATATACACAACAATGTAGCCAAAAATGTAATAATGTTGTAATCAACGACTGATCCTGAATCTGGACAAGAGCACTTTCAAGAATATGTAATGTTGTAACACTGAGAATAATGAAAATCATGCAAGGACCACTAGATCACTATACAACAATAACTGCAAGTACATGTTTTTACCGCACACAAAGTGTATTTACCTAAATTCTAAGCATGGCCTCGCAGTTCACGTGGTGAAACAATGTCCTGAGCCACGCACGGTTTGTAAACAAATATGCCTTGCGGTCAAAGGGCTGCAACGGTCGCTAGGGCAGTCAGTCAGTCACATGGGTTTATTACACGTGTACACACCCAAATAGACAAACACAGCAGCAACAGTGAATGGAAATAATAGTGTCCGACATAGACTAGTAAAAAAAAAGTGTATTTATAACAGTGGTGTCTTCTGGCTCTTAGCCCATAGTACAATGCCCTGAAAATGTGTGATGTTTCTTCCTATTTAATTTCTCCCAATACTCTTTAAGAACAGTTAATTATTCAATCAGATGTTGTTTGAAGTGAGTGCATTTAACTGTCCAATCACATTACCAACATTCCAGTGTCTAAACCACCTCCTGCATTTGTCTATTTTTGATGAATTTGTGATGTGTTTTTGCCCAATCACTACCATACAACAACAAATACCATATGCTAGTGCAAAACAAAAAGATGAAAGCCCTGTGCACAGCCATGCAACATATTGGTGTTGATTCCAACATTAATAACTCAGTATCCAAAAATAGCTTAGAGAAATCGCACACTAATTTCATATTGTGCAAATCGTAATTAACAACGCCTTTCAGGTCAAATACAGTATGCTATTGCAGCTTTTAGTCATATATATATATATATATAGTCACTTCCCGGTGACTGGGAAGGCCACTGAAGAACACTGAACTCATTGTCATGTTCATGAAACCAGTTTGGGACGACTTTTGCTTTGTGACATGCTTTGCTTTTGAGACAATACTCAAATAGGCTGTGGCATTCAAGTGATGATTGATTGGTATTAAAGGGCCCAAAGTGTGCCAAGAAAACATTCCCCACACCATTACACCACCTCCACCACGAGAAGGTGTACAGGTGTTCCTAATAAAGTGTTCAGTGAGTGTATATATATTGTACACTATATATATATATATATATATATATATATATATATATATATATATATATATATATATATATATATATATATATATATATATATATATAATTATATAATTGTACTGTATTACTTTTACTATGATAACAGAGAAATTACAGGCAAAATGACAACAGAAAAAATCGTTTTATTTCAGTCCTACAATTTAAGTATAGTTGGAGGATGCATAAACCACATGCAACAAATCCTTGATACAACAGCAAATGTCCATGACTTTTGTGGTCAAGATATAGAGATTCTGTGCGTGAATTGTTGTGTCCAAATCTGTCCTCCTGCAGGATGTCATTTTCTTCACCTCCAGAGATAAGTAGTACAAGCCTATGGTAAAGTAACTTTGGCCACAGTGGTTTGTAGATAGATACCTCTCAGATTTCTCAGTGCACAGTAGAACTAAATGAGAAACTTAAGCGTGTATCCAGCCTAAGACAGGGCCATCTGTCCTGACCTGTAATCTTCACCCCTCTCCTTCAAACTGTCACCCTGACCTCTTAATCCATCACAGTAATCATTCAATGGCCATGCTAGAAAGGATCATCTACATCATCAGAACTGTTGCCTGAGCACATGACATTTTCCTTCTATATCTGGGGTTCAGATTAGTGTTACCATTAGGCATGAGAGTTAGATTGTTTGCAGTTAAACTGGTATTTGAGGTTAAAAAGGGCTGTAGTCCAGCCTTTCTAGCATAGCCAGATAGTGATCACTGTCCCTAACACATGACAGCCCTCTGAGCCCTCACCCCTGCCCTGGCTCTTTGACCCCTGCCTGTGCCCAGGTAGGAGGCTGGGATGCTGGAGGCTGAATCATCTTCTCCAGCAGGTTCATCATGCGCTCCTGAAGCTGCAGGCTCTGCACCTGCAGGAAGTTCTGTTGATGCATGACCCGCCGCACCTCCCGACACGTCTCCTCCACTGCCCGGCTCACCTTCTTCTGCTCCTGCAGCATGGCTTCCATCACTTTCAGCTTCCTCCGCTTCTGGGACATGCGCTGAGTCTGAACACTCTTCCTCTTCGCTGGTGGTGGATGGTCACTGGACAGAGAGAGCGATGTTTATACTGGGAGACTAAGATTAAGACTAATGCATAATCATTCAACCATGCCAGAAATACTGTCACTAGATTTGATTGAATAGGTCTTCTAACATGATTAGGGGGTACAGTGGGAGTTCAGTGTATGTGTTAGTGTATGCCTACTTCATGGATAGATTACCACCTGAAACTATGAACCCAAGCCATGATTTGTCATGTTAATCACTTAGGAAAATACATTCAACGTCCCTGCCAATGACAATGGTGGATCTACAGGTACTTAACAGCTTGTCTTTGGACATTTATAAACCCTTTTATATGGCCCTGGCTTGCGAGAGTAGAGGTGTAAACTCCTCAGCTTCATCTCCCAGCCCTCCCCCTGCTCCCTCTCCCTCTCTCTCTCTCTCTCTCTCTCTCTCTCTGTATTGCTTTTAGGTTCAATATGGAGATGCCTAATGTGATGCCCATAGATGCCTGGAGTGATCTCTGTTACCTGGAGCCCAGAGACTGCCCACTGCCAGAGATGTCTGAGCCATCGAGCTCCTCCTTCATCTCCATCTCATCTGAGGAGCCTGTGTACTCAGGCAGGAAGCCCATGGGAGTGCTCTCTGGATGGGACAGCAATGCCTCTGTGTGGGAGGTGGAGGGGCCCGAGGACTGCTGGAATTCAAATGGGTTCATCTTTCCATTCTCTGCAGTCTTGGTGAGGATCTTCTCTATTGCTTTGTAGTATGGCCAGTCTGGTGTCCCACTGCTCTCATTGGTTGTACATTTTAATTTTCTGTAAAAAGAAGTTTAGAATCTCATATAGATGTGTTGATTCTAGAATAGAGAAAAGTAGAGTGTGTGTCCCTAGAGATGAGTGGCATGCAGTATTTTAAAAGTTTATATAATGAAGGTTTTTTTTATGTGTGCATATTCAAGATTTAAAAGGATCTTTATTTACCTTTTTCAATCAAAACGAACCCTAATGGAATAACAATGTTTCTTACACTTGCCTGTACTGGAAAGACATATTTGTGATTTTCATCTTAATCTCCTCCCTATGGCGCTGTTCTCCTGTCAGCTCAAAAAACCTCTTGGCCATAATCTCGTAGATTTTAGCATTCCTCTTGCTCTTCTTCAGCTCAGAGATGAACTCTTCCCACACGTACAGGAGCCCTTTCATCTCCGCGTCTGTCCAGTTTCGGGCCCTTCTGTGCTTTTCACCATGGCCCGCGACTAGGTAACTGAAAGTGTCCTCAGCAGCCATTTTGAAGGCACTCTCGTCCTGTGTAGGCTTTGTAAACAAAAATAGGAGAAGTACGTGTTTAGCTTGAAAGCCTTTTCTGCTCAAAGGTCTCTCTCGCCTCTGTAGTCAGTGGAATGTGGTTGCAAGCAGCCACACAGAACTGCCTCTGCCCTTCCCCCGAGCTTAGCTGAAAGAGAACTCAAAATGGGGCCTAGGGCAGGAGAGAGATCCGGTTAAAAGCTTTTAACGAGGGAAATTCGTCACTGTGATGTCAAGTTACCCTGGCAACCATGGAGGAGGCCCTTCGTTCTCCCTCCCTCCACTTCCTTTAACCACTCCCTCTCGCTCTCTTTCCCTGTCTCACTCCAGCAGCATGACAAAAAGCTTTTAGCTGAAAGGCACTGAGGTGGGCCAGAGATTACAGGGAAAGCAGATTTGAAATATGAGCCTCAGGGGAGGGAGCAAGCGAGGGAGCTGGTGTAATTTGTTTCCTTGGCAACAAGCCTTCAGACTGTGCACACAGCCAAACATTGCTACGTTTAAAAGCTTTTAATGATAGTCAGTTGGGAATATAAGGACTTTCTCAGGGTGTAGGAAACAGTAGGATCTTTTCACCTGAGGAAAAATGGCCAAAACAGAATCCAAAATGTTGACATAATACAATTGTGTTTAATATTGGGTATAATATTCAAGCAACATGGTATAAGAGTTAGTGCCTTTAGTGCCTTGTAATCACAGCCTCTGGCAATGCGAATCCTGCCAGTAGGTCACAGCTTTTGTTTGGACACTCCCCTCCCCCATTCCTTATCATGATGGCTTCTGTGTCTGTGTCTGTGTCTGTATCTGTGTCAGTGTATCTCTCCCTCTTTCTCTCTCTCCCTCTCTCCCTCTCTCCCCATCTCAAACCTTTATTTCTTAGCAATCTATACTGCTAAATTTAGAAACACTCAGGCCACTCTCCCTGGCATCTTGGCTACTCTCTCCCCTCTTCTCCATGTATGTCTCCCCTATACTTTTAAGAAACTGAGATTATAATGCCAGCTAATGCATCTGTGACTTAACTTCACTCCATCTTCATTAGTGCCACTAGTTTCTGTCACTCTGTCTTAACTCAGTTTGGACCTGATTAGACCTCCGATCCCATCTGCTCCACAGAAACTGACAGACGTTTTATCATGTCATACATTGGTATGTTCTTCCAATCCATCAAGTCTGTCTCCTAAACCAAATATCTGTGTTCATGGAAATGATTTGGAAATGATTTGATTTAGAAATTGATCGCTGAGTTCTGAAAATTGTGAAAATGTTACGCTCATGCAAAGTGCCAGACATACATGTACAGCAGTAGAGGGGCAACCTGCTTAAAATGTTCTTAGTTCGGACACTTCTTGGATTGTGAGGATTACGTTTCCAGTAAATTGATGCTTCCAGTGTAGTTTTCATTCACTTCATATTAACCTCGTACAAGTGTAAAAGAGGTGGTTAGGCCATGGAGGCATATGGCCCATTTTTTTAAATTGTGTGACTCATGGTAATTCATGCAAATTTGAAATAGCCGTCTTACAGACAGGGGCTATGATAATCAAATTATCTCTTGACTGAGTAGTTTGGCCCTGTCAAACAGATCAAAACCGAACCAAAAATTGGACTTAATTGGCCAGAAAGGGCTAGTCTGGTAATCCAAACCCTTTAATCATTTTGCCAGCCAGCTTGTGGTCTGGTGTTCGGCTAGGCTAAGAAATGTCACCTGGTGGGAAACAGCTGTCTCATACCTGCTCAGTGATATAGTGAAGATATCAAAGGTGTGAATCAAAACCTCAAAACTGCAGAGGTATCAATGGTAGTTATGGCCCTGTATACTGTAGAAATTGGGAGATGAGAGTGTTTGTAAGGTGTGTTAGATATATTTTCAGAATTAATGGGGCTTTATGGCCACTTACAAAACAAGATATAGTTACAAAGTAAGTGAAATATGTACAGAAAACTGTGTGGGTGCTTGAAATTGTATCTACAACCAAGATAAGAGGTAGGTTGAATTTTCATGATGTAGGATTGATGTAGGATTCATGATAGGTTGAATTTTGAGTAGAGCTTGCCTAAACCCTGCAGCAGGTGGCTCTGGCACTGCTAAGGTTGCTCTGGAGCAACCACACTGTCGACAGCCTGGCAGAGGTCCCGGCCGCTCTATCGCCAAAAGTGCAGTCAAGCTAAATGCTTGGTTTCAAACAGGGCATTGTCACTATTTTTATGAAGGAATTACATATTTTTTTAGTTCAGCATGGCTCCTAGAGTAGTGTCTGAACTAAGCCTTTTTTTTTTATCTTACTACCTTTTCTCATTCATTAAAGTGGACATAATCCAGACTACTAATCCAGGTCCCAGACTAATCTTTAGATAAACTGTCCCTGAATTTCTCATGGTTAGATTGAATCTGTGAAGTCAGTAATGTGACTAATATGGAGAGGAAACCTTAGCGCACTAGTAGGCTTATAATTACCCTATTTATCTTACAATCACCAAATCTGATAGAACTCTATTGTAAATCATAATTGTGACTGCAAATTATTTGGAAATAAACCACAAACACACACATACTGTACATAAGAATAAACACCAACAACATTGTCATAATACTCAAGTTCATTTAATAGTCCCACTGTTAATTTATATGCAAGTCTTTTGTAGTTTATACATGTTACTTTCTCTGGTCATAGTTTTCTTCACATCATTCGTTCTCTCAATTACATCTTATACAAAGTCTTTATTGACAGTTTTTTACAAAGTAGTAATGAACCTTCAATCATTGTTTTATTCCCATCAATGGACGTGTAGAATCAGACTGTGTCTGGGAAAAGAAGTTTCACATACCACACTGAGCAGTGCAAAAATTAAATAGACATATAAAGTGACAACATACTGTAGAGTCAAACATTACACAGTACAGGAATCATTCCATATGCAGGAATCATTTGGGCATAATGCACCCATGATTCCTGCAGAGTGAATCTCTTGTATAATGTTCGTGCATTACTCATTTTGACCAGGTTGCATAATGTGTCAAATGCAGTACCCCTAATACAAAGAATAATACAACTGTGTTGTGTATGGGCTTCATGTAATTACACAGCTATAAAATGGGACTAAACAATACCTCAAAGTAAAAAATAGGGTTTTGACTTTGCCACCATGAAAATGAAATTAACATACAATAGAAAAGAGGAAGTACATTGAATAGAGGAGGAATAAAGTGTACAGTGTTACATACTATTACGGTAAAAAAAAAAAGTTTAATGTACATTTGTGTACATAATCACTGACATACAGTGCATACATAAAGTATATAAACCATAAATGTTGGCCTATATTTGTACATAAAGTCAATAGTACCTCATCATAAACAGGTCCTTCATGGACCTAACACAAACTGACTGGACCACTGACCAAAGGCAAAGAGCAAATCTTTAAAAGTGTACCTGTTAAAGTGTGCTGAAATCCTACACAAAGACACACCCGCACTATGAAATCAGTTTGACCCTGTGCCATTTGGACCAATGTTTCCTTTTCACAGTCATGAAGAATGGAAAGACCATTCTCTGTGCAGTGCAAATCTGATCTCTGGTAATAAGTCCAATCTTAGCTTTATCTTATCTAGGGTGCATCTCAATTCGTTCCTTCAACTGCATTCAAGTTAGAGAAGGCGAAGAGAGGAGGAAGCCAGTTTAAACCATTGGGATGCATCCATGGTCTGACACTGAGAAAGGGAAGGAGGACTGTCATTTTGTGCGTCTAAGGTTTACCCCATCACAAGGGTTTCCAAACCATTAATACTGAATGTGATTGGCAACTGATGCATCTGAAATCAGGTAAGAACTCAGATAAAGACAGGTAAGAACACAGATAAAGACACACCCATAGTACCTCAATCATTTAAGGGACTTCGTTTGAGGACCCATGCTAGACTCTTCTGTCAATGCCACATAGAAAATAAAGCTACAGCAATCAAATATTACGTAGAATGTAAAAGTATGAACAAAAATGTAATGTAAAAATGATATCAACTGAAACAATATACATCAACTATTCAAAATGTACAGCAATGCATTCAAAATGATACAGTAATTAACAAAATACTGAAGAACCTAGAGAGGAGTGGAAATGTATTGTTTGATTAGTAACACTAGAGGGCAGTAAACATCCATGCTCACACATGTCCAGTTATAAACCAAGTATCTGCAAAGAGATTTGTTCCCATACTGCCTGTGGTCTAACACAGATTTTTTGTTCTGTTCTCCTATCTCCTATATGCCTATCTCCTATATGCCGTTTTCTCTTCCATTGAATTTATTTTCCCTTCACTTCTTGAACCACATTTTAGCGCCCGTCACTTAGCAGCATGGTCTGGAAAACATTTTTAACCAGTTCAACTGAGCAATTCAGATTAGGTACATTCTTGTTATCAGGCTATTTGTGGAACTCTTACAGTATAAATGACATACTGCTTCTGACCAACACTGAATTATATGTGCATTCTGACCTCCAATGTTTCACTGAATAACATTTCCATTTGGGACACCATAACTGTAGCAGAAAAACACAACAATATTTCCCCTTTATCATACAACCAATCCATGCAGCCAAGCCACAACCTGTCAAGAGGACTGAAAACTAGAGCTTGACAGCCTTATTCATCTTCCCTTCATTATTGAAAGTCAAGTTTGTTCTTTTCTTGGCTTGTATGTCCATCGATTCATACTTTTCTTCTCATATTCACTCTGGTTGTTTGTTTCTCCAGGTTGAGTTATGTTTCTGTGGCAGTCCATAAATCACAGTTTACTCCACATGTTCATCTCTGTATTTTGTCGTTATCTGTTTGTTTGTTAGTTTTCTTGCCATATTTGTTTGTCTATATCTCAGTCTCAGTTCCACTATTTCTCAGCATGTTTGTTTATGGACTGGCTCAATTCTCCAGTCTTGTCTCTGTCTCCTCATTGACTCATCTCAGTCCCTGGGTAGGCACTCCTCCTCTGTGATCCCCTGGGCCTTAAGCTCCTCCAGAACGTTGTCTAGGTGGCCGGGGTCTGGGTAGCCATGGCCAGTCAGGTTGGAGCCGAACTCTGTCTTGTGGTGGACCTCGTTCCAGATCACTGTGTCTGACTCGCCTGTGGTGCTGGACGTGCCTACGGAGAAGATCAGCCGGCGGTCCCACGCAACCAACAACAGCCTCAGCACCTTGAGAGGAAGAGGAAGATTAAAAAAAAAGGGGGAGTGGGGAAGTGAAAGAAAACTTAGCTAGCCACATTGCCTACTTATTTCAGCAACAGCAAACCAGCGACATGGAGAATAAAATAAGTGCATCTGAAAATCACCCGATTGGCTGGTTGAATGCTTACCTTGCGTCCCTTCTCGCTGTCTGGGAGGTAACAGTGTCTGGGGAATCCTCGGGCGGTGAAGGGCTTGCCTGGGTTTGGGTGCTCAGGGCCCTGAAAGAGGATGAAAGGTCAGGATTAGGACATGAACTAATAGCATGTACAGTCAATGAGCTATACCTGTGAGGAGCCAGTTAAAATTAAACTGACCATCTTGCATTTACAAAAGATGTTTAAGGCATATGGCTGGGCTGTACCTGGATGCCGGGTGGGATGTTGTAAATGATGCGGATCGTTTTGCAGTCAGGGTGGCCGGGCAGCGAGTGGGGGATGACGTGGTACTCCATTTTGCCGGGTGGCTGGTTGCCAGTCTTGACCCCGTAGATGGTCTTGCAGGTGGGGCACTGAAGACTCCCATCCTTGTTGCCATTGTTGTACATGGCAACCAGGCACTGGAGGTGGTAATGGTGCCCGCACTGGGCCAGGCGGCCCACCGACTCAGCCCGGGAGATACCCCCCACACCAGGTCCCTTGTACCCCGAGGGGCCAGCCAGGGCCTCCATGCAGATAGTGCAATCCTGGAAAGAGTCAGAGAGATACCAGTGAGCCCAGACTGAGAAGATGATTGACATGGATTGTTGGGTTAAAGGCAAATTCAAAGCATGCGCTGTGCTATTTGTAGATATAATATGAAAGAGAAGCAAGACTCACCTCCTCAGGGGGGTTGCGGACCTTTTGAAGATACCTCTTTACCACCTCCTCAGGAGTCTTGCCTGAGAGACAAAAAATTAGCAAGAGAGAAGGAAAAAAGGGTAGGTAGAGAGACAAAAATGTTGTTAGTACGAATTACAATGATCCACATGCGTGTGTGTGTGTGTGTGTGTGTGTGTGTGTGTGTGTGTGTGTGTGTGTGTGTGTGTGTGTGTACGTGCGTGCGTGCATGTACATGTGGGCGTGTGTGCATGTGTGTGTGTTTCAGACCCGGGTAAAAGTATTTTTCCAAGGTCTGGTATGTTCGTATGTGTGTGTGTCTGATAACTCACCTTTGCGGGCCTGTTTCTTAGTTGTCTTGCGGCAACAGTGGCCCAGCCCAGGGACAGGTTTGATGTCACTCTTGCTGACGGGTGGGGGGTGCAGCACCAGCTTGGGGGGGCGGGTTAGACAAACAGGAAGTCCTGCTGCGCTCATTAGGATCCCTGTAATACCTGCAAACAGCCAGCAGAAGGGGCAGTGTATACAGAGGCTAGATGAGGTTAACCTGTGGGAAGCATCTCATATATAGTTCCATTTTAGCTCAGTCAATTCAAGAGGTGACTTGGATACTATGGAATTCTGAATATTTGTGTTTTTGTATTTATTGTAACACTTGACTTTAAGGTATATTAGGTGTGTGGCACAAAGGGATATTTGGTTTACAAGTGAATATCCAGCTCCAAACGGTGGTCAATCAAAGGTTAAGCAGTGATGTTTTAGGGTGCCCTTTGAGCCAAACACCTCTTCAACCCCTTTCTTCCCTCTTTCTTCTGTGTGTGTGTGTGTGTGTGTGTGTGTGTGTGTGTGTGTGTGTGTGTGTGTGTGTGTGTGTGTGTGTGAGATTGTGTGGAGGCATGCTTATACAGAGGCTGGATGAGGATAACCCTGTGGGAAGCATCTCATATATTACTCATACTCTCTTCTTAGTGTATAGTGTATTTGAGTTTATATTGTTGTGTTAGTGAGGCAGCTGCAGCTCTTTCTTACCTGCCAATGCAGGATGGACAGGGCTGGATCCATTAAGGTTCTTCACTGGAACTGTTGGTACTCTAAAATACAAAACAAATATGTTTGTTGAACCTCAGAACACACCTCAGGGTACGACAATATAACAAACACTAAGCTTGGTCACACAACTATATAAACCAAGATGAGACACATTACACCAGGTGCCTGGTCATAGGTAGACTGCTGCTGGAAAAGGCTGCTGGAAAGGCTGCTGGTGGGAAAGGCTGCTGGTGGAAAAGTCTGCGGTTTCATGGGTCACACCATTGAAGCAGGTCAAAGAGCTTTTCCTGAGTCATGCAGACATACTAAAATGGCACACAGCACCACAACAAGCCTGGACTCCAAGTAGGACTCAATCTGTGTCTAAGCTTCGATTATCACAACAGTGCACCAGTCAGAGCCATAACAACAACCATATCAAAGCATCAGCACTGCTACAAGGAAAGTGGAAAAGTGGAAATATATCACCAACAGCAGGTAGGTTTAAGGAACTTGTGGGCTTTACACCCTTTATTTACACAGTATTCAGAAGCCCTGGGTTAATGGAGAAGTCCGAGCCAAACTTAAGGCACGGACTGCCGCCTACAACTCAGGTGATTTGGAGGAGTACAGCAATTCCAGGTATGCACTCAGGAAAGCTATTAACATTGCTAAGAGACAATACAAGGACAGAATGGAGTCCAACTTTGAGGGCTCCAACTCAAGGCACATGTGGACCGGACTCAGAACAATTACAGACTTTAAAGGGACTACGAGTGTGACTGAGGAAGTGTCTCCATCTCTCCCAGATGACCTTAACACCTACTTCGCACGTTTTGAGAGCTACTCTCCGGCTGAGGAAGTACAGATGGACCAGGACCCCTGCACACTAGCAATAACAAGGGCAGATGTGTGCAAATCCTTCAAAAGGATCAATCCACACAAGGCCCCTGGTCCGGATGGCATACCTGGCCGGGCTCTCAGGGTGTGTGCAGATCAGCTGGCAGGTGTGTTTACAGACATTTTCAACCTGTCACTGCTCCAGTCGGTGGTCCCCACATGTCTCAAAAAGTCCACCATCATCCCCATCCCAAAGAAGTCAAAAACATCCTGCCTCAACGACTACCGACCAGTAGCACTGACTTCCATCGTCATGAAGTGCTTTGAGCGGTTAGTCAAATCATTCATCACCTCCTCCCTCCCTGACTCACTGGACCCCATGCAGTTTGCATACAGGGCAAACAGGTCCACAGACGATGCCATCGCCCTCGCCCTCCACACTGCCCTCTCCCACCTGGACCAGAAGAACACATATGTGAGAATGCTGTTCATTGACTACAGTTCAGCATTCAATACCATTGTGCCCTCCAAGCTCGCTGTGAAGCTCAGGGACCTCGGGCTCAACACCACGCTTTGTGACTGGATCCTGAGCTTCCTGACGGGCAGACCCCAGGCAGTGCGGATAGGAGGCGCCACATCATCCACCCTGACTCTCAACACCGGCGCACCCCAGGGCTGCGTGCTCAGCCCTCTCCTCTACTCCCTGTTCACACATGACTGCGTGGCCACACACAGCTCCAACACCATCATCAAGTTTGCTGACGACACGACCGTCATCGGCCTGATCACCGACGGCGACGAGACGGCGTACAGAGAGGAGGTGAGAGTCCTGACATCTTGGTGCCAGGACAACAACCTCCAGCTCAACCTCAGCAAAACTAAGGAGCTGATTGTGGACTACAGGAAGCGGCAGGGAGCTGGGCACGCCCCTATCACCATCAACGGGACGGCAGTAGAGAGAGTCAGCAGATTCAAGTTCCTCGGGGTCCACATCTGCGAGGACCTGACCTGGACTCACCACACCGACGCCATCACAAAGACGGCAAGACAGCGGCTCTTCTTCCTCCGCAGGCTGCGGAGGTTCAACATGGACTCCAGGATACTCTGCAACTTCTACAGGTGCACCATAGAGAGTATCCTGACTGGCTGCATCACCGCCTGGTACGGCAGTTGCTCCGCCCTCAACCGTAAGACATTACAGAGGGTGGTGAAAGCTGCCCAGCACATTACCAGGACGGAGCTGCCATCCATGGAGGACCTCTACACTCAGCGCTGCAGGAAGAAGACTAACCGGATTATTAAAGACCCTCATCACCCCAGCAACAAACTGTTTCGGCTGCTCCCGTCTGGCAGACGCTACCGCAGCATCCGGTCTCGCACCACCAGACTCAGGGACAGTTTCATCCCACAGGCTATAAGACTGTTGAACTCCTGAGCTACTTAGCTCACCACAATGACACTTTAACTATGCCACTTTATAACATGCCACTATAAAATGCCACTTTAGACCAGTCGACATCTGGATAAAAACGTCTGTTTACATTTCACTTTTTACATTTTACATTTACATTTATTTAGTTTTATATTTAGGTAAATATTGTTATTGTTGTTGTTTCTTATTTTTATTATTTACACTTCTTATTGCACTGTTGGAGGAGCCCAAGACTTAAGAATTTCATTGCCAGCGATTGCTCTGTAACTGTTGTGCATATGACAATAAAACCATCTTGAATCTTGAATCTTGAATCTTGAATCTTGAATCTTGAATCTTTCCAGCACTGATTCAACAACTATGGTGGATGCATATCCAGGCCAGCCCAGTACAGCTCTGCTCTGTCATGTGATTAGGGTTAAGACATTGCTGTCCAACAGGAACTAATCCTCCCAGCCTTTTTGCACATGTTTTATAGGGTACTATAGGCTATATTGACCAGTCCAGCTAATTTCCAGACAATTCAGGAATTAAACTAACTCCCACGTTAGTTAGGGTTGAAGATAAGCATTCCCACAAGCATTCAAATACCATTGGTATCCTTGACCACTGTGTTCTTCTCTATACTATGGCTGCCTCATATTCAACACCTAAAACTGTCAGTCAACTGAGAGGTAGCAGATTGTGGTTGACCACTGTTATAATGAGCATATCAACCTCAGACCTTTTATTGTGCGCAAAAAGATTGAGTCAGAAACCATACTCACTGTCTGTTAGCTTTGATAATTGTCATTCTTCTGAGTTGAAAGCAACCAACTCCTCAGAGATAAATTAATATCTTATACCAAAGCCGTTTTTTGCTATTCTTGCCTCTCAATTTCTATCTATATCTCCACTCTTTTTTCTCAATGCCCACTTCATAGTCCTTTTACAATCTCAGAAGCAAATCCTTGTCGGGTATATCCTTTAACTCAACAATGCAAGATCTCAGTTTGTCTTCCAGTCACTCTCAGGAAGTAGGTCTGTGAGTGTCTCGTCTCCTTCCCCTTGCTCTTATAGGGCTAATCCACCTGTTTCCATCTGTTGACTAACCTCTGGTAGCTGGCCAAGACGACGTCACGATGGGGATTACCTGTCTATTACCATGTCACTATACCAGGGCGCCATAAGGCTGACAGACACTAGCACATACTAGATTATACTATGGAACACTAGTTTTCACCAGGGCCACTTACAAAGACACTAGTCTATGAAAAAGGTGCATAATTTAATATGGAGAAAGTGAAAACACAGCCAATTTGATCTTGGGTAGCCCCTACAGAGCCATACAATGCCATGGGATTTCAGTGAGAGACTGTAAAGCAGAGTGGTCTTCCACTCAAATTGTAAGTTGCTATAGCCACCTTGATCCACTGGTGTTTATGGTATGAACGAGTGGTCTTATTGTAGGGATACATACATCTGTGGGTGTTAATAGACCATTTATACATGTAACTGTTAACATACTGTAAGACCACCACCACCATCTTGGATATCTGATAGTGATGTTTTTACAACTTGGGTGACTGAAGATAGGTCTGAAGGGAGACTATCCAAATAAAGTGATACTAATTCACTCTCTTTACCTACCAATGATAACAAAGATAATACTTCCTCCACTGGACATGCCTGGTGGCATTCCTATGTGACGTAGGGAACAAGCTGGAAAGACCAGCCCATTGGGTCACCCCTAGCCACTCAACAGTAAAGAGAAAATGGCTGGGTGTTCTAGAATCTAGACAAATGTTTCTCTCTAACATTATGTAAGGTGTTGTCATGTTGACAGTATTAACGAAATGACACCCTGTGATCTAGAGCAGTGGATATTACCTCTGCACCATCGAGAGTATCCTTACCAACTGTGTCACAGTATGGTATGGCAACTGCTCGGCATCGGACCGGAAAGCACTGCAGAGGGTGGTGAAAACTGCCCAACGCATCACCGGTTCCTCACTCCCCTCCATCGAGGCTGTCCAGGGCAAACGATGCTTGCGTAAGGCACGCAGCATCGTCAAGGACATTTCTCACCCCAATCATAGACTTTTCACCCCTCCGGGAGGCGCTACAGGTCTCTCCGCACCCGAACCAGTAGGTTCAGAGGCAGCTTCTTCCCTGCGGCTGTCACCCTACTGAACTTGAACACTGCACCGACCTGACAACCTACCAACCCCTGCAACCCCCACCCCCCCCCCCCCACCCGGACAATTGCACTATTACTCCCCTCCCCTGCCCTTACTCAATACCACTGCTCTTCTGTACATACCTGTCCATACTGTTCATACTGTTCATAATGCACATAATGCACATATCCTTATATTTTCTTTAATACTACTGCACATACTGTACATACCTGTTTATACGGCATTCCATATTTATATTTATTCTGCTATCTACCTCATGTTACTGTTAATACATATATACTGCTAGACTGCATTACCCATACAGCTCATATGCTGCTACACTGTTCATACTGTAACCTATTTATTCTGCTATAATGCTACTGCTACTCATATACTGCTATACTGCACTGCTTATATTATACTGCACTACTTACTGATCATATATTGCACTACCTGTAAATACTGTTCATTGCACTTTCTGCTATTTTGCACTTCTGGTTAGACGCTAACTGCATTTCGTTGTCTCTGTACTTGTACTCTGCACAATGACAATAAAGTTGAATCTAATCTAATCTAATCTAATATTAATACATTAGGTAATGTACTTTAATAGCTAAAAATTTACACCCAAGGACAACTTTCAAAAACAATAAGGTGCATAGTTAACAATTATGTTATAAAGTGTTCAAAACAAACTGAATAATCAATTAAATTATAATATTTCTCATTTCAGAAATGCCATGTTTGGTTGACCACTAATCAAGCTTGAGGTCAGTTGTATTTTAGCTCAGTCAATTCAAGAGATTACTTGGATACTATGGAATTATGAATAGTTGTGTTTTTGTATTTATTGTCGCACTTTGATTGTTACAATTAACAAACACTTAACTTTAAGGTATATTAGGTGTGTGGCGCAAAGGGATATTTGGTTTACAAGTGAATATCCAGCTCCAAACGGTGGTCAATCAAAGGTTAAGCAGTGATGTTTAAGGGTGCCCTTTGAGCAACACGCCTCAACCCTTCAACCCCTTTCTCCCCTCTTGCCTCTGTGTGTGTGTGTGTGTGTGTGTGTGTGTGTGTGTGTGTGTGTGTGTGTGTGTGTGTGTGTGTGTGTGTGTGGAGGCATGCTACAAGAGGTTTGTGCGCACCAGCAAAAGTTGGTGTAGTATCTGCATGCATGCATTTGTATTTACGTACTTAGCATTTACTCTTATCTTAAATGGAGATTATGTTTTTGTAGGTTGTATCACCTTTCTTAGTTGAATGCACTCCATGGTTCAAATTCATACTCTGATCAGTTAGTATTATAATTTTACACACTCAAGCATACCTGTGTATCTGATAAGGGGCATAGTGATCTCAAGATAAGAGTAAATTGAGATTAAACTAGAGAAAAACAGAAGAAGAGAGGATAAGAGAAAAGGATGGGTTGGAGGGATGAGAGGAGACTACTGAACTGCTACGTCACTCGCCTAAACACACCATCAAGCATGACCATATGGAGGACTTCCCCTCAGAAAAAAGTGCTCTTTCTATAAAGGCAGGCAAACAGCTTTATTTGAAATAAAATTCAAATTGAAAAAGAGCCACACCAGTATATCCACAGGCTATATCCCCTAGCAGTGTTAGTGACCATGTGTTTACAATACAGTAGATGTGTCTTTTTCAACTGACAGAGGGGCTAACCACAAACTTCCTCCTGATAAAAAGCTCTGCCACTGGCAATGCATCTGGAAGCTTTCCTCTTACCAAGGGAATGTTCTGTCACCCTAGCTTTCTCTTTTGGGTTCAGGCTCAGGTATTTGTTGAGCACAAAAAAAGCATAATTCATATACATTTCTAATACAAATATAACATGGAGAAACTGACAAGCTGACCATACTTCAGACCATGATCCATTGAAAATTATCAAAATGCGAGTTGTCAGTAATTCTCTACCCTAAAAATCTGTCATGAATAACACTTGACAGACAGTCATAATGTGCATGCTTAGCAAGTTAACTTAACAGCGCCCCCAGGCGATCAGATGAGGTCATTGCAACATGATCTCCCTCTTTTCACCACAACACATTCCTTCACACTGCGCCAATAACTGTCAATATTGATACTCTGTGATACAATCTGTGAGAGTGTGTATCTGCCATGTTACCCTAAAGTGACAACTCATCTGTATGCATTTGGGTTTCACTTCAGTGCATGTTTCCTAATTTTGGTTACATTGCCTTTGTTTGTCTTATTGTGTGTCACCAGTGTTTACTTCTGGCACTTACTAGACCCCCCCACTCCCACAACCACCATCACTTCCCTGCCCCTAAGCCTCACACTCCCAAGTCTCTTTGCTAAATAAGTCTTGTCACTCTCTCTGATGGACCCGAACAAACACCATAGGAACACAAACACGCAGCTTCTCAGGGTTATAATTGGGCCACACAGTGGTTCCCTGAGATCCCTGCTTTAAAAAAAAACCTAGCCCTGCTACCCCCTGTCCCTGCCTACGTCTGTGTCTCTGCATTGTTCTGCAAATGGGAACCAGGCCGTGGCTGTGCCCACAATGGTTGCCGCGGAGACAGAACCCTGACATACAGACAGAAAATTGGGGGCAGTGGGCCCCAAGAAATTGGAAAAGCATGGGAACTGGGTGGAAGGAAGATGTAAGCATGGGGGGGGGTATGCTGACTGTAGGAGGGGGCTATGCTTACCCCCAAGCCCCCCTCCCTCTCGCGTCTAACTGGGTGAATTAAAATGTTAGTAACACTGGTGAAATACAATCTCCAGCAATATGCTGTGTTGTTTTTACATGGAAATAAACATGCTGACAAAATTTGTCAAAAAGATTAAAGGCTTATGAATACTAATGAGAATTTATGTCGGATATTCCATGGATCAGGATAGACAAGTCCATATTTTCGGTCTAGTCATCATATTTTCTAGTAAGACTAACACCTGCTTATATAAGCAGAACCAGAACCAGTCGTTCTCAACAGTGAGATTCTCTTCAGCACATTTAGTCTAATCTCAGGACTAGTGAGGGCATGGCTTCATGTTGGGTAGTGGCTTTGAAGTGAAGTGGGGACAGTCTGTATAGGAACTCACCCAGAGGCGATGAGGGCACGTGACTGGGCCATGGCGATACGCTGCAGGGCTGGTCGACTCAGTCCGGCCAGGCTGGCACGGGGTGGCAGGGGGGCTGCACAGGCTGCTGCTGAGGACACAGGGCCCAGGACGCGTGCGGAGGGTGAAGGGGTGCAGGAAGAGGCAGCTGTGGAGATGAGAGGAGGAGCAGGTGCTGGCATTGACGGAGGGGCAGAGGAGGAAAGGGAGAAAGATAAGGGGTGAGGGAGGGAGGTGGCGCCAGAGGCCATGGTGGAGGGAGGAGGTGGGGGTGGAGGTGGAGGAGGGAGAGGCGGGGGAGGAGGCCTGGTGGAGGACAGTGAGAGGGCAGCAGTGGCTGATCCGAGAAGAGAGAGTGAATGAGCGAAGCCACCACCTCCAACACCACCACCGGTGCCACCACCACTAGCCCCACCCATAGATGTCCTGTGAGGGGAGAGGGACCTGGAGAAGGATGGTGGGCGAGGGAGAGTCAGCGAGTATGACCCTCCCATGGCTGAGTAACCTCCCAGTTTGGGGCTAGGGGGCTTCGTCTGGGGAGGCCTTCTCCCTAATGTGTGCGCCGTTGCCATGGCGCCCGCCTTGACACTCAAGACCAGCATGCATTGTTGACACGCACAAGGTTGGCCCAGGGAGGTAATGGCTGAAGCTGGTAGGGCGCCACTAGGGTAGGCGCTCCCATTTCCATTCCCACTCACGCCCATCCCCATCCCCATTCCCATCCCCACTCCGGAGACCCCAACACCCAGCAGTCCCCCGGGGCCAGGTCCCCAGGCATGGTGGGACTTGGGCAGGGGCCCCGACACAAGCGGGTAGGCCAAGTCGGAGCGGCGCTGGATGCGACGGCAGCGCTGTGTCTGCCCGTTGATCTGGGTCATGCTCTGGAAGTCGATGAGGTAGCAGAAGCCCAGCGGTGCCAGGTCCAGCCAGGGCTGCTGGTGGTCGCGTGCCGCCTGGATGGCAATGCCCACCTCTGTGTCATAGGCTGTCCACGAGCCCGCGTCGTTCTCCCACTCCCACAGCCAGCCCTGGCCCGGTGCAGAGGTGGGGTCGTAGAAGCTGCGCCGTACCGGTCGAAGGGTACCTCGGGTAAAGAGATAGGGGTCACAACATAGAATGATAGGGATAGAAGCAAACATTGACCTATTCTAAAAAAAAAAAAGTGATTTGATCATGATGATGCTGTCGTAAATAATATGCAAATCATTTGATTTTGTTACTGTAGCACACTACATTAATAGATTAGCATTTACTGCAAAAAAAGCCCAAAAAATTGCTTTGTTTGTTGACATATCTAGACATATTTATGCTATTACGGTGTGTAGCTTGATATGGCCAGTTCAACGAAACAGATACCCTATATCAAAAACTTTATTGCATTATATAACATTTTCTGATAAAAACTGTTAGATAGATTAAATAAATATTTTGTAGGCACGTTGCTGCAGTAATATTTGTTGTGGACAAACAGATTACAACACCAACAAATTTGACATAGGCCTATCTGTGTGAGCTTGCTAAGAATTTGGGCTAACAGGTTGCCCCTGGTAACAGCACACCATTTTTCTGGATTCTGATTGGTCTGTAGCCTTCATCCTGCCCAGAGCTCACCATGTTTGTTTTCTGAGCCAGTCCAGAGGAACTCAATGGATTTCTAATAAAGCCCTTTTCATGCCAAAAACTCTGCTAAACCTGGATTTCCCTAATTTATTGTCCCAAAAAGTTTAAGTTAAAGTTTTCAAAGTGACCATGGATGACAACAAATGACCATTGCATGTTCTAACAGAGAGAGGGTGCATATGAATCAGTATGAAGGTCTTCTCCTGAGTCCAATTCAGATGGCAAGTATTGACCCAGGATTTACCTGAGTTGCACATTTCAGACAGACCTTGCTGGGCACCACAGCATGTGGGTTTTATACTACCCAAGAAACAACCTTGTTGGGGCTCTTGACACAACAACCAAGAATCCTGGGATTCCTGATGGCCCCATTCGCACCAAACCAGACCCTGAGTCAATCCAGACCTGAGTACAGTATGTTCCAATGCCTGAAATGTAGAGTAATTCATTCAACAAATATGAGCCCAACTACCCCCTTTCTCAATGACCTCAGACTTCCGCAATCTCTCTCTCTCGGCAGACTGCACAAAAGCTTTTGTGAGCCAAAGTTTAGAGGGGGGAGGCGGTACAGTCTTGGCCAAATGACAATTCTCCTCTTTGTGTTGTCCCCTGCTTTCCTCACTTTCATGTGTGAGGACTTTTTTTCTTTCCAGCATCTACTGTCTGGACAAGAAGGTTGAGACACTCAGAGCTATACTATGCTATAGAATTAGTATAAATGAGAAGCATGTTAAGGGAGTTTTGGGATGGAGTGGGATTGAAATAGCATGCTGCTTGTGAGAATAGGGGAGCATCTAAGAAATGTCATGTTGATATTCAATGCACCACACCCAATCTCCTGGCCTCTCATTGGTGTGTCTGTAGAAACAGTTCTGATCTAATCATGTGAACCACTATGAGCCTAATTGTGAGTGCCTTCTGCCTAAAACAATGCACTACTCTGTAATGCAAAAAAAGCCTGCCTATACAGAATAACATTCTTGAGTGGGAAAACTTCATCTCAAATAGTTCTCTAACCCTTTTCATACTAAATATTCATTCTCATGTTTGCATTCTACTCAAGGGCATGCTACTCATGGTCCTATGTAGATGTCCCCTCTCACACACGCACGCGTGCACACGCACACACACATACACACACACATACACACACACATACACACAGACAGTACCACCAGTGTCTAACCACGGAGTAGTGCCACACTTTACATTCAGTCTTTGAGGTAGTGAACACATGATGCACAACAGCTCTACAATGCATTCAATAAAGCCTACTTGCGGAACCTGAGGGAGAGAGAGCATGATCAGTTCATAGACAAATTAAAGTGATGGAGGAGCACTCCAATTAAGGCTGAATTGTAACCTGCATTTTGCCTCATTTACTCTTTCCGTCCTTTCCTACCTATGTTTCCAGAAAATCGGAAAAAATGGGAACAGTAATAGCGAGAGAATTTCTTATACAGATTTTCAAAACACACGATTAGGGGCAAAAATCCCCCAAATAAACTATTTGTTTCATATATGGGCCAACTCTGCAGTTACATCAAAACAAGGACAGAAATCTCAGTAGAATAGTCCACAGTTGCACGCATATTAGGCCTATGTAGAGTGGACTATAAAATACCCCCTTAATAAAAAAATGTTTTTTAAAAAGACAACAAAGGCTGCTTATAAGAATAACATTTTGGTTAGCACGGACGAACGAATACTAGAGCAAAACCAAACGGTGTTATTACTACATAGACAACATGATTGGTTTCACTGCGGTTATAATATTGAATTCCCTCACAACAGCCTAGGTCATGCTTGTCTAGCACATTAAGCATCTTACCTGTATCTTGTCGGAACTGGTGCATGGAATGCAAGTCAATGATGTAGGGCGAGAGGCGAGTGTCCACCTGGCCTAAGACAACACTACCACCCCGTGGATCGCTTCGGATGACTGCCTCGATGTGGTGAGAGACGGCCGGGCTGTAAGGCCGCCAGCGCCCGTGCTCGTTCAGCCATTCCCATACTACCACTGCCGACGCTAGTAACATCCTACTCCTGCAAAAGAAAATATCGTAAGCTTAAGGTGGTCGTCATAAAGATATCCTGCTTTACGTACTGTGCACAAGCTGCATCCATCTTGGACCATTTGCAAGCTCATCTCAGCCTCATCTCGAGATATGTTTAATAACACTGCAGCCGTGATATGGAGCCTACCTTCCATGTTGACATAGGCTGCTGTAGTAAGGTACAACAATATTTAGTTCCTTTGTTCAAGCCAGTCAATAAATTATTAGAATCGGGTGTTTTCCCCATTCAGCAGGGCAGAACACCCCAGGTTCCTTATGCATGTCTACTCCGTTTGCAGAGACATGACGTCTTGCTCAGGCTACTGAAATCATTTCTATGGCAGTCAAGTTTGGGTGTGTGAAGAAGATGCAATATGCATTGTAGCCTACGGTGAAGCACATTGGTAAAGTGGGTTACTGTAACAAGTGACAGATCTAGGCTACTTTGATTGTGCGACAATGTATCTCAACTTCCCACACGTTATTTTAAACGATACAGTAAGACGTATTATGTTTACTGACGATGGAGTAGGCGGCTGAACTAAAAACATAGACATAATGGTGCTGTAGGAGGCAGTTACCTTGAAGTAATATTAACATTTGCGTTTTTTATTTAACAATATGAAATCAAGTAAACAGAAATATTTACCAATTGAGCGTAGTTTTTGTTCGCCTGCAGTATCTAAAATCAAAGCCAACACTGTAATAGCTGGTTTAGCGATTATCCATCTCGTTCTGTGGAAATATTCCCCGGTTCTGCAACAAAGTCCACGGTGGTTCTTGAAAAATCATCTACTCGCGTTACATAATTGCTCTGATATTCAATGGCTTTATTAAGCATTTACATCTATGAAAGCGCTTTTGGGCCTGTACAGTATTTTGGCCCCATGATGTGTCTCGGTTTTATGAGTGGGTTGAATTTAAATGAGAAGCACCACTGTAATTAATTCCGTGGGCCCACCCCGGCAAAAAATATGTGTTACTGTATTTGACAGAATGTTTGCGTGGACAAGCACATCGCCACGCCTAATCTATCCAACAAAGCTAAAGTAACCAATCGAATTCAAGAAACCAGACGTCCTTCTCACTGAATACGCCCATTAAAATAAGCATTTGCTCATTTAGGGGTTTCCTGTCCGCGATTAGAATTTGCATATGGACACATATTGTCGTTGCTGATTGTAATTTCAATGCAGTTAAATTTGGGTAGTTTGTTCAACTGTATCTTCAAATCTTCATCAAAAGTAGTGGAGATGCCGGGGATTGAACCCGGGACCTCATACATGCGAAGCATGCGCTCTACCACTGAGCTACATCCCCATTGGCCATCACAACGGAAGCCAGAGGAGTATATAAATAGTGTGACCATAGCGAAATAAGATGAAAGTTATATTGCAACATTTAGTAATGGAAAATATTCTTAAAACTCCAAAGTATTGATATTCTGATATTATTTTTTTATTAAAATTGGCACTCAGTTTTGTAGCTAGCAACAATCAATATCGCAAACACTTTTTATAGCACGTTTTTGACAAAAGTACAGTTAGTATGACAGTATATTAAATGAATAACGATCTTGGAGGGTTGCTCTACTCCCATAAGTAAATATTTGCATCTTGCTGAAAATATATTTTAGCATGACCTTAAATGTATTCTAAAACAAATGTACACAACACAAATTCAGTTTATTATATTCACCAAACAGTCAGATCTACTTGCAAGAAACCCACACTGAGTATGCTATCATGTGCTTGAAAAACACATTTATTTACTGCTGGAATTGTTTCTCATTATCTCATTCACATCGATAATGGCATGCACATTAACCCAATTTCGTTCTTGTTGGTTTCATTTGTTGGCCTATGTTATTGTAGGCCTATATTATGTTTGACACTGTAGCCATATGTTATGTTTATGATGATGGTGTATTGTAAGCACTCTTACAATAACAAGAAATGACACTCCCCAGTTTTTTACGCAACACTCTGATCCTGTCTTCATAATTCAGTCACATCATTGTCCTCCTCACTATTCTTCTCTTCAGACCAGATGGCACTCCCAGAGAACTGCTTTAGGTCTATCAGCAAACCTCCACAGCCACTTGCTTCTCCTCCCTCTGCTCCCTCTGCTCTGCTTTCATTTCCCTCTCCATCCCTTTGTTCAACCTTCTTTTCCTCTCTCTTCCCCTCACTATCCCGCCTCTCCTCCTTCGCATCCGTGAGCTTTACTCTCTCCCTCAGGTCACAGCCCTCCATGCTGGAGTAGTCATCTGACGAGTCATCCCCTCTGCCCTCGCTCTCATCACCCCCCTCCTCCTCCCCCCCCCCATCACTGTCACCTCTCTCGCTACCTCTCTCCACATCCCCCTCTTCATCTCTATCTTCATCCTCTTCTCCCACAGCCTCCTCATCCTCATTGCGAGGCCACAAGCGGTGCCCTAGCCTGGCCTCTAGGACTACTACTCCACCTCTTACCCGGTCCCTAACTCCTCCCTTCCCATAAACTATTTGGCGGATTGTATACTGCCCATCAGTTTCACGGTTTAGCCACTTGTACAGGTAGACCAGGAGGAGCACAAGGATGACCCAAAGGACAAAGAGGATCCAAACTGTTGTTGTCGATGTGGTTTCATCTTTATCCATATCTAGACAGGGAGGGAAAAAACTGTCCAGTTGTCATTAGGTCAGGATGGGGTCACACAGTCACCCGTGTTTTTAAGTCAATTCCATTTCAGAGAGGAGATGAATTCATTATTTATTTTGACTTAGATCTGACTATTCTCATTCAAAATGATCAACTTCTTGATTATTTATTTGAAATGTTTAATGAATCTCCTTGACTGTTTTGGAATGGAATTGACCCCCAATTTGATGGTCACAAAAACAACTGTCTGATTCTAGCAAAGCTCAACCATGCTTGGCCTCTTAAATCAAACGAGAATAAATCCTCTCAGAATTGTACAGGTCAGATTTGATGTTGAAACATACCTCTTCAAATAGTTTGACACAAAGCTGAAGAAATCCTTGAAGAGTGTATTCAATCAGTCACTGTGTCTTCTGTGGTGAAAATCCAGTTTCTTTCAACAGAAGGATGATCTTTTCAGTGGGAGGTAATCCATAGATATATTTGAAGACTGATTCTGAAAAGAATGTTATTCAAGTTCAGAAAGTTACCATTTCCTACTGCCAACAATATCCAGACAAAACCTTATTCTATTGCATTTAACAATTCCAGGTGTCAAGTCTGCTGAATGCTTTCATAGACCACATTCTGACCTGTACAGTTGTGTTCATAATACCAAGCCAACTAGTAATAATAAATATGTCAAAAGTGGCCAACAGTAAGCTATTTGTAGTGGGTCAATAGGGAAGCTGTATTGAGCAGACCTTTGCAAAAATATACAGTGCCTTCGGAAAGTATTCACTTTTTCCAAATTTTGTTGGTTTATAGACTCAATTTATTAAATTAAAAGAATTTGCTATCAATCCACACACAATACCCCAAAATTCAGAAATTTCAGTAAATTTATTAAAATTGAAATACAGAAATACCTCATGTACATAAGTATTCAGACCCTTTGCTATGACACTCTTAAAAATAGCTAAAATGCAAAAATGTCATCAACAATAAGTTGAATTGAGTCCATCTTAATGCAAAGATAATAGTTCATGTAACTTTGTTTTGTTATGGGGTCTCTGGTTTGCATTGGAATCAATTACACACTGTGTGGATCAGGTTGTCATTACAAACTGAGCAAATGGAGAGGAACAAAACTGCTCAGGAATGCGACCCTGAGGCCTGGGGAGACTTACAAAAATCTACAAAGTTTAATGGTGGAGAGGAAAAAGCACAGTCGATGGCACAGTCTAACCCTAACCCACTCTACAAAATAACTAAGTGGCCAAAAAAAATTGCTTAATGGAAAATAATCTATCTCACATCCATAATTGTGTTTGCAACAATGAATTCAAGTGATACAGCAAAGAAAGTGGCTGGAAATGTATTTATTTAATTTTACTACAAAGCATTGAGTTTGGTGCAAATCCCGCACATGCAAGGCAGTTTCCGCACCATCTCTCATGTGAATAGAATAGTGTTAGCTGCATCAAATTATGGGTATGTTTGTCACTGGCAGGGACTGGGGAGTTTGTCAGGATCAAGAGAAAATTATGAAATTTGCTGAGTTGGTAGTGACATCCTAATCTACACAGGGTGTAATTGATTCCTATGCAAATCAGAGACCCTATAAAAACAAAGATATTAATTCAAAAATTACATGAACTATTATCCTTGCATTAAGATGGACTCAATTCAACTTATTGAGTGATTTGTTGATGACATTTTTGCATTTTAGCTAATTCTAACAGTGTCATAGCAAAGCCAAGCCATACTTATGTACATGAGGTATTTCTGTATTTCAATTTTAATAAATGTACTGAAATTTAAAAAAAACATGTTTTCGCTTTGTCATTCTGAGGTATTCTGTGTGGATTGATGGCAAATTCTTTTAATTTAATCCATTTTAAATTGAGTCTATAACACAACAAAATGTGGAAAAAGTGAAGGGGTCTGAATACTTTCCAAAGGCACTGTACGTATTTCACAACCCAATTGTGTTGTCAGAGACTGTCATGAATGGTTCTGACAGGTGTCATGTCACTGTAGTTGATGTGTTATGGCATTGTGTATGTCACTGAAGATGCAAGCTTACATTCTTACAGGAAGTGGCTGTGAGGCCCTGATTCTAAGTGATTCACTGACAGGAAGTCAGCTCCCTCTCAGTCTCTCTTTCCGAGATGACTCTCTTAATCTCGCTCGCTGCCTGTGTTATAGTATTGATGACCTGACAACACTCAATTGGATACTAGTTCGTATTTTTAAATGGTTGTAAGCACACCTGCAGTGTTATGTTGTTTATGTATGGTACTGTAAGTGACCTGTGTGACTTGTATACCAGTCCATACATGAATAAATTAGGATGGTTTTCAAGTTAGTTGTTGACAATAATTCTGCTCAAACCACAATTATCTACAAAGCATAACTAAATTGGTTATAGAAACTAAACTAACAGGTTATAGACATAAAAAGTGTTTGAAGTAACAAAGATTCTACCCTACACTCTACTCTTCCAATGCCTACATACTGTATGTACTTATTACCCCAGCCAGTAAGCCTAAAATAATAAGTTGAACAATTTAAACCTTATATAAATTCTCAGGTATCGCAGGGTACAGTACATAGTGGATCTCATGGTGAGATATGTTTACTCTATCCCTATTCAGCTGTAGCACTATGGTGAATGTTTAAATATCAAATCAAATGGCCATTTCACATGAGAGCATTAACCACACTCGGTTTGTAAAAATGCAATACTTTAATTCTGTAGAGAATCTTATAATAGTTCTAAGAGCAAAGACAGAGAGGCAGACAGAGAGATGGTGTGACAGAGACTATAATGTGGAGGGAGAGGAGCTGTAGTTGGGGGGAAGTGAGGAGGAGAGAAGTAGTGAAGAGAGAGGTTGGGAGGAGAGTGTGATGTTGAACAATCGACATGCAGGAATGCACAGTGACAAGATGGTAACACAAGAGTCGAAAGAGAGAAATGTGAAATAGTGTCTGAAAAATGTAAACAACACTACAGCAAAAATGTTAAATAGAAAACTCCATGAATAATGATCAATAGGCAGAAAAACTTACCGATGGGTTGCTGTATATGAACAAGCTGTATGATGGTTTTGAGACAGACAGAAAAGACTCAGTAGTGGCAGGAAGAAGTGACAAAAAGAGAGAAAGGGGGATGCAGAAACTTAAAAAGGGGCGGGTAAAAAATAGAGCAGGAGGGTTTGTGTGGTGGGTGGAGAGAGAAAAGTTGAGTGTGAGAGAAAGCACACATTATTTGATAAATGATTAACAAGCCAAGCAATTTTACATTTACTGTAGCAGGGGGTAGAAATGTGATATGCATATGAGCACCTAAATATAGAAAGAGGAAGGTGTATTTTTTTATGTAAATTTGATTATGGGTGTAACTGGGTGGGTGGAGTGGGGTGCTCTTTAAGTAAACCTGCTATCAAATATAGTAAATGGATTTTACCAGCACTGCTGTAGAGTTGAAGTCCGCAAAAGAAACCACCAATAAACATAGTTTTGTTTTGGGTCTAGTTGCAAAGTTCCATCAGCACAGTGAATCTGTGGACGGGTGACATCATTAACATTTCAATGGATATGCATAAGGTCGTAATAGCACCTACATAATCATTTCATTAACTGACATCTTCATTACAGATTGTAAATTGTGCCAAATTTTAAGTAAGACTTTATACACTTGCACCATTTATGGTGAGTTTTTACTAGCCAGTGGAAGAGCACAGTGCTGCACAGTAACAGGATGTGGTCTAAGACATCATAAGATCTGTGTTGCTTTTGAACCTGCCACTGTTCCACCACCCACTTCCTGTCTCTGGGCTCTGCAGTATCAGCAGGGTCTTCAGTTCAGTGAAGGCAACTAAACCATGTTACTGTACTAATGATAGTCTGGTTTACTTAATGCATTTCAATGATTGCTATCATTTCCTGTCAGCTGACAAGAGAGGTTTAATGAGTGTCCATTGTAAAACCGCCAAAGAGGAAGAGTATTTATTGGAGTTGCACAGTGTAGTGTCATTTCATCACTTATTGATTTACAACCACACACAGAACATGGTGTAGAACAGTGCATACATAAATATGAAACAAGTCAATAATCATGGAATGAGCCTGATGTGGAACGTACCCGAGTCTGCAATACCCTTGATTGAAGGGTGAGGTAACTAATCAATGCAAAAATCTAAATGTTTCTGTTCTGTCCAACAAGTGAGCATTCTATGCTCTCTCTCTATCTTCAAATACAAACACAACAGCTGCCTCTATATTAGTCTAAGATAATTAGGTTCTACTGACTTGGATTACATCATTCACACAGTAAAAAAACAACTTCAGATTTCATAGTGACTTTTTAGTTATGCCGTACAGTACTCAAAGAACTGCTATGGTTTTAATTACTTTAAACTTGTTCAGAACTCAGAACAAATTTCTGTAGGTAACACTTTACTTGAACCCTTTGTTATGAGTGGTAATATAGGAGCTTGTAACAATATGCAACAAATGATAATGTAAGTTTCTGGGTCAATTGGCCCTTGTGACATCATGGGGGGGGGGGGCAATCACTAATGACATTAGTTGGAGAGCACAAATTAAGTGTTACATTCACTTCTAAGGTAAAAAAGACCACACAAAAAGAGATTAACATCATACATGATAGGAATCCTTTAGCAACCATCTCCAACTTGCATTATTCACATCATTCGTAGGAAAAGCAAGTTTATCAAAATCAACATTATTTGGATATTGACCGGCATCCGAGTCGAAAAGGTGCCATAGAGCACAATTCAATACAACTTATACATCATAATGAACTGGTGCAGTTTTGTAAACAGTATAGCGATAGAATACACAATTATATTGTTAACACCTCCAATAGGCTGATTTTATACCTTCAACTAATAGAGTAATAGATCCTTAGAACAGAGTGGTAAAATAATATATAAAGCCATACATGTACAAATGTATAGTAAGTGAACACAAAATGAAGTATTAAGTCTGATATGACATCACAATTAGCAGCTGTAACTACCTGATTAAACATCCCTAATGAATACACATTGTGAGTGCCTCAATGAACACATTATCGTAAATGATCCATCATCTACTTGGTAACATTTTCTGAGGGTATATACATAATACAGTATGCTATATACGTTGTTTGCAGTATATTCATTGACATGTGAGAAACATGTAAAACTGCCATTTTGATGTAGAAGTTGGAAGTTCATGACAGCAGTCATATGAGATTAATCATAAGAAGGATTAATGTGTACAATTGAATCCTCATACCATAGGTTTGTTGTGATTATGAAGGCATTTTTTTTTTTTATAATTATGTCTACACCTTCAAATCATGTTACCATATTTGTCCCTTCATATAAACCGTTGACATTATCTCACTGCAGAATTGACACTCTATGCAAATGATATCCCTTCACCATACCACCCACTATCTATCAAAGCAGAAGAGTTGTACATATCCAAATGGTCTCTGCGCCGTCATTATAGTTGACCTCATTCTCGGCACCTGTGATTCACAGTTAGTCATTGAGCTACACTTCAAACTACATTCTCCCATTCGCACACACAGCTTAAGGTACTGTTGATTCTAGTAAGGCTATGGTCTATGGAGTTTAGTAAGAATGCCCTTTGGGTGTAGTGGCGCCCCTGCACCTTCTTTCTCTCCTTCACACGTCACCATCCTCGATGCGCGCCAGCTGCCTCTCCAGAAGCTCAATCCTCTGGCCCTGAGCGAGCACCACCGAACGCAAGGCCTTCACCTCAGCTAGCACTTCACTCAACACATCCTCCTGAGAGGGAGAAAGAAGGATAGGGAGGGAGAGCGATTAAGGGAGGGTAGAGGTAAAACAATCAGCATGATTTTGTTAGTGAAAGAACAGTCACGTGATTTCCTAAATCCACACAGGAAAGTTCTCTCTCACCTCTCTCTTCACCCTTTCAGATGCACCCTCTGCCTCTCGGATGACCTTTGCCTGCCCCACCCCATCGCCCTCAGTCTCCCTGGTGACAGGGGTTGCAGTGGGAGAACCAGTATTCCCAGCTGGCTGAGGGCTGGAGGTGGACCCTGCCCCGGACCCCTGCGATGGCAGCTTCGGCTTGTTCTTGAGGGTGTCTCTGTGCTTTGAAGGGGGTGCTGAGTACCCCCCACTCAGGGAGACCAGCTGGGGTGGTGCGTCCTGCCCGGCGATCCACTCTTCGGCCAGGAGAGAGGGCTCTAGCCCAGCAGTGTCCGGATACAAATCCCCCTGGAATAGATCTGACTGAGGAAGCAAGAGAAAGACTGGGTGACATTACTAATTAAACTTTGGTACAAACTTTTTTTATTTAAACATCCATAGAAATTGGATTTTTGCATACACCACACTTTGGGTATTAACAATAAATAAGAGTATATGGCTCTAATTATTCAGAATTTCATGTGTTCTCTAGCTAAACGTGTAAATAGCTTACCTTACGTGGCACTGTCATAGAAATGGGCTCTACTTTCCTTTCATGCAGTTTGTAGAACCTGTGAAAGAGGAAGGGATGAATCACAGTGGGATAAGATGACAGAGGGATGGTGTGAAGGAAGGAGTGTAAGAGAGAGAATAAAAGATGTATTACTCGGGACCAGGACAGCAAAATAAATTATCAAGAAACATGCTGAAAGACCTGCTCACCTAGCGATTTCACACTTGTTGACATCCACACCCCTCTTACTGAGAAATCCTGCACCTCGCTGAGGCTCCTTACTACTATACAGGCTGAGGAAATGAACATAGGGTGACTCATCTGTCACCTCAAAGTACCGGATGGTGCAGTCCCCCTGAGAGATAACAAAAAATAATGGGACTGTCTGAAGTACACACCATGACCCTGTAAATATGCATCCAGCTGAGTCAGTTGGTAATCAGTGTTATTTCTGCAATGTGCTTAGAGCAACAGTTGTGGTGTGGGTAGGTGTGCTCTACCTTTCCACACAGGTAGATCATGTTAGTGTCTGGGTCATAGTAGGGTATGAGAACTCCATTACTCGTGTCCATCTCCTGCACTGCCATCGGCTCAGAGAGATCTCTCTGCAATAAAGATGGATATCATTAGAATACCTGCACTGGCATGACACATCAGCACAAACCCCTCGTCTGCCATGAGTAGTCAGAGTGCTATGTTATGTGACCACGTCAATATTTCTAGCACTTCCATAAGCTCAGAGAGGTAATGAAATTAATGTTTCTCACCGTATCCCACAAGGCCATCTGCCTCTCGCTCATACGGCTGAACCCTGTGGTAAGGATCTTCCCGTCAGAGAGGAACACGGCTCTCATAGGCCTGGTACCATCATGGATCTTCTCCCTCACCTGAGAACCACGTCAAACATCAAACGTATAGAGCGGCATCAGTGTCAAGCAGTTACATTATCTGCAGACAGTACACAAGAGGAAAATACGATATATTTGACTTAGAAGTGATGATTGCTGCGTATAATTTTTATTGCCACCAATGGTCTCTTTCTCTCAGTTAAACATAATGAACTGAAGGATGCTGTGCTTTGGTGTCTTTTTTGTTGGTTTGTTCAATTAATTCCCAATCATTTGCATGTGTATACAGGAAGCACCTTGAGGACGATCCCCCGTCGTGGGTCAATGACGCGCAGAGCCTTGTCTTTGCAAACTGTGCAAATGGCACTGCCCTCCCTGTTCCAGCACACACTGTAGATCAGGTCAGGGTGGGCATCACTCAGCTGGTACACTAGCTCCCCCGTGCCAACGTCCCACACACAGACCAGGTTATCACAGCCTGAGTGACAGAGAAAGGGAGAGGGAAAAAGAAAGAGAGAGAGAGAAAGAGAGGGAGAGAGAGAGAGAGAGAGCAAGAGAGAGAGAGAGACAGTGAGCAAGAGAGAAAGACACATTTTAAAATCTCAAGACATCTTATTAGATACATAATCCACAACATATACAATTTCACAGACATAACACTCGAAAAAACACACGTACACAACATCTAAAAACATGCATAGACAAAACATGCAAATGTTCAGGCATAACATATGGAAATACAGACACAACCTTGTAAACATTTGCACAGATCCAACGTACAATATAGACATAATATCACAAGAAACAGACAATTGGCCCAAACATTTGAAACATTCTTATGCCCTCTTCAGGGTACTTCATTTTGTGTTAACAATAACCACATTTTCCTTCAAACTTGCACTGCATACTGTTAATTGCAGGATGGAAATTCAATTCCTTGCTTGTATAATGCATCGGGAATTGAACATGCTGTCATGGAACACCTCCTCAGTGAGTTTAGAGCTGTCCCTCAACTCTCACTATTCACAATTACTAAAACATGTTAGCTTTCTCTATATAAGTCACCAGAGGTCCAATGTTAAAAACAGGGAGGACTACATGTCTACCTTTTCTTGAGTTCTCCTTATCCCTCACAACCATCGATATGAAAGGCTTGGGTAGTGAACATAGGGGCCTGGATGGTTTTAACAGGGAGGTAGTTATACAGACTGTCAGAGGAGCAGATAGATGAGGTTACCTGCAGTTAGGAGGATGTTGAAAGCTGTTGGGTGCCAGGCCAGAATCCCCACTCTCTTACTGTGTCCCTCCAATGTCACCACAGCCTCCGTCATTGGCCCAGTCAGCCCCCCATCAGGGATTTGCCAGACCTTCAACAAACAATGAAGGTGATGACAAAGCTTTGTTACAAGGTACAACATATAACTGACCATCTTCCAACAGATTGTACCTCCTGGCTCTTTATCTCAACACACTGCCATATTCTCATGACGGGACATATGCATGCATGTGGCAGCTATTAAGACTGTTATCTTCACATCAGCTACCTTCACACTGCAGTCCTCAGAGGCACTAGCGATGATGTTGTCATCATGTGGACACCATTGGACGTCCAGCACTGGAGCTGCATGTCCACACACAGTGGGAGTGGCCTGGTCAATTCTGCCACTCTGAAGAGAAGAAGATGTAAGATGAGTCAAAATCCTTGCTGGATTTCAATACTAACAGTGGTATTAGTTTCCAATGTTATATTCCCTTCTTCTCACCAATCCAGTCATTTCAGATGAGGGTGCATTAGGACATGAAGGATGTCATACTCAAAGTACTGATCCAATGGTTACATTGCATCTGAATATGGATGGAGAAGGTGAAGTGGTCAAGCTCAAACCTTGCTGATTGGCAACACCAGGAATGCCCCTCCTCCTCCAGCTTCGATGATGACTGCAACAAATTTGGGGTTCACAGCGCAGAGGGGCCCATCCCATGTCACACGGGATACTCTGACATCATCGATACAATGCTCGGCCTTTGATGCTTGGGCAAAGACGTGCCTAAATTTGCTCTGTCTGACCACACCTCTTCGGAATGACATGACTGCAAAAGAAATACGGTACCATAACTTCATCCACAACATAACTTCATACAGAACATTTTCTTGCTGTGCCGTTTTCACTATGTGAACAGGTTACCAAAAAAATCACATTCAAAAAAGAATGTGGAATTACAAAGTTACCACACTAGAGGTTCCCTCAAACATTTTTTAGACATCTTTAAGAGCAACTGAATATGACTGTCAAGAGTCTGTCAAATTTGCCTTGTTTGAAAGGATCACGTTTGTCGTAATGTCATAAATAAATCTTGCTGCTTATGTGTATCCCTTCTAGCTCAAAGTGCACAATTTGGCAGTGATGATTAAGATAACCAACAAGTTAACGAGTTTATTTGGTTATTCTGTAACATTTAATGAACATTAATGCTGAAAAAGTAAATCAATCATTAATCACATAAACCAAATTCCCACATACTGAGGCAGTTCTAAAGAACAGTCAAGGCTCATTGGACAAGAGGACATGATCCGCCTGAAGCCAAAACAGAGAAAGGGGGTTGAGCACAGATGACCATTGAGTGAGGGTAGGGGGTGTAATTCTATACTTGTGGAGGGGTGCTGCCTAATGCTTTCAGTTGCCTGTGCATGCTACAGTGTAATCATTAGTGTTATCATGTGTTAACTACATTCAAACATAATTGCATAGTAGTGATAGTAGGCCTAGTACATGAGCATTGTTGGGTTGGCATGTTGCCAGATCATTTGAATGTGAAAAATAAATGTCAGGGGGAGTGGAGTCTTTTGCAAATGGACGACTTGCACATCATTATGAACACAGAAATGAATAGAAATGGTAGGACCAAAAATATAATTTCAAATAATACTGAAGGGGAATGTAGCACAAAATAAAAAAGCAATGATGGGGAAAGCGTGTGGTGGTTAAATGATAGTAAATTCGGTAATATGAGATAAGCAAAGGGAAAGAGCACAGCAAGCCAGTTTACAAAGAAGGACATATATATTTGCAATAACTGTACCTCGATTTCAAGCTGCCTCTTAATTGGAAAAAAAAGGCCGAAGACTCGACCGTGACAAGAGGAAGCCAATAAAATAATCCTCCACCAACAGTAACTTAATCCTTTCCTATGTCGGAGTGTCGGCTACACAGACGACCTACCACGATGGCAGTAAATATGTTGCACTTGCAGTTGAAAAATACAGGTGATAAATACGGTCATGAAAAATACAGAGGCGCAGCGTATAATCCTGATGTACAAATATTTTCCGCCCGGTTTGTGAAAAAACGTGTATCTGTGATGGAATATTTAAGCTGAGCAAGCATGTCAAGATGCAATAAAAGATCCGCAAATTAAAATGAAGACGACGACAAGGGAAGAGTGACCGAGGAATGATGGGCGTGCAAATGGGAGAAGGAAATACTGACAGTACGCACTCCGTGTTGGAATGATTAATGTTTGGTATAGAAATCCAGACTTCCGCCCCTGGCAGGATATAGTGGATATGAGGATGGCGTTGTTGTTCTCATCGCCTACAACAGTATTATATTGGATTGGCTGTTATACGAAGTACTGGCTGCTTGAATACAGAGCAAGCTGTTGCTGTAAATGTGTCATGCTGTGGTGTGTCTCAGCCAACTAGACGCATATTCTCTCTTGACTTGGACACAATATGCAATGCCCTTGTTGCCTGGCCGTGGCATGTGCGTGTCGCTTAATTTCAGCAAGACCTAGGGGTGGCAGAAATACAGAATCCAAATTAGCCCCCAGGAAAATCTCCTAAAGTGTGAGAATGTTTCAGAACCTGGCTAGACAATTATATCTTGATCGCTGCTCACCAGATTATGTTTCAGAATGTGAACTGGGATCCGATACCAGGACAGTTCCACTACCCCTTCGTCTATCAATAAAGCTACAGGTACAGTGAACAGTGTAACACAGGTAGCCCGGAGCCGTCTCCTACGTTATCATACAAACTATCGCGGGAATTATTTTGCGCGAGCCGCCTCGTTTCATTACTTTGAAAGAGGCTTGCCATGCGACAATTTCTAATGTTCGAATATTCTTCGAGCCGCATCTGATACAATGTTTCAATGTTCTCTTTAAAAGTTTCTCGTGTTATGTCTGTTCAAATATCTGGCTAATCACTGCAAAAATGCTAATGTGTAACACCACGTCTGAGCTTAGGGCTTCGCTTAAACTTTAGGCTATACTGTATTTATAAAATAACACATGAAAGCAGACACGACGCAGGAGTGATTAGGGACTTTAGCTTTGATTAGGGGACCTTCTTTTGTAAGTTGCTTGCTAACTAACTAAGATGAGATCTAAGCGGGTGTACTCTCTTTAGTAAGATTGACAGGCTAATTCTATACAAGAGCGCCATCTAGCGTTGTCCCTCTTTGCAAAGAGAATGCATGTCTTACTACATGACTTCCACAAGGAGGCACACATGAACCACTTTTTCTCTTTAGACAAGTCAGCGACTGGTCTTGGTTGTCACTGAGATATGGGGGACAAGCAAAACATTTTATCATGAATCTCTCTTAAAAACATATCTATTCTAGCATGTAATTATTTTAAATGTATTTATTTATTTGTTTGAAATATTATTTGATTCGTTTTATTTGATTTCAATGACTTGCCTGATTCTCAATTAATTTATTATTTGAACGTTGCCTTCTTTCTGTTTAGAATTTTACTTATGCGGATGTATTGTATCGTCTTCTCTTGTTTAGTAGGGCTTTGTAATTTAGTATTTGTAAAATAGTATTATTATTAGTTAAGGTTGGGGAGTTTTGTAGACAGTGTTGTAGCCAACTTCAAAGGGATAAGTTCCGTCCTAATGCAACAGGTGGCTCCGTGGCGCAATGGATAGCGCATTGGACTTCTAGGCAAACACTAGCAAAGTGATTCAAAGGTTGTGGGTTCGAGTCCCACCGGAGTCGTATTTTTTTCCTACTAAATTAAACCTATACATAGAAATACGTTGTCTATCCAACAACAGTGCGAAAATCAATCACAGGCACGTTTTGTTTTAACCGAGACAAGCGTTAAGAAGTGCATATTATGAAAGAGACTTTACTACCCTCTGATCTGATCGTCCCCCGAGTGTATCCCTCAAATCTGTCCGTTAAAAAAGCTGGACGACATAACGCCTGCGATAATATTCATGCTATACTGCTGTACAGTTGGTAAATAAAATGTTATTCACGTATGGTTGCACAAAAAAGTGTTTGAGTGTGTTTTGTTTTGTTGTGCGATATTTTTCACTGCCTACAGTTTAAGAGGAACCAACCAAGCGGAGATAAAAAATGATCTACCTAATTTCTTGAAGGAAAAAGAAAAGTGTGGCACCGGGTGTAACCAACGAGCTAACATTAGCCTAGTTTAGGTGTAGCTAACTAGTATAATTATTATAACGCTAGTGCAATGTGTTGTGTATGACATACACTATTTAGCACTTTCAGTAAACTGCTATAAAGCTAGCTGAGTTAGCATTTTAGGTGGTTGTCCCGTGATGTCATCGTCAGCCTAGCTATCAGCTAGCTGTCAAAGTTAGCTGTGTGACTTCACCGGGTGTCTGGTTGGCTGATCTCACATTACGGACACGTCAAGGTAAACAGATGTGGTAGCTAGCCACCACCAGCTAATTAGTCATTCCGTGTGAACTTCCACTACTTTATATTGCTAACCCTAAATGTAATATAGCCTGCCAGTCAGTTAGTTGTTCGTATAGAACCCAAAACACCATAGCCATTGATTTAGTAACTGTGTAGTAGCTAACCTGTTAATTTTATTTAGCTGAACAACCAGCTAACATAACCCAAGTCGGACAGCTCAAGGGTATGACTAATTCCTGGAATCGAAATGTCCCGTGTAACGTTCTGTACCGTTCAATGTTACGTCGTACCAATTGTGTAAATGTAACTTTCATAAATTCCCTAATGGTCAGAGAAGCCCCCAAGAGAAACAAATATATGAATGAACGCGAAACCTTCGTTACATGTGTTAAACCATGTTCCATGGGACTGAAACATGTTATTCCATTCCAGCAATTAGACAGACCCTGGCACAATTCCCTACCTACTGCCCCTCTGCTTAATTTAGCATTAACTGAGTGAGTTAGCTGACTGATTCAGCAAATAATTTACATTAATCATTGAGGTTTTCACAGTGGAAGCTACTGATTCAGTTGGTTTTAGTTATTCTCTTTACCGGCATCACCCACCAATTAAAACAGTTTGTTGTGCTTTGCCAATGCTTAGTTAGCAGGCTCTCGGATTTGACAATAGGCCTATATGACATGATAATACATGTAGCCTAACTAGCCTTATACAGAACCAGCATTATACCGAGATTGGGGTGTTTATTTTGTTTAATGTTAACATTAGCTATGTCCAGTAGTAATTATAAACATAGGCAAACTGTGTATGTGATGTAATAGTGATCCTTGCCCTTTGACTGGCTAAGTCAACAACACTCACTGCCAAAGTATTGCTACCACAGACAATAAATTAGTGCACTGCTATTTTTTGTTTTAAGAAACTACAGGTATGTTTATTCTCTGACGTCTTTACTTCACTCTAGGCCCTGATCTGAATTTTGATTTGGGGGGCTGTAATGTCAGAGCCCAAAACCCCTACAACAACCCCAGCTGGTGACACTTACAAAGGCTGGGTGTTTAAATGGACTAATTACATCAAGGGATACCAGCGTAGGTGGTTTGTCCTGAGCAATGGCTTGCTTTCCTACTACAGGTAAGATGTTGATGTTTTGCAGCATATTATTTTCTTGAAGGACACTGATACAGTAGCCTATCACACTATTATAAACTGCTGTATTATTTTGGGATGAAATACATAATATCCTCCATATTTGGTTATGTATATATGTTGCAACTACCATGGATAGAAAGGGGAAGCTGCTTGTAAATGTAATGTACATTTCTCTTTTCTTGCAGAAAGGGCATGGCAAAGCTATTCATAGATTCCATTTTGGTCTTAACTATTTTTTTAGTTCAAAGCTCAGCAGTGTCTCTCACCAAACACATCATGTGCATACAACTTTTGACCCTGTTGGTGATCTAGCGATAGGTTCAGCAAATATGTAAAGAAGCTTTGTCTCCTTGTTTGTCAGAACCCAGGCAGAGATGGGCCACACATGTCGGGGCACCATCAACCTGGCCACGGCAACAATCTCTGTGGATGATGCGTGCAACTTTGTCATCTCCAATGGTGGGGCACAGACATACCACTTGAAAGCCAGCTGTGAGGTGGAGAGGCAGCGCTGGATCACCGCTCTGGAGCTGGCCAAGGCTAAGGCTGCACGCATGCAGGCTGAGTCTGGTAAGATATTAGAGAGAGAGAGAGCATTTGAAGATTACAAAACTTGTGGAGATGGGGCTTAGTGCCTTATCACAGCCACAAATATTATTAATATTAGGTTTTTATTGGCTTTCCTCATGCTTCATCTAGCAACCATACTAGCTGATTAGAATTTTCAACATCACTGTTGTTCAGTGGACTCCAACTGCTTTTAGGTTGCCTCATAATCAGTAGTAGTGGAGTCAGGAGTGATAAAGGAGCATTATTAGTGTCTATGTTTATGTAACAACATTCCTTCTCATCTTCCTCCTCAGATGACTCTGGGGACGACTTCTCTTCGTCCTCTCCCCCTGCCCCACCAGGACAGGGCGGAGGGGCTCAGAGCTCAGAGGTCCAGTCCACCCTGAGAACACTGGGCAGCAAGGTGGAGGATCTTAGCACGTGCAACGACCTCATCTCCAAACATGGCTCCGCCCTCCAGAGGTCAGTCCAATCTCTCCTCCTTTTGGTCTGATTGGTCAGCTGATTGTTTCCATTTGCTCGAAGTGATGAGTTTCTCATGTCTCTTCTCTGAGTGAATATCAATGGAGAGTGCTGAAACACCTCTGATCTCAACACACACACACACACACACACACACACACACAATATTTTGGTTATTACTTTTTCACTCAGGTATGACTGAATAGTCATGTGGTATTGATCTATCCACGAAATGTTCTCCGGGTCAAACCATTTGTTCCAGGGATATGCACATTCATTGTCCTGAATCTGGTCTCCATCAGGTCCTTGTCTGAGTTGGACAGCTTGCGCCTCACGGGAGAAGCCGGGGACAAGATTCGGCAGGTGACAGAGAGAGCCACACTGTTCCGCATAACCTCTAATGCCATGATCAATGTGAGTGTGACTGCACCACCAACTTCGACTCTGCTCAAACTGTGTAGCCTAATTGCTAGAGATTGTACACACTTCAACAGAAAGAAAGCTGTCAGCCTAAATGTATTTCTGCCCATTTGTGCCTCCACCCCCTAGTGTTGGCTTGCTCATAGTGGATGTGCCCTCTTTGAGTATTCCAGTAATGGTTCTTCAGATGTGACTTTGTAGTTCGCTGTTTTGAGTGTTGTATGAATGTTGCAGTGACGTATCTCTGCTCTTTCTCCAGGCATGTCGTGACTTCCTGGCGCTGGCCCAGGCTCACAGTAAGCGCTGGCAGAAGGCCCTGCAGGCTGAGCGAGACCAGAGAGTGCGACTAGAGGAGACCCTGGAACAGCTAGCTAAGCAGCACAACCATCTGGAGAGGGCCTTCAGGGGAGCCTCGCACAGCAACACCACTGCAGACAGCAAGGGTAAGGCTTTTACCCCAGAACCATACCTCTTAACCTTTACCTTTGACCCTTTGCTTGGAGAAGGCCTTTAGAGGGGACATTTAGACTTAAAACCACCATATTCTCTAGACATGATAAGGCCCTGTGAACCTGTAAGTATAGTTATTACTCTCTAACTTAACTGTAAAGACAGAGAAGGCCTATATTGGGTCCCAACCGAGTAACTCCACCACAGACGCTACTGTGTCCTAGTGCAGTGGTTCCCAAACTTTTAACAGTCCCCCCCTGCCGGTTATTTTGTAGGCTAATTGATATTCTATGAACATTATCCCTTGCATATTAGACATTGTGATAATATTATTCTGTTGGATAGGGTGCATGCATTTATTTTTGGTACTGAGACTGCAGTCGGCTATTCAACAGGACTGTTTGGGAAGGTAAATCACAGGTTTATTTAGCGTACCCCCTAGATCGATCCACATACCCCACTTTGACAATAGTGGTCCTAGTGGATAGTACTAGGAATTGACGTACAAAATTGATTGATTGACATTCACAAAATTGACATTGATGATTGCAATTATGTATTGCCTTGGTTCTGCTATGAAGTTGTTCTTTATAGAATTGTATGTTAGAAAATCTGCCCCTCTCCTCTCAGGGTTGGCCCAAGGTAAGGGAGAAGCGAGCGACGAGGATGATGACAATGAGTTTTTTGACGCCATGGAGGAGGCCCCAGAGTTCATCACAGTCCCTGCAGACCCCCAGTTCCACAAGTCAGTGTACTTTGAAGTTACTCAGCTGGACCTATATGGTCTGTTATAAAGTTATATAGGTGAAGTCTTTTAAAGGGAATTTCCCCCAACAGTCATTAGGCCTCATGTCCATACCCAAAGTATATTTGATTTGAGTAATTTTCATGTATCACTGTGAAGGGGCAGTTGACAATGTTATGATGATGATGATGATGTTGTTGTTGTTGTTGTTGTTATAGGGTTTTATTTTCATCACATTTATACCAATTGAATCTCTGTTTTTTGTGTCCCCATTAGAAGGTCGAGTAGTAATGTCAGTGGTTTCAACAGTGAAATCTGCCCAGATGATCAGTCGGTAAGTCTCTGTCACATCCACACTCTGGCCCAGCCACATCATGTTTTCGTAAGCAAGCAGGAAGACGGTTAAGTTACACAACGCCCTCATAGTAGAACAAGGTTACCTGTGCCGTATGCATTTTTCTGTCTACCCAGATCAGTCTGAGAGGTGTGTAAACAACAAGCGTTGCAGATCATTGCTGTGCTGCTAAAACCCCAAACCCTCCTATTTTACAGTAAAATTACATTTCTAAGGGCAGTTGCTTAGCTTAACTGTCTTGGTTACTTTTACTGAAATGCAACACCATGTTTTCCACATTTTTTACCCCGATTTGTTGGGCCCACCAAATCACAATTACTGGTTGCTGCTTTAACTGTCAGTTTGTTCACCTTTAATCGTCCTCCACTATTAATTGGTTGTTCACAGCTCGACGAGCAGCCGCTAGCAATCAATCAAGATTCTCCATCTCAGGATGTAGAGCCAGTGCGGAAGCGGCGTACTCGCATCCCAGACAAGCCCAACTATTCGCTCAACCTGTGGAGTATCATGAAGAACTGCATCGGCAAAGAGCTGTCAAAGATCCCCATGCCTGTCAGTACAACCACATAACTCTCTTGTTGTTCCCAAGTATACACGCATTGACTTGCCACAACAGTCATAAATCACAATATTGGCTCACATAGCATATTCCCTCTCTCCCCTTTGGCAGGTGAACTTTAACGAGCCGATCTCTATGCTCCAGCGTCTGTCTGAGGACCTGGAGTACTATGAGCTGCTGGATAAAGCAGCCAAGTGCCAAAGCTCCCTGGAGCAGCTGTGCTATGTGGCAGCCTTCTCTGTGTCCTCCTACTCCACCACAGTCCATCGCACAGGGAAACCCTTCAACCCCCTATTGGGAGAGACCTATGAGCTGGACCGCCGGAGAGAGAGCGGCTACAGGTCACTGTGCGAACAGGTGAGAGGATGGAGCCAGAGGAGAGAAAAAGAAACTATGAACTATGCTCTTATCAGGGGGAGGGAGGGAGGAAGACTGGGATAATAGAGAGATGTGGGTAGGTGGTGTAAACAAGAAAGTTAGTGGGGACACTGAGGGCTATTTTTGAATATGTGAGATAAAGTGAAGGCAGACTTCAATGCAGAGATCCCTATGAGCTATTTAAATTGTATATTAAAAAAACATATTAAAGTAAGAATGATTTGATAATCCATTTAATATTTTGTAATATAGTCCCATGCAAAGTTTTCAGTTTAACATTGAATGATAAGACAGATGATCATCATGAGGCAGCATGCTATGACCTTGGGCTAGCTCAGTTATATTAAGACACTTACTTGTTTGAGATTAAGAGATTTCGGCCTTGGATTTGGATGAAATCTTTTCTAAGTGTTATTCTTACTATCTTTACCTTTCTTTCTCTCTCTTCTTCTCCCTCTCTCAGGTGAGTCACCACCCCCCGGCAGCGGCGCATCATGTGATCTCTGATCGAGGCTGGATCCTGAGGCAGGAGATCACTGTTGCCAGCAAGTTCAGGGGAAAATACCTTTCAATCATGCCTTTAGGTATGAAGTCAAATCATGCATTTAGAATAGGGGGGTAGGGTTTATTACACTGATGATGCATTTAGTAGAGGGTGGGTTACACCTATTCATATCCACCATGTCAGTGGGTAAACACAGCACTAAATACATTTCCAACACTACTGCGTAAATATAGTTCTTTGAATTGATTTACAACTGGTTTAATATATAAAATATATTTAATATATAAATATCACTTATTCGTGACTTTCCTGTAGGGACGATTCATGCCATCTTTGAGAAGAGCAACAATCATTACACCTGGAAGAAGGTCACTACCACTGTGCATAACATCATAGTGGGCAAACTGTGGATCGATCAGGTGAGAGCAACCAGAGGGTACTCTCAACTAAGGCAGTACTGTAACTGTTATTATATGTTCTTTGATCAAAAGTTGTTGTTTCTTGCAAATGGTGAGCACCACATGTTTTTTAGTTAAGCCTATTCCCATCATTTGTCTCTCTTCATCTCTCCCTCCCCTTCAGTCAGGAGAGATTGACGTGGTGAACCACGAGACAGGGGATCGCTGTCATCTGAAGTTTGCTCCTTACAGTTACTTCTCTAGAGACGTGGCGAGGAAGGTAGGAGACAAATGGCATGAGACTGAGAGACTAGAAACACAACTTTCCTATTATGGGTTTACACTTTCACAACATGGGTCAAACTATGGTTTTATGAACTGGTTTCTCACATCCACCCTCCTCCTCAGGTAACAGGCGTAGTGACAGACAAGGATGGGAAGGCCCACTACGTGCTGTCAGGGACTTGGGATGACAAGTTGGAGTTCTCCAGGGTGATGCAGAGCAGCCGGGGAGGAGAGAACGGCACAGAGGGCAAACAGAAGACTGTCTACCAGACCCTCAAAGCCCGTGAGCTGTGGAAGAAAAACCCTCTGCCGTTAGTACTGTCTTATTATTGCATGTTGGCTGTGTGTTTTTGTGTTTGTGTGTGTGTGTCATGAGTTTCAGTAAATTTTGTCCCTAGAAAGGCTTAGCATTACTTTATCTGCCTAGTGTTTGATATTGGAAATGTGTTGTATCCATCAGCAATTACATTTTCTATTGATTTCTTTAATGTTGGAATCAAGTCCTTTAAAAGCCAGTCTCTCACTCCCTCTTGTGTTCTTTCTCTCTGTAGTGATGGAGCGGAGACCATGTACTTCTTCACCTCCCTGGCACTGACACTGAATGAGCCAGAGGAGGGTGTGGCCCCCACAGACAGCCGGCGACGCCCTGACCAACGGCTGATGGAGGCAGGGCGATGGGATGAGGGCAACACCGAGAAACAGAGGCTGGAGGAGAAACAGCGCATCGTCCGCCGTGAGAGGGAGAGAGAGGCCGCTAGTCAGCGCACTGCCAGCCAATCAGAGGAAGGTAGGATGGAATCTTTTTTACCTTTCTATCTCTTTCTAAATAGAAATGCTAAGGATAACACTTCAAACTAAGGTCAAAACTGAAACAATTTTTTTAACCCCTTTTCTCTCCCGCAAGCTGTCGATGAGGACTCTTTTACTGACCCTTCTCTGAAAAGCAAGTATTCCCCCTTTAGCTTTTTTCTGTTCCTTTTTTCTCTCTCTTCCATCTTCCGTTTCAACCACTGATTTGTTGAAAGCAGTCTAACTGAGCAATCGCAGTGCAATCTTTTCCTTTTTTCTTCGGTGGTTCTAGAGCACTAAAGATTATGTAAACATTTTTTCCATCAGGCACTCATCAGGACAACTACACAGCACAGTGGTTTGAGCGCTACGAGGACCCTGTGATGGGTGAATCCACTCACATCTATAAGGGAGGCTACTGGGAGGCCAAGGAGAGCAGCAGCTGGGAGTCCTGCCCTGACATATATTGACCTCATCAATGTCATTGACTGTTTCATGCTCCAGTTGATGATTCTCTCCATTGGTTCTCTGTTCTAAGAGAGCTAGAGGATGAAGAATGCATTTTGATCCTATGGGAGAACAGGGTCTTCCCAGGGCCTGGTTCCATTTTGGTCCCACCACTTGCTCTAGACCTTAGCCCTTTGATGGTCGCAGATCTGAAGTGACTGGAAAGATGAAAGAAATATAAAATACATTCTATTTTATTAGAGGGCTATGTGGAGCCATCACCATATTGCTTTCACCTATCCAATCTCTACAAACACAATCCAATATCTACAAAAACGATGAAAAGGGCTGATGGACCAAAATGAAGCTTTTCGTTCTTTGTAATGGTCATCCCTCTCCTCTCTCTCTCTTTGTCATTGCTGGAGTGGGTCAAGAGCAGAGGAGGTTTGATTGACACCTCACCCTACCATGTTGTGCCGATAACGCTCTTCTTTTAGATACTGTAGTGTTCCTCTCTTCATCCACAGCCTTGTGGTTTGTGTGAAAAGGTTTTTAAATGGGGTGAAACTTTAATATAGTTAATGTCATTAAAGCATTGATTGGTGGCCTTCAAAAAGTTTGTAGAGGGTTTCTTCTTTTGATTAGTGTCTTTAACTAATAATCTGAAGGTTCCAGTGTGTTTGTGTGTATGATTGCATATCTGTTCTTCCATTGGAGGCTTTATGAACACATCTCTGTACTGCCATCATGCAGTATCAATACAAATCAAGTGGGTCTCCAGAATACTGTTTCCTTTCCTCACAGTAGATGAAGTAGTTGGTTTTCTTACCCTGGCCTTGTTTTTCTCATGGTCTACGCTCATTGAAATTATGAGATGGTGCAATTAACTTTATATTTTTTATTTGAGTGCTCTTGGTTGATACTCTTGTTAGAATTACACATCCTTTCTTTGCTGGTTCTTTGCCTCTTGAGCCAGTGGCCGCTCTCATCCCAATGAAGTCGATACAATGCAAACGAATCTTAAAAATTAAAGGGCAGAAGTTATTCAAACCAGCATGATGGCAAACCCATTGTTCCTGAGCTGAGAAAATGCATATTTGAATGAAGTTCAAAGTAATTTAGTTAAAGTCCTCTTTTTACAGAGTAATGATTAAATCACATTATTTAAAAGCATTTCCACTGCCCAGGAACAATGTCTTTAGTCACTTTATGTAATTAATTGAAAAGGGTAGCAGTCGAAGCTACACATTGTATTAAAAGTCATTATAAAGAGTGTTGTTATCTGGTAAAATACTCTGTTTGTGTTAGTGTAGTATAAGAGAGCATGGTATGAGTAACTTTGACAATAGTGAGTGAAGAATGAGAGGAAATGTATTCAGTGGTGGAAAAACTCACTAAACCAGTGGCTCACTTAACTGGTCAACAAATGTGAGTGTTTTGATGAGTACATATGCAAGTGTGTGTTTTTTGACACCAAAAAATATGGGATTTACTGTGTGTGAGTTTCATAACAACTTTATTTGTAAGTGTACTTAAAATGAAGAATAAAGAAACAAATAATTTAAAAACATTTAAATAACTGATTTTATATGTATAGAACATGGTAAAATAATAGGGTAACGCCAATAATGGTAAGGTAGGCTTTTTTGTTTTTTTGTCTTATTGCTTTCTTCTTATATTAATTGAAGAGGAATGTCTTCAATTCCCTGAGGGAGATCCCTTTCAAAACTAATCATAATGTGTGTGAACATGCATATGACAGAGTATTGTTTGTATTAAGTAATTACTGGTATGTCAAACAGGTTGCTTACACAAATGTTTCATACTTTTGTCCTTCATTTTATTTGTTCTATTTGCAATATTTTTCACTGTTATTAATTGGATAACAAAAAGAAAGTTGTTTGCCAAATCACTTCTATAAAAAATATATCTATGTCCTCTTGTCTAGTGCAAGCCTGTGCAACATTGATGGAGACGACTTAAGATTGATGACAATTAAATAAAAAGCAAAGTAAACTCTTGTTGGTGTGCATCCCTGAAACTTTTTTGAGTGCTTGATTGTGTCATAATTTCTTCAACCAAATATAATATTTTATGTGTTAAGTCATAACATTCACTACCCAAGTCATGAAAACATTCTTGATGAAGTTAGCCTAATGTGTGTGGTGCTAGTACTGTATATAGCTTTTTCACAGAGGGGTGGTTACTCACACACATTTCATTCCTCAGAGTTAGATGGGTCTAATGAATCAGACATGAAGAAATACTTCAATCTATTATCTTGTTTGAGAGGTTCTCACCTATGTCTTTGTAGTATATGAAAACATCTATTTTATGACGAGGTTAGCTTTATCTCCCTCCGACGAGTGCTCTTACATATACAGTATGTCATACAGGCCTCCCTCCTGTGTCATGCCAGCAGATTTGCTTTGAGCCAATTTTGAAAGGCTGACTGGAACCTACTATCCTATACATTGGGCAGAGAGAGTGAGGGACCCTGGTTGGGGGGGGCAGCTGTCAGAACCAGGGACAGGGTGAAAGGGAGGGTGGAGTTTCCACACCGCATCGCATTGAGCACACACCCTGCCTGTCTGCGTAACAGTGCAGTCCCAACAGTGCAGTAGTGGAGAGGAGTGACATAGAGAGAGAGTTTGCATAACAGCATACAGGGCGGCACAGACTGTACATTACTATTGAGAGGGAGAGCGAGAGAGGGAGGGATGAGAATGCTGAGTCAGTGAAACGCATGAAAGCCAGGGAGACGGTGGAAGAGGGTGAACCGCAGGAGAGAGGGGAAGGGAAAGATAACAGCAAGGAGAGATTGGGTAAGTCCTACTGTACAGTGTCTTCTTCAAATTAGTACTTGTTAAATTTTACACAGGACCTAGACAGGAGTTTACATAGAATCGAAGTGATGCTATTGCAGTGATTTTGTTTTAGGGGAAAGTTTAAAGGTTTAAACTTTGACGGTGAACTTCAGTTGCCCCTGCACCTTGCTGCAGATCAGGAAAGGTAGCCAAGGTAAGACTTCAACACCATTATTTCTGATTGATTTCTGTTGCAATGGTGTTTGCTGCTGGCATTGTTTATCCGCTGTGTCAACAAGCCAAAGTCACTGATACCTCACCTTGGAGAGAGGATGACAGATGGGAACGACAGGACAAATAACTGGAATGTGAGATCAATATATCAAGTGGCAAGCCAGCCTTTGATATATTCTCAAGATTTAACATTTAGTAGTATATCATAAAGATAATGGCCTAGCAGATGATATTAAGCAGATACTGGTACTTAGCATAGAAGACATTTTAATGTGTGAAGCGTGTATCCAATATATGCACATCCAGAGGTTTCCAGGTTTTCCAGGTCAAGTCACTTGATCAGGAAAAACTTAGGACCCTAATATATACAATACCATATTTGTGATTGTCACCCATCAGATGGAAGGGGAGGTGGTGTATTTGCCGACTGTGTCCCGAGTGGCTGTGTGTGGTGGTACCCATGGTAATGAGCTGTCAGGTGTGTACCTGGTGAGGGAACGGCTGAAGAAGAAGAAGAGGGTGGAGGATGACAATTTGGTCTCGGTGGTGACAGTGATGTCAAACCCGCGTGCCGTCCAGCAATGTCGGAGATACACAGAGACAGACCTGAACCGCTGCTTCACCCATGCCACCCTCAGGTCTGCATGGTGATGAAGATGATGATGATTATGATGTGGATGTGGATGAGGAGGAGAAAATTGAGAAGTTGATGTTGCTAATGATTATTAGATTGACAATGAAAATGATAAACCCAAGATGAAGGTTATGATGATAAGTCTGACTGACAAAGATGAGCATGACATAGGATGAATAATTGGATTAGGATGACTGGGACTCTTTTCAACACCAAGATCTCTACTTTCACTCACTATCTTACTTTCTTTCTTTCTTTCTTTCTTTCTCTCTCACTCATAGTGCTCCTGTGTCAGACAAAACCCCTTATGAGATAGTGAGGTCTCAGGAGCTGAACTCCCTCCTGGGTCCTAAAGGTAGCCCCGAGGCGGTGGAATTAGTGTGTGACCTCCACAACACCACTGCAAACATGGGCTTTTGCCTCATCGCCTACTCAGACTGCGACTGGATCTGCCTGCACATCTTCAGACACCTGCAGGCAAGAGCAAACAATATTTACAGTAATTCAAAGCGGAGAAGGGGTCCAGTAGATTTGAAATCCATTCAATTCAAGAACTGAATAGACAAATTTGCCTCACCACTGTTTTAGGAATTCAATCATTGGAACACATAGCACTTAGGAATTTGGCCCAGAAATGTTCTGAGATTTGAGTTTGTCATGATCTTCTTTGCTATGGGAGGACTGATGATTTGTTATGTTTTTTTAGAGACAGATGGCAGATGTACCTGTTAGGTACATTCACTTTGACCTCCCTCTCAATGAAGCGTATTCCCTTGAGTCTGTAGGCAAACATGGCTTTGGTGAGTTTGTAAGTGGATAGGCTTATTTAGTGTTGTCAAATGTAATTTGGTAAAACTTTACGTTAAATTGCCCCACCTCTGTAGTAACACTATGATAATGATAATTGAGTTCAGTGGCTTCAGTTGTTTACTATACAAGTGGGAATAGTCCATCTTCCACATGTGCAATAACACAAACCGCTCAACTCTATTGACAAACTATGTATGAATGATACATCAGAATAATTTGAAATGCTAGTCATGTACTTGTGTTTTTGTTTCTGCAGCAATTGAGATTGGCCCCCAGCCCCATGGTGTTGTCAGGTCTAATATATTCTCAACAATGCAAGAAGGGGTCCAGCACATGCTTGACTGGGTCCACCTCTTCAACTCAGGTAGGGACTACAACTCCCCAAATCCTTTGCACCATTCTGCAAAGTGCTGCATACAAATTGATAGGTTTAAATGACTTCAATTGACTTTGAATGACTCAATGTTTGTATTGCAAACCCTTATTCTGAAGCCTCAGACTGACCTGTCTCCCCCTCACTCTCTCAGGTACCCAGTTTGAGGGAGGAATAGTGGAGATGTACACTATGGTGAAAAATGTTGACTACCCAAGAGACTGTGAGACCCACAACATTACAGCAGCCATTCATCCTCAACTCCAGGTATACAAGGGACTGAAGCATTTACAGTCGGCTACTGGATTCCAATTGGATGAGCTTATTCATGTAACCTTTACTTAGAAACTACCCTTCCTCTCTCCCCCTCTCAGGATCGTGATTTCTGTCTCCTCCACCATAACGACCCTCTGTTCCTGACTTTCTCAGGAGAGACACTGAGGTATAAAGGGACGGAACCACTCTACCCATTCTTCGTAAATGAATGTGCATACTACGAGAAGGGCATTGCTCTTTCCTTGGCAAGACTGAGGAGTGTGGAGATTCCATCCATTCGGTTGGAAAGAGAATGAGAACAGGAAATTGGGGGATGAGAGGAAAAGTAGTGAGAAAATAGATGAGGAAGGGTTTTACTGGAGTACTTCTGAGAAGACAGTGACTCACAGGATGAACAATAGAAAATTGAGGTTATTTTAAGTTCCTGAAATGGACAATGGATTCATTCAACACATTTTCCATACCTCAGGAATATGGTTGACTGCAAACTGAGAAGCAATGGACCTCCACAATCAACTGTTATGAACTTCAAACAATAAAAAAATCCTTTATTGAAATAACAGCAATTGCAAAATACATACACATTACTGACAGAAGTTACAAGCTCACAATTCAAAATGTTTCACGCTTTCTCACTACTCAAGATAACCAGTTGGAGAATGATCTAATACATTCACAGTAGATTCACTTAAGCACGTCCATACAAAAATAACAACATAAGATTATTTGCCATACATCAGCTACAGTTGAGGCAGAGATACATACAATGGATAGTACATTCTGTTTCAATGATTAAATGAAATCTATAGCATTTTGAAAATGGCCTGGCTGTTACAACTACTTGGCTGTTACAACTACTTATAATTCAAGTTGTCATGAAGAATTATGCCTGCTGTTATATAATGTTCTTGAAGACATGACCTGAAGTCACACTCTTCTTGATGACCATGCAAGATTCAATATTTAAAGGTATTTTATAGCCAAGTAGCTACACTTACACCTATACAGTTAATTGCAAATGTTTACCACTCATTTATTAACTGTTGTAAGTATAGAAACATGTCATATCCAGGACAAAGTCAATGTGAACAAATGCAGCATTGGTTGCAAAGCTCTTGAGACATGGTCCAAAAACAATAAAATATAACCACATTAAATACATTCTTGATGCTCAATATAATAAATTATCATATACAGTAGGGTTTGTGGTTGAATACATTATTACAGTGCCTTCGGAAAGTATTCAGACCCCTTCACTTTTTCCACATTTTGTTGTGTTATACTCAATTTAAAATGGATTAAATTAAAAGAATTTGCCATCAATCCACACACAATACCCCAGAATCTGAATCTGAAAAGGGTCTGAAAACTATCCAAAGGCACTGTATATACAGGAGACTTTGCTATTAGATCTCTGGATTTCTTCATTCTTATATTGTACTGTATGTATCACAGAAGTGGCATTTCTAAATGGTGGAATAGAATTGAAATTAACTAAGAAAATCTAAATTACATCACCACAAAAAAATTGAACACCCTATCAAACAATTAAATACATTTTAAAGTAAATATACTGTAACTAATATCACAGGAGATTAGCAGTATTTTACTAAATAATATGGAGTATTTGGTAAAAAAAAACAACTAAAAAAAAACCTTAATAATTAGCTCATTGTATTTCAAGGGCTTTACACGTTTTACCCTACGTTCTAAATTATTTCTGCAATAGCCGACATATCAATCAGAATATCAAAATATATTCCAGAGGACAGAAAACAAAAACACTCTGATGGGATCAACACAGAAGAAAAACATGTAACGACTATTACTAATAGTATAAACAAGATGATAATTTCTCTGATTGTCAAAATGAAATATTTTGAAACCTTAAATAACACCATAACTTCGCGCAGTACCTAACTTCCCTTTCACTTTTCACTGTGCATTTATTTAGTGCAGCCATGAAATTAGTTTAATCAATGTACCATATTTTAGTGGCCACCGATTATACCCCAAAATCTCTGTACGAAGTGTGGGCAGTGTCTATCACTACAGTGAAACAGTAGCCTACGAGGCAGGTCCAAATGTGGCTGTTATTAGGCAGCCTAGTTATGGCTTGGTTATGCCTAATATTGAAAATATTGTATGGAAAAATTGTATGGTGACCAAAACGCTAACTGTTTTGATCAATGCGTGTGCCCCATCAACATTAGCTTCAAGACGTGGATGGATGGATCAGAACTTGGTTACGATATTCTCTGAGATCAAATATATAAATGAAAAGGTTTAGTCAACACTGTGGTTTGGGTGCGATTACAACTATTTTCGATTACCTACGTTAATCATCATCACACAGCTAGCCCACCAGGCACCATGGGCTACATCACAGCTAAAGTTTAGCTATAGCCTAGAGGACTATACGGTATGTATGTGGAAGCTAGGCAGTTCATCATAATGACTGCTGAATGCTGGGATAACGATGTATGCCCTAACATGTTGGAAAGGTGAAGTTATGGGTGGTGGTGCTCATTTTGAATTTCCTAGTCTTTTGCTTTTTGACAAGCCATAACTTCTCAATTAAAACATAAGTTTCTGTCTCTGGGTCACATTATAACCCAATTTGACTTTGGACCCCCTTGCCCCCATCTTTATGTAAATCTGAATGAATTGGATTGTTGTAAGCAAGCAATGGCGTATATCCCAACAAGCTAATCAGAGGGCAAGCAAGGTAGAACCACCCCCACCTATCCAATAATTTTAGATCTACAAGAAGTGTCTAGAACAGTGGACTGGGACTTATTAATTACTGCACATATACAGTACAGACAGTTAAAGGATAGTGGATCCTTCTCTGGCTGCGATTGGCTTTACGCCACCCTGTAGGCTGTCATGCGATAGTAGTTCTGGCTGTGGCTGCGCGCCGCCCACACCAGCAGAGCGGCGGCCATCATATGCAGCGGGGAGGAGATGAGGGCTAGGTAGAGGGACCAGCCCAGCGAGCCGTCCACCTTGTCTGGCAGGACAGACACCCGGTGGAGTAGGTCCATCCCAGCCAAGTAGCAGCACACTGTGGCTAGTGTACACAACCCTGCAGGAGTGGGGAGAAGGGAGGGGGTCAGTCCTAGCACCTGTAGATCATTTCTGAAAGTAATGGTTTCCTGGGCTGAGCCCCCAACCATGAACCATGGGTGTCACAGTCAAGACCATCCAACAGTATAAGTCCCTTACCAGCTAGTAGGTGGAGCACTCCTATGCCCAGGGTGGGGGTGAGGCTTCGGCAGAGGCAGGCACAGAATCCTATCAAGCCTGCAATGACCACCAGGCCCAGAGACACTAGAGGCAGCAGGAACTGACACCTCCACAGGTCTGAACACAAAGGAACCCAGGGCAATACTCAATGGGCACTAATTGGAAACTGTCACAAACAGTTCACATATTAAAGGTGGAATTGCAGAGAGTGCCGGCCCTGACAGCACTTGAGAGCAGAAAATTAGGGATAGTTTGTATCACTAGGAATTAGTAATTCATGCATGGTTGTTTTTATCATGTAATGTATAAGACATTAGTATGGCATAATGCATTGCTAAAGAAATGAACACTGGCTTACAGGTGCGCAGCATGTCCTCTCCACTGTTGTGGTTCCCAGGCTCTTTATACTTGGGGGTGAACTGTTGCAGCAATGTGAAGCTCACACACTCCATCACCATCTTGGGATCTGAAACAGGGTTTGAGTCAGTACCATCCAACATGCTCTTAAACTATAAACAATGAAACCCCAAATGCATGTTATGTAAATCAGAGTTTATGAGGCTATCATACCTGGCTCCTTATACCAGTGGGTGTGAGCTGGCACCAGAACGCATCGCCACCAGAGGCCCATGGTCCCATTAAGACGGAAGAGCGTGTCGCTGTAGGTCTTCTCATCGAACTCTCCATCCATGAACTCCTCATGCAAAGAACGCAGCTCGGACACGTTTGCCTCGCCACGCACTGGAGGGCTGCTGTACTGGTACCAGTGTTGCGTCCCGACCGCCACTGACAGGTATACCGTGGCCAGCACGCTAAGCACGCACCCAATAACCAAAGCTGTGGCGTAGCGGTTGTCAACCATTGTTTACCGGCTGAGAGATAAATCAGAAAGAGATTAGACTTTATGCCGGTGGTCGTGTCCACGCGAGATTGAACCGCGCCAAATCTGGTGAGCAAACGAGCACTTGAGGGTCACGATGCAATGTATATTTGCCAAGCCCCCGAGACATGTTCTAGTTCGCACAGATTAGCAATACACTTTTATTGCGTGACACTGACCGATTTGTTCATCTCCGACAGTTTCCACAGCGGTGTCCCTGTCGCGCAGCAGCCTGGATACGCCATCTGTTCCCTTGTCCCACTTCTTCAGTCAAATCTCTACTGCAGATGGTGGGTGGCCCGACGTTGCGACAGAGATTGTGTGGCTTGCCCGCCTGCCCACAAAAGACTGCAACTACATAATTGACCGCTATAATGTAATATCAATAACTGTGGCAAGTAATACGTTAACGACAATACTTTGCTGATGGCCCACAGCACCGGCGAACGAACTTGCACAATCGTAAACACATAAATCCATGTGTTTTCCTTTTCCGGCTAAAAGGTTGGACAGGAATGCTGGGTAATATAGTTTTTGTGTGTGTGTGCCCGTGTGGTTAATGTAGTTTGCACTGTGTGAAAATTACTTTAAATAATTAAAACCAGAGTTTTCCTCGTATCTTTTATATCATAGGAGCAATTGATTGAATAATACAACAGCCTATTTTAAAATTAGCGTCTTGGAGAGCATCCGTTTTGAGCAGTTGCTGATCAACGCTGACAAAAACCGTTAAATTGACAAGACACACACCCCTTCCATTCCAAATTAACACCATACTCCCTCCTATGAGTGAGACCTTCAGTGACGTTTTGATGACATATCTGCGAGTGAGCCCTACCTAAGCGAAGTGGAGGCAACGAGGGAAAAATGGAACTCACTCGATCCCATTCCCTTCTCCATACATAGACTCAGATTTCATGTGTGCAAAAATAGGTGAACCTCTTCAGTCAATAGCTTGTGGCACCTCCATTAGCAGCGATAACTTGGAGTAAACGTCTCTATAGCCACTAATCAGACATCTGCTTTGAGGGATTTTTGCCCACTCCTCCTTACAGAACTCAGCCAATTGAGTGAGGTTTGAGGGGTGTCTGGCATGAACTGCCCGCTTCAGGTACTGCCACAGCATCTCGATTGGATTTAGGTCAGAACTTTGACTTGGCCAATCCGAAACACAAATCTTCTTTCTCCTGAGCCATTCTTTGGTAGATTTGATTGAATGCTTTGGGTTGTTGTCTTGTTGGAAGACCCATTTTCAGCCCAGCTTTAGCTCCTTGACTGATGGCTTGATGTTCTGTTCAAGAATCTTCTGGTATACCTCAGAATTCATGGTTCCCTTAATGATGTGGAGTCGTCCAGGTCCAGAGGAGGAAAAGCAGCCCCAGATTTTGAAATTTCCACCACCATGGTTAACTGTTGGGATAAGGTTCTTTTGGTGGTAGGCAGTGTTGGGTTTTCGCCAAAGTTAGTGGTTTTGATTGTGACCAAAAAGGTCAATTTTGGAATCATCTGTCCAGAGAACGGACTTCCAGAAACCTTCAGGCTTGTCCAGGTGGTCTCTGGCAAAGTTATGACAGGCAGTTGGTTCTTTTTTGACAGCAGAGGCTTCTTCCTAGCAACCCTCCCATGAATGCCATTTCAATTCAGTGTTCTTCTTATTGTTGAAGCATGCACAGTTACCCGAGATGCAGCAAGAGAGGTCTGCAAATCTCTAGATCTCTATTTTTGGGTTGGCTTTTACCTGATTTGTTATTTTTCTTGTGGTTCTTGGGGCTATTTTGGAAGGGCGACCACTTCTAGGCCTAGTTGCTGTCATGTTAAATACTCTCCATTTGTAAATTATTTGCCTCACAGTGGACTGATGGAGCTCAAATCTTGTTGAGATGATTTTATAGCCTTCCCCAGACTGATGTGCTCTCACTACCCTCTTCCTGATGTCCTCTGAGATCTCCTTTCCCCTCGGCATGGTGTGTTTTGCATTCACCTGTATGGGTAACACAAAACTGACCAGGTTTTTTATGTCTATTTATCAGAGTCCCGCCCAAACTCTTTCCTAAAGATCTCTCCTTTGATTGGTTCATTTGGTACCCAGTGATTTACCCACCTGATTCTACTTACTTACTTGATTTAACCAATGCAACTTGGGGTTCACTTATTTTTGCACCTGCACTAATTTCTTTATAATTTAGTTTTTCTACTACACATGATTTCCTCTAAACCAACATATGGAATTCGTAAATATAAACCTCTTATGTCAGATTAAAAAAGACTGGTTCTGATTAAATAAAGATTTCATGGTAAAAACTAAAAAAATCTATCATTGCACAAGAGGTTCACATACTTTCAAGCAGCACGGTAGGTATACACATTGCAAAGACATCTATTTTAACTGTAGGTAGATATAGCAAGCTACTTACATCTTTATCTTTGCCAGACATCTTTGAATATGCAATGAAAGTCTGGTACTATTGTACATCACAAATTGCAGACTGTAACAGAATTGGAGACACTCCTCATTTTGGGAGACAGATTATGTTATGATTGTTAACATATGACTGTTATGATTGCTAGCAAAAATAAATCTGGGTGGTAGCTAAAAATCTAAGTTCTAGGTTTATTACGCTTTAGGTTTATGACTCTTTTGCTAATAATCATAATACTGATGCCTGATCTAAAAAAATTACAGTGTTTTTAGAAAACCAACGTTGTATAAACATTGTTTTTTGGTTGTATCGTTATATATCAGTCATGATGGAAATTGGTATGGTGCAACAATGTCGAAATCCAAACATTGTATAAATGTATGTAAAAGGATGTCGATTCACTGTCTTATGCCAACCATAGAGAGACGATAGGGAAAAACAACTGTGTGTGTAACTGAGGATCACTATCTTCTTGGATTACATTATTTTCTCCAGAGGAACCTATTTAAACAGAAAAGGCAGTGGGGCTAAACATTTAGTTACAACTCAGCCAATTCCTTGCATACCATCCAGAGACTCACCAAACCTGTCACAGCAACTCTGAAGATGTTCTTACACCAACTAATTAAACTATTTTTCAAGCTGAGCTGTAGTGTGTTGGCTATACATTAAATTATTGTATCACAGGATAACATTTTTGGTCATTCAATTGAATTATACTATCCCCATTATTTTGTCTGAGGACAAAGAAGGATACAACCCCTCATGAGGGATTCCAACTCCAGTGTGGCCTTTCACCAAATGCGACAGCACAGACTAGCTACATCAGAGCAAAAAGTAATTAAGATGATAGTTTAAGCTAATCTGCATTCACAAGTGGCGTCAGCTCAGAGCCTGATATACAGGTCCCACCAGGGTGATTTCTCACTACTCACCTGCTCCTTCACCACCCCTATCAACATCACCTGATTTGAGTGAATTGTTAAAACAATGACTCCTAGATTATTGCATGATTGTTCCTGCCAACTCTTGGGTAATATAATCTAGGACAACACAGGATACGTTTTGCTCTGAATAAGATAGTCAACAAGACAACTTGGGGGACATAAACTTACTGTCAACTACTACTACTATGACTACTACTACTGCTACCTACTACAGACCGACAACCAAACCTCTTCTGTCTCTTAAACTCTTGACAATGGCATGGAGCCCCATGAGAAGCTTCTTATCTAGCTGCATTAGTCTTATCTAGCTGTCTGGGATAGGAAACAATGAGACCAGATTTTGATGTGTCATGGTCTTACATGAGTCACAGTTATAACACTCTCTCACTCATGCACGCACGCACACACACACAGATTACCTCAGATCAGATTACCTCAAGTAAGGCATGCACATCTGCACCTCTTTTCTTCAAATTGTAAAACAGAAAAGCCAATGGTCAGGACAACAATCTAATCATTATCTAAACCAATAGGGCAGTTGTTCAGCCTGTGCCAGTGTTCTCTCAATGTAGGCTACAGTACAGTATGTGTTTTTGTGTCTCTTTCTTTTCACAAGAAACTACTTATCATGCTCTTGCATCAGATATCCAGATGCACCAGATATGTTCTCACACACATTCATTCACTCTCAATTTGTCAGAAGTTGTCTATACACAAGTAATCATGGAGGTTTACTTGTACAGTATGATGGTATCCCGTAATCACTCTTGATAATCAAATGCTTTTTGTACCAGAGGGAAATGTCAAAGGCAGATCCATCAAACAGGTTATCTGTCTTCATTGTATGTGGGTAAGAGAATAAGAAAAATAAGTAAAATAGAAACTGTATAATTCCTGCTCATAGACAAACTCACAACATGGCAAATTAGTTTTGATTTCTTATTATTTTAAATGTTTTAAATGTCATACATAGCCATCATTGGCACACTATTACATTGAGCACAGTATCCAGGAATTTTATTGTAGAAAAATAGACGTATATGTGACACAATATGGATATTACGGTCCCGTTTACATTATAATTCAGCAATAAGGCACGAGGGGACGTGCTTCTGTGACTTTATTCACGATAGAGCAGAGACTCGAGTGCCTTATTGCTTTTTTACAACGGTTACAAAACAAAATAGAGAATTGTGACAAGAAAACAATGCCTTAAGTATGTCTTTTGTGATAGATTGTAGTGTATTCTGCCCTGCGCTCAGAAATATAGTTCTCAAAACGACCACTGTTGTCTTGGTAACGTGATAATCAAATCTTTTATTCGAGTGTTTGCGCAGGGATATTACTGCGACGTATGGTAAACAGGCAAAACGCGTCATAGCTGTAACTTTATTCGGGAGGAAAGCACGTGTTCGAGTGCCTCTCGGCCAATCACAATGCTTGTTCTGATCAAACCGTTGTATAATTAAGCAGTAAGGCCAGAGATGCCGTGATTTATTGTCAATATTGTCACGGATAGGGGACTGTTATGCACGACGTGTAGCGAAGTGCCGGAAAACCCCTACCAAGTGACAATATTGAAGATAAATCACGGCCTCAAGGGCATTATTGTTTTTATACAATGGTTACACAACAAATCCGAAAATTGTGACTAGAAAACAATACGTTAAGTGTTTATTTTGTGATAGATTGTGGTTTCTGCCCTGCGCTGAAAAATATAATGACCAAAACTACAAACGTTGTCAAGGGAACGAAATCTACTGTGGCGCAGAAATATAATACAGTAGGTGATTTAACCGTGACATTATAGTAAATCACGGATTCGAACACCTCTTTGCCAATCACAATGCTTGTTTTCATCAACCCGCTGTATAATACAATCCAATTACAACCCACCTTTGTCAAAAAATTATGTACTATGGATAAATCCCACAGACACTTATCAGTGGTTCCTTGTTTTTCTTGTTTGGTAAAGCTAGGCAGTCACATGAACATATCGCTTATACAGAATGTAGGAGCAACGTCTTTCCATTTTTACTCGATGGACAAATAACAAACAATACAATGCCCTTGATAACTGCAGTACAATTTAAGAGATTGAGCATGTTATATTCCAGCATATTGGAAACAATATAATACCTATTGATTATACTATACCACATTCCATTCCATTTTCCTGGGTGGAATGGTTAAGTGTGCATCCATATCATTTTGAAACTTTCGTAATGTTATCATGCCTATTCAATCAAACCTGGTGACTGGGTTTCAGCGTTAAGTAAAAAAACAACATTCCTTTTGTGCTCCAAGAATACAATGCTCCAAGGATAAGTGCTCAACAAAACAATGTGTGATTCAAAAATCAGCTTCATATAATTTCGTATCATATCTAACATGCTTTATCATTGCACAGAAATAACTTGTCTTTGGTATGCAATAACTTATCCAATAAACTCAGTTAACATTATTCAATCAATACTGGTATTAATTTAATCTGATTTTAAAAAACTGTTACACATGTATCTCATTCCAGCGTAGATCTAAATTGTATGTACTTTATCCCAATACCAGTGTGCTAAGTCTCTTTCATACCACTGTTTGCTGTCAGTTTCGCATCTTTTCCAGTGGACATCACTATTGAGACTACTGCTGGCTTGGCAGTAGCAATGACAGAAATACCAGACACAAAGCAGTGAAGAGGCTGGTCTTACTGCTGACTTCACTTGATGACACAACTGCATATATGGAGAGAGGAAACAAAAACAGTTCCTGTTTACTTGATAATGCTAGTGAACACAGCAAATACTTTGATGTATTGATTGTTTGCAAATAATAGCAAACAAAACTTTCACTTACCCGTGCCATTGATTATAACTGAGGTGGGGTCAATGTTGAAAGCTGTGATGTTTTGTGCTGCATTTATCAAAACAGTGCCAATCGCGGTGCCATTGGGGACAGAGGAGGACACAAATGCTAAATTCATGGAATTGATAATTGATCCATTTCTGTGAATGAGAGAAAATCATGTTGTCAAGTAAGATGGATAGACACACAGACATTTTTAGATACAATATTATCCATTGAGTACAAACCAATCACCTGAATTCAGTCACAGTCAAACTGTTGAATGAGGAGAACGCTGCTTTATAGAAAGGTTCGAGCTGCAAGGCAGGAACAAAATTGGTCAGGTTTAGACAAATATCCCATTATTACTGTCATTCAAAACTATCAGTTCTGTTGTGCTCTCTCTTCCCATCTGAACTTTCAAATCTTTACGTGTTCTTTTGTTTAATTTTGGGCTCTCACATTTGTTTTGATCAACAATGCTCGGGTTTGGAAGGCCGAAGAGGCTGAGTTTGATAGGTCTGTAGTAAATGTCTCTCCAATGGATGTGAACATCGCCAGCACATTAATTAGTCCAACTGTGGTTGCAGCAGTCATGGTGTTGGAAGCAGTCGTGATAATGACAGTTGTGATGGCGGGACTAGTCGTCGAATTTGACATTTCATTTGTGGTCATATTTGGGGTCCCTGTGAACACAGATTTAATTAATTAATTAATTAATTAATGTAGCTTACTGTATAAGATTGTTGTATACGATGATAGTTTGTCCTCACATCATGCCTATGGCTAGTATATAGGTCTTTGGATATGCATTCAATGTTTACTCACTAACAACAGTGATGGAGTCTGGATCCACCGTGAGATTGAAGGTTGAGTTTGGATTGGACACAGCCTCTTGCAGTACATTTACAATGTCGGTACTCTGTGGAATAGGTTCAGTGGAGGTCTCATTGAACACCAGCTCCACCTCAGCCTCTGTGTCTTGTTCCACACGGGAACGGGACACAGGTCTACAAGGGGACACAAATGTTCAGAGGTCAGAGTCAATTTGGCAGGAATGAACAGTGGCCAGAGTCATATACACTGTACAGTGTGTAGCCTGTGCCTAAGGTTTGAACATCATCACTAGATAGGCATTTAAAAAAGGACAGAAATATCAATTGTTTAAGCTTCATTGCAGGATTATGCTTGAAATAAGACTTCTTGTGTTCTGAAAGACTGGCAAGATAATGGGTAAATCAAACCAAAGGTTTTACAGAGTTATTATAGCATATCAAAGAATATTACCTGAATGCAATGACAATGGTACGGATGAAAAGGAGGCCAAATCTTGTTCGGTAGATCTGGTCAAACTGTAATGAGGAAGAGAGAGAAGACTGTTACGGTCTATCAAATAATATGACTGATTGTCCACACCAATTCAAAATGTACTGTACATTCAATATTGATTATTACACTGTCATGCTGTAAATATATTAGTATTTTTTTAATTCACATCTGGAATTCACAGACTTACCACTTCAACAACAGCTATTGCTAATGTTTGAAATTCTGTACTTTGAGGGTTATTCAAAGCTGGTTCAAATGTTTGTTGTATGGTGATTTGTAAAGCCACCACTGGAGCCACCACTGGATCAGGTGTTGTGGTTGTTGTTGTTATTGTGGTGGTGGTTATCGGGGTGGTAGTTGCAGAAACACCTGGAATTCAAAGAATCAAATGAATCTCTTTTACAGTTAAAAGAGGCTTTACTTGAAATTGTGCTTAAAGGGGCCATGTAATCATTCTAATTTTCATTTCCAAACATTCCTGGATATCTAAAAAGTCACTGTGTGTGTTTTGTTGTAAGAAAGGTCATCACTAAATATTTGTAATCACTATTTTCCCTTTGCCTCTGCTTGTTATTGAAATGCATACTCTGCTGGTGTGGGCATGGTGGTGCATTTTTGATTAACAGTTCGTCTTGTGAGTCATTCTTTCATTGATATCCTCCTGATACCCAGCAATTCATTTTTGCCCACTCTTGGTCCGTATCTCAGGCCATACATGCCACTATATTAAGTCCTGTTGTACCTGAGAGGACGTTCAGGTCGTTTCAATTATATCATATGTGTGGGGGTGTGCCCTTCCCAATGGTATTTTCCTGATTCCTCAAAATGGCTGCCATAAAAACTAACACAATTTCTGGAAAGAAAAAAGGTAAGTGTGTAATTGTGTAATGAAATGAACCGGGGGGATTTCTGGTCTTTTCTCCCGTTCTGTGGCAAGCCAGCTCTGTCGGTGCTGGGATCCGGGTTGGCCGGGGCTGCTACTACTGGTCCTCCCAATGCAAGCGTGCAGCTCAGGGTTGCATGAGTTGGGGTGGTCGTGGTGCTGGCCCTGGGCGATCATGGGTTCCTGCTTCTTTCATTGGCCTTGGGGTTCCCCTCCTCCTCCCGGGAGGCATGCAGTCTCTGACAGACTGAAGGTTTGGGCCGGCCGGGTCTGCTGCTGTTAGCCTTCCCCGCAATCATTGTCTGTAGGCGGGGAATGCCTTGTGCGATTGGTCGAGTCGTGGCTGGGTCGGCCTGGGTGACTGGTGTTGGCACCACTGAGTCTGTACAGGTCGTGGGGGCAATTTCGGGTCCTTCTTCCCGTTCAGTAGCGAGCGGACTCTGGTGTTGCTGGGGTTTGTGTTGGCTGGGGCCTCTGCTGTAGTCCCTCCCAGTCCAGGCGTGAGGCTCAGGGATATTATGGACTCTTGCAGCTCAATTGTTAAATCTAGCATATTTACTATATTGTAACATTTTTTTTTTTACCCCAAACACTTTTTTTTGCAAAAAATATAATTCAAAAACCAAGTTTTTGCTGGATCTCAGGAGATACACGTGTTACTTTCTTAAGTTCAATGCTTACCAATTCTTTAGCAGTCTACAGTGTCTCTTATACGGATTTATGAAGCATTTCTGTTGTTACAAAATTTTTGGTAACTTTGGCACGAGCTTTGTGAAATTCTTAGCAATTCTACCATGCTCATAAGTTAACGAACAGGTTGTTTTTCTAGCTTACAAAATACATCACTGTGCGAGCTCAAACAACATAACTTCAAATACATCATTTTCTTACCGTTTTTGCACTGTGCTGGCTTAAACGGGAGGGATGTAAAACGTAAAGAAATTATATTATTGGTTTATTTGATTGAGTTGTACTTGGTTGTGATTGGTGTATTCAAATCAGATCACCTGCTGAGGTTGTGTGGGGGGCCAAAATCACACCCACGTAAAACGAGCTGTAATTTGAGGCGCACTTTTGAAACTGCTGTAATACTAAGCTACGGTCATCATACTTTTCACAATTTCACAGCGTGACTTCAACTTCATATTGTGCAAATACCACATAAAAACCGGGTTTAGACTACATTAATGTGTGACTGTGACAGTGGTCAAAAATCGTCAGAAGTGAGCTTCATTCAGACAAACCTTTTTGGCAGCCACCTCCAAAAAACACAAAAGCAGCGAAAAGGTTCATAAAATTGACCCAAGGGTGAAATAGAGTAATCAATGTCAATATACTCACCTTGACCAGCAGTTGTAGTTGATCCACCTGTTGTAGTGAGTTGAGCTGTAACAGTTGTAGTGGGTTGGGCTGTAGTTGATGCACCAGTTGTAGTGGTCTGTGTATCTGTAACAATTGATGCACCAGTTGTAGTAGGTTGAGCTGTAGCAGTTGTTGTTGACCCTACAGTGACAGGTGTAGTGGATTGTGTATCTGTAACGGTTGATGCACCAGTTGTAGTGGATTGGACTGTAGTTGATCCTTCAGTGACAGTTGTAGTGGGTTGGACTGTAGTTGATGCACCAGTTGTAGTGGTCTGTGTATCTGTAACAGTTGATGCACCAGTTGTAGTAGGTTGAGCTGTAACAGTTGTTGTTGATTCAGCAGTAACAGTTGTTGTGGGTTGGACTGTAGTTGATGCACCAGTTGTAGTGGTCTGTGTATCTGTAACAATTGATGCACCAGTTGTAGTGGGTTGGGCTGTAGCAGTTGTTGTTGATCCTTCAGTAACAGTTGTAGTGGGTTGGACTGTAGTTGATGCACCAGTTGTAGTGGTCTGGGCTGTAGCAGTTGTTGTTGATCCAGCAGTAACAGTTGTAGTGGGTTGGACTGTAGTTGATGCACCAGTTGTAGTGGGTTGGGCTGTAACAGTTGTAGTTGATCCTTCAGTGACAGTAGTAGTGGGTTGGACTGTAGTTGATGCACCAGTTGTAGTAGGTTGGGCTGTAACAGTTGAAGTTGATCCACCAGTGACAGTTGAAGTAGGTTGGAATGTAGTTGATGGACCAGTTGTCGTAGGTTGAGCTGTAACAGTTGTTGTTGATCCAGCTGTAACAGTTGTAGTGGGTTGGACTGTAGTTGATGCACCAGTTGTAGTTGGTTGGGCTGTAGCAGTTGTTGTTGATCCTTCAGTGACAGTTGTAGTGGGTTGGACTGTAGTTGATGCACCAGTTGTAGTGGGTTGTGTATCTGTAACGGTTGATGCACCAGTTGTCATGGGTTGGGCTGTAGCACTTGTTGTTGATCCGGCAGTAACAGTTGTAGTGGGTTGGACTGTAGTTGATGCACCAGTTGTAGTGGTCTGTGTATCTGTAACAGTTGATGCACCAGTTGTAGTAGGTTGAGCTGTAACAGTTGTTGTTGATCCAGCGGTAACAGTAGAAGTGGGTTGGACTGTAGGTGATGCACCAGTTGTAGTAGGTTGGGCTGTAACAGTTGTAGTTGATCCACCAGAAAATTAATTCATTAATTAATGTAGCTTACTGTATAAGATTGTTGTATACGATGATAGTTTGTCCTCACATCATGCCTAATGCTAGTATATAGGTCTTTGGATATGCATTCAATGTTTACTCACGAATAACAGTGATGGAGTCTGGATCCACCGTGAGATTGAAGGTTGAGTTTGGATCGGACACAGCCTCTTGCAGTACATTTACAATGTCGGTACTCTGTGGAATAGGTTCAGTGGAGGTCTCATTGAACACCAGCTCCACCTCAGCCTCTGTGTCTTGTTCCACACGGAAACGGGACACAGGTCTACAAGGGGACACAAATGTTCAGAGGTCAGAGTCAATTTGGCAGGAATGAACAGTGGCCAGAGTCATATACACTGTACAGTGTGTAGCCTGTGCCTAAGGTTTGAACATCATCACTAGATAGGCATTTAAAAAAGGACAGAAATATCAATTGTTTTAGCTTCATTGCAGGATTATGCTTGAAATAAGACTTCTTGTGTTCTGAAAGACTGGCAAGATAATGGGTAAATCAAACCAAAGGTTTTACAGAGTTATTATAGCATATCATAGAATATTACCTGAATGCAATGACAATGGTACGGATGAAAAGGAGGCCAAATCTTGTTCGGTAGATCTGGTCAAACTGTAATGAGGAAGAGAGAGAAGACTGTTACGGTCTATCAAATAATATGACTGATTGTCCACACCAATTCAAAATGTACTGTACATTCAATATTGATTATTACACTGTCATGCTGTAAATATATTAGTATTTTTTTAATTCACATCTGGAATTCACAGACTTACCACTTCAACAACAGCTATTGCTAATGTTTGAAATTCTGTACTTTGAGGGTTATTCAAAGCTGGTTCAAATGTTTGTTGTATGGTGATTTGTAAAGCCACCACTGGAGCCACCACTGGATCAGGTGTTGTGGTTGTTGTTGTTATTGTGGTGGTGGTTATCGGGGTGGTAGTTGCAGAAACACCTGGAATTCAAAGAATCAAATGAATCTCTTTTACAGTTAAAAGAGGCTTTACTTGAAATTGTGCTTAAAGGGGCCATGTAATCATTCTAATTTTCATTTCCAAACATTCCTGGATATCTAAAAAGTCACTGTGTGTGTTTTGTTGTAAGAAAGGTCATCACTAAATATTTGTAATCACTATTTTCCCTTTGCCTCTGCTTGTTATTGAAATGCATACTCTGCTGGTGTGGGCATGGTGGTGCATTTTTGATTAACAGTTCGTCTTGTGAGTCATTCTTTCATTGATATCCTCCTGATACCCAGCAATTCATTTTTGCCCACTCTTGGTCCGTATCTCAGGCCATACATGCCACTATATTAAGTCCTGTTGTACCTGAGAGGACGTTCAGGTCGTTTCAATTATATCATATGTGTGGGGGTGTGCCCTTCCCAATGGTATTTTCCTGATTCCTCAAAATGGCTGCCATAAAAACTAACACAATTTCTGGAAAGAAAAAAGGTAAGTGTGTAATTGTGTAATGAAATGAACCGGGGGGATTTCTGGTCTTTTCTCCCGTTCTGTGGCAAGCCAGCTCTGTCGGTGCTGGGATCCGGGTTGGCCGGGGCTGCTACTACTGGTCCTCCCAATGCAAGCGTGCAGCTCAGGGTTGCATGAGTTGGGGTGGTCGTGGTGCTGGCCCTGGGCGATCATGGGTTCCTGCTTCTTTCATTGGCCTTGGGGTTCCCCTCCTCCTCCCGGGAGGCATGCAGTCTCTGACAGACTGAAGGTTTGGGCCGGCCGGGTCTGCTGCTGTTAGCCTTCCCCGCAATCATTGTCTGTAGGCGGGGAATGCCTTGTGCGATTGGTCGAGTCGTGGCTGGGTCGGCCTGGGTGACTGGTGTTGGCACCACTGAGTCTGTACAGGTCGTGGGGGCAATTTCGGGTCCTTCTTCCCGTTCAGTAGCGAGCGGACTCTGGTGTTGCTGGGGTTTGTGTTGGCTGGGGCCTCTGCTGTAGTCCCTCCCAGTCCAGGCGTGAGGCTCAGGGATATTATGGACTCTTGCAGCTCAATTGTTAAATCTAGCATATTTACTATATTGTAACATTTTTTTTTTTACCCCAAACACTTTTTTTTGCAAAAAATATAATTCAAAAACCAAGTTTTTGCTGGATCTCAGGAGATACACGTGTTACTTTCTTAAGTTCAATGCTTACCAATTCTTTAGCAGTCTACAGTGTCTCTTATACGGATTTATGAAGCATTTCTGTTGTTACAAAATTTTTGGTAACTTTGGCACGAGCTTTGTGAAATTCTTAGCAATTCTACCATGCTCATAAGTTAACGAACAGGTTGTTTTTCTAGCTTACAAAATACATCACTGTGCGAGCTCAAACAACATAACTTCAAATACATCATTTTCTTACCGTTTTTGCACTGTGCTGGCTTAAACGGGAGGGATGTAAAACGTAAAGAAATTATATTATTGGTTTATTTGATTGAGTTGTACTTGGTTGTGATTGGTGTATTCAAATCAGATCACCTGCTGAGGTTGTGTGGGGGGCCAAAATCACACCCACGTAAAACGAGCTGTAATTTGAGGCGCACTTTTGAAACTGCTGTAATACTAAGCTACGGTCATCATACTTTTCACAATTTCACAGCGTGACTTCAACTTCATATTGTGCAAATACCACATAAAAACCGGGTTTAGACTACATTAATGTGTGACTGTGACAGTGGTCAAAAATCGTCAGAAGTGAGCTTCATTCAGACAAACCTTTTTGGCAGCCACCTCCAAAAAACACAAAAGCAGCGAAAAGGTTCATAAAATTGACCCAAGGGTGAAATAGAGTAATCAATGTCAATATACTCACCTTGACCAGCAGTTGTAGTTGATCCACCTGTTGTAGTGAGTTGAGCTGTAACAGTTGTAGTGGGTTGGGCTGTAGTTGATGCACCAGTTGTAGTGGTCTGTGTATCTGTAACAATTGATGCACCAGTTGTAGTAGGTTGAGCTGTAGCAGTTGTTGTTGACCCTACAGTGACAGGTGTAGTGGATTGTGTATCTGTAACGGTTGATGCACCAGTTGTAGTGGATTGGACTGTAGTTGATCCTTCAGTGACAGTTGTAGTGGGTTGGACTGTAGTTGATGCACCAGTTGTAGTGGTCTGTGTATCTGTAACAGTTGATGCACCAGTTGTAGTGGGTTGGGCTGTAGCAGTTGTTGTTGATTCAGCAGTAACAGTTGTTGTGGGTTGGACTGTAGTTGATGCACCAGTTGTAGTGGTCTGTGTATCTGTAACAATTGATGCACCAGTTGTAGTGGGTTGGGCTGTAGCAGTTGTTGTTGATCCTTCAGTAACAGTTGTAGTGGGTTGGACTGTAGTTGATGCACCAGTTGTAGTGGTCTGGGCTGTAGCAGTTGTTGTTGATCCAGCAGTAACAGTTGTAGTGGGTTGGACTGTAGTTGATGCACCAGTTGTAGTGGGTTGGGCTGTAACAGTTGTAGTTGATCCTTCAGTGACAGTAGTAGTGGGTTGGACTGTAGTTGATGCACCAGTTGTAGTAGGTTGGGCTGTAACAGTTGAAGTTGATCCACCAGTGACAGTTGAAGTAGGTTGGAATGTAGTTGATGGACCAGTTGTCGTAGGTTGAGCTGTAACAGTTGTTGTTGATCCAGCTGTAACAGTTGTAGTGGGTTGGACTGTAGTTGATGCACCAGTTGTAGTTGGTTGGGCTGTAGCAGTTGTTGTTGATCCTTCAGTGACAGTTGTAGTGGGTTGGACTGTAGTTGATGCACCAGTTGTAGTGGGTTGTGTATCTGTAACGGTTGATGCACCAGTTGTCATGGGTTGGGCTGTAGCACTTGTTGTTGATCCGGCAGTAACAGTTGTAGTGGGTTGGACTGTAGTTGATGCACCAGTTGTAGTGGTCTGTGTATCTGTAACAGTTGATGCACCAGTTGTAGTAGGTTGAGCTGTAACAGTTGTTGTTGATCCAGCGGTAACAGTAGAAGTGGGTTGGACTGTAGGTGATGCACCAGTTGTAGTAGGTTGGGCTGTAACAGTTGTAGTTGATCCACCAGAAAATTAATTCATTAATTAATGTAGCTTACTGTATAAGATTGTTGTATACGATGATAGTTTGTCCTCACATCATGCCTAATGCTAGTATATAGGTCTTTGGATATGCATTCAATGTTTACTCACGAATAACAGTGATGGAGTCTGGATCCACCGTGAGATTGAAGGTTGAGTTTGGATCGGACACAGCCTCTTGCAGTACATTTACAATGTCGGTACTCTGTGGAATAGGTTCAGTGGAGGTCTCATTGAACACCAGCTCCACCTCAGCCTCTGTGTCTTGTTCCACACGGAAACGGGACACAGGTCTACAAGGGGACACAAATGTTCAGAGGTCAGAGTCAATTTGGCAGGAATGAACAGTGGCCAGAGTCATATACACTGTACAGTGTGTAGCCTGTGCCTAAGGTTTGAACATCATCACTAGATAGGCATTTAAAAAGGACAGAAATATCAATTGTTTTAGCTTCATTGCAGGATTATGCTTGAAATAAGACTTCTTGTGTTCTGAAAGACTGGCAAGATAATGGGTAAATCAAACCAAAGGTTTTACAGAGTTATTATAGCATATCATAGAATATTACCTGAATGCAATGACAATGGTACGGATGAAAAGGAGGCCAAATCTTGTTCGGTAGATCTGGTCAAACTGTAATGAGGAAGAGAGAGAAGACTGTTACGGTCTATCAAATAATATGACTGATTGTCCACACCAATTCAAAATGTACTGTACATTCAATATTGATTATTACACTGTCATGCTGTAAATATATTAGTATTTTTTTAATTCACATCTGGAATTCACAGACTTACCACTTCAACAACAGCTATTGCTAATGTTTGAAATTCTGTACTTTGAGGGTTATTCAAAGCTGGTTCAAATGTTTGTTGTATGGTGATTTGTAAAGCCACCACTGGAGCCACCACTGGATCAGGTGTTGTGGTTGTTGTTGTTATTGTGGTGGTGGTTATCGGGGTGGTAGTTGCAGAAACACCTGGAATTCAAAGAATCAAATGAATCTCTTTTACAGTTAAAAGAGGCTTTACTTGAAATTGTGCTTAAAGGGGCCATGTAATCATTCTAATTTTCATTTCCAAACATTCCTGGATATCTAAAAAGTCACTGTGTGTGTTTTGTTGTAAGAAAGGTCATCACTAAATATTTGTAATCACTATTTTCCCTTTGCCTCTGCTTGTTATTGAAATGCATACTCTGCTGGTGTGGGCATGGTGGTGCATTTTTGATTAACAGTTCGTCTTGTGAGTCATTCTTTCATTGATATCCTCCTGATACCCAGCAATTCATTTTTGCCCACTCTTGGTCCGTATCTCAGGCCATACATGCCACTATATTAAGTCCTGTTGTACCTGAGAGGACGTTCAGGTCGTTTCAATTATATCATATGTGTGGGGGTGTGCCCTTCCCAATGGTATTTTCCTGATTCCTCAAAATGGCTGCCATAAAAACTAACACAATTTCTGGAAAGAAAAAAGGTAAGTGTGTAATTGTGTAATGAAATGAACCGGGGGGATTTCTGGTCTTTTCTCCCGTTCTGTGGCAAGCCAGCTCTGTCGGTGCTGGGATCCGGGTTGGCCGGGGCTGCTACTACTGGTCCTCCCAATGCAAGCGTGCAGCTCAGGGTTGCATGAGTTGGGGTGGTCGTGGTGCTGGCCCTGGGCGATCATGGGTTCCTGCTTCTTTCATTGGCCTTGGGGTTCCCCTCCTCCTCCCGGGAGGCATGCAGTCTCTGACAGACTGAAGGTTTGGGCCGGCCGGGTCTGCTGCTGTTAGCCTTCCCCGCAATCATTGTCTGTAGGCGGGGAATGCCTTGTGCGATTGGTCGAGTCGTGGCTGGGTCGGCCTGGGTGACTGGTGTTGGCACCACTGAGTCTGTACAGGTCGTGGGGGCAATTTCGGGTCCTTCTTCCCGTTCAGTAGCGAGCGGACTCTGGTGTTGCTGGGGTTTGTGTTGGCTGGGGCCTCTGCTGTAGTCCCTCCCAGTCCAGGCGTGAGGCTCAGGGATATTATGGACTCTTGCAGCTCAATTGTTAAATCTAGCATATTTACTATATTGTAACATTTTTTTTTTTACCCCAAACACTTTTTTTTGCAAAAAATATAATTCAAAAACCAAGTTTTTGCTGGATCTCAGGAGATACACGTGTTACTTTCTTAAGTTCAATGCTTACCAATTCTTTAGCAGTCTACAGTGTCTCTTATACGGATTTATGAAGCATTTCTGTTGTTACAAAATTTTTGGTAACTTTGGCACGAGCTTTGTGAAATTCTTAGCAATTCTACCATGCTCATAAGTTAACGAACAGGTTGTTTTTCTAGCTTACAAAATACATCACTGTGCGAGCTCAAACAACATAACTTCAAATACATCATTTTCTTACCGTTTTTGCACTGTGCTGGCTTAAACGGGAGGGATGTAAAACGTAAAGAAATTATATTATTGGTTTATTTGATTGAGTTGTACTTGGTTGTGATTGGTGTATTCAAATCAGATCACCTGCTGAGGTTGTGTGGGGGGCCAAAATCACACCCACGTAAAACGAGCTGTAATTTGAGGCGCACTTTTGAAACTGCTGTAATACTAAGCTACGGTCATCATACTTTTCACAATTTCACAGCGTGACTTCAACTTCATATTGTGCAAATACCACATAAAAACCGGGTTTAGACTACATTAATGTGTGACTGTGACAGTGGTCAAAAATCGTCAGAAGTGAGCTTCATTCAGACAAACCTTTTTGGCAGCCACCTCCAAAAAACACAAAAGCAGCGAAAAGGTTCATAAAATTGACCCAAGGGTGAAATAGAGTAATCAATGTCAATATACTCACCTTGACCAGCAGTTGTAGTTGATCCACCTGTTGTAGTGAGTTGAGCTGTAACAGTTGTAGTGGGTTGGGCTGTAGTTGATGCACCAGTTGTAGTGGTCTGTGTATCTGTAACAATTGATGCACCAGTTGTAGTAGGTTGAGCTGTAGCAGTTGTTGTTGACCCTACAGTGACAGGTGTAGTGGATTGTGTATCTGTAACGGTTGATGCACCAGTTGTAGTGGATTGGACTGTAGTTGATCCTTCAGTGACAGTTGTAGTGGGTTGGACTGTAGTTGATGCACCAGTTGTAGTTGTTTGGGCTGTAACAGTTGTAGTTGATCCACCAGTGACAGTTGAAGTAGGTTGGAATGTAGTTGATGCACCAGTTGTAGTGGGTTGGACTGTAGTTGATGCACCAGATGTAGTGGTCTGTGTATCTGTAACAGTTGATGCACCAGTTGTAGTGGGTTGTGTATCTGTAACGGTTGATGCACCAGTTGTCGTGGGTTGGGCTGTAGCAGTTGTTGTTGATCCGGCAGTAACAGTTGTAGTGGGTAGGACTGTAGTTGATCCTTCAGTGACAGTAGAAGTGGGTTGGACTGTAGTTGATGCACCAGTTGTAGTAGGTTGGGCTGTAACAGTTGTAGTTGATACACCAGTGACAGTTGAAGTAGGTTGGACTGTAGTTGATGCACCAGTTGTAGTAGGTTGGGCTGTAACAGTTGTAGTTGATCCACCAGTGACAGTTGTAGTGGGTTGGACTGTAGTTGATGCACCAGTTGTAGTTGGTTGGGCTGTAGCAGTTGTTGTTGATCCTTCAGTGACAGTTGTAGTGGGTTGGACTGTAGTTGATGCACCAGTTGTAGTGGGTTGTGTATCTGTAACGGTTGATGCACCAGTTGTAGTGGGTTGGGCTGTAACAGTTGTTGTTGATCCTTCAGTGACAGTTGTAGTGGGTTGGACTGTAGTTGATGCACCAGTTGTAGTAGGTTGGGCTGTAACAGTTGTAGTTGATCCACCAGTGACAGTTGTAGTGGGTTGGACTGTAGTTGATGCACCAGTTGTAGTTGGTTGGGCTGTAGCAGTTGTTGTTGATCCTTCAGTGACAGTTGTAGTGGGTTGGACTGTAGTTGATGCATCAGTTGTAGTGGTCTGTGTATCTGTAACAGTTGATGCACCAGTTGTAGTGGGTTGTGTATCTGTAACGGTTGATGCACCAGTTGTCGTGGGTTGGGCTGTAGCAGTAGTTGTTGATCCGGCAGTAACAGTTGTAGTGGGTAGGACTGTAGTTGATCCTTCAGTGACAGTAGAAGTGGGTTGGACTGTAGTTGATGCACCAGTTGTAGTAGGTTGGGCTGTAACAGCTGTAGTTGATCCACCAGTGACAGTTGTAGTGGGTTGGACTGTAGTTGATGCACCAGTTGTAGTGGTCTGTGTATCTGTAACAGTTGATGCACCAGTTGTAGTTGGTTGAGCTGTAACAGTTGTTGTTGATCCAGCAGTAACGGTTGTAGTGGGTTGGACTGTAGTTGATGCACCAGTTGTAGTGGTCTGTGTATCTGTAACAGTTGATGCACCAGTTGTAGTAGGTTGAGCTGTAACAGTTGTTGTTGATCCAGCAGTAACAGTTGTAGTGGGTTGGACTGTAGTTGATGCACCAGTTGTAGTGGTCTGTGTATCTGTAACAATTGATGCACCAGTTGTAGTGGGTTGTGTATCTGTAACAGTTGATGCACCAGTTGTCGTGGGTTGGGCTGTTGCAGTTATTGTTGATCCGGCAGTCACAGTTGTAGTGGGTAGGACTGTAGTTGATCCTTCAGTGACAGTTGTAGTGGGTTGGACTGTTGTTGATGCACCAGTTGTAGTAGGTTGGGCTGTAACAGTTGTAGTTGATCCACCAGTTCCAGTTGTAGTAGGTTGGGCTGTAACAGTTGTTGTTGATCCACCAGTGACAGTTGAAGTCGGTTGGAATGTAGTTGATGCACCAGTTGTAGTGGTTTGGGCTGTAGCAGTTGTTGTGGATCCACCGGTGACAGTTGTAGTGGGTTGGACTGTAGTTGATGCACCAGTTGTAGTGGGTTGGGCTGTAACAGTTGTAGTTGATCCTTCAGTGACAGTTGTAGTGGGTTGGACTGTAGTTGATGCACCAGTTGTAGTGGGTTGTGTATCTATAACGGTTGATGCACCAGTTGTAGTGGGTTGGGCTGTAGCAGTTGTTGTTGATCCTTCAGTGACAGTTGTAGTGGGTTGGACTGTAGTTGATGCACCAGTTGTAGTGGGTTGGGCTGTAGCAGTTGTTGTTGATCCTTCAGTGACAGTTGTAGTGGGTTGGACTGTAGTTGATGCATCAGTTGTAGTGGGTTGGGCTGTAACAGTTGTAGTTGATCCACCAGTGACAGTTGAAGTAGGTTGGAATGTAGTTGATGCATCAGTTGTAGTGGTCTGTGTATCTGTAACAGTTGATGCACCAGTTGTAGTGGGTTGTGTATCTGTAACGGTTGATGCACCAGTTGTCGTGGGTTGGGCTGTAGCAGTTGTTGTTGATCCGGCAGTAACAGTTGTAGTGGGTAGGACTGTAGTTGATCCTTCAGTGACAGTAGAAGTGGGTTGGACTGTAGTTGATGCACCAGTTGTAGTAGGTTGGGCTGTAACAGTTGTAGTTGATCCACCAGTTCCAGTTGTAGTAGGTTGGGCTGTAACAGTTGTTGTTGACCCTACAGTAACAGTTGTAGTAGGCTGGACTGTAGTTGATCCACCAGTGACAGTTGTAGTGGGTTGGACTGTAGTTGATGCACCAGTTGTAGTGGGTTGTGTATCTGTAACACTTGATGCACCAGTTGTAGTAGGTTGGGCTGTAGCAGTTGTTGTTGACCCTACAGTCACAGTTGTAGTGGGTTGGACTGTAGTTGATGCACCAGTTGTAGTTGGTTGTGTATCTGTAACAGTTGATGCACCAGTTGTCGTGGGTTGGGCTGCAGCAGTTGTTGTTGATCCGGCAGTAACAGTTGTAGTGGGTAGGACTGTAGTTGATCCTTCAGTGACAGTAGAAGTGGGTTGGACTGTAGTTGATGCACCAGTTGTAGTAGTTTGGGCTGTAACAGTTGTAGTTGATCCACCAGTGACAGTTGATGTAGGTTGGAATGTAGTTGATGCACCAGTTGTAGTGAGTTGGGCTGTAACAGTTGTAGTTGATCCTTCAGTGACAGTTGTAATGGTTTGTTTGGTAAAAATTGTGTCAAAGTTAACAAACACAATTTAATTGATTAAAACTAGAGCAAAACTAGAAAATCTATTTTTTTTCCACTTACCAACAAGTAGGAGAAGTGTTACTCGCCATAAACTCATCTTGAATGTTCTTTCAAATGTACCATCTACAGAACCAGACACTTGAAATGGGGGAATTGACAGGCAAACACATTTGAATCATATTCCACATTTTAGGGCAGAGGGCACAGTCAAAGGGCACAATCATGAGAAGCACAGCTGCAACAGTTTTAAGCCTACAAACTGTTGTAGGTGTAGCTAGGCAAATTCTTGTGTTGGTATTGATTAATCCATGAGAATAAGACTGCTGGGAAACCTTTTCTGATAATCATAGAGTTATGTACGTTTTTGTATTCATATTTTTTCACTAAAAAACAAACAAAATCCTATAAATACAGCATCTGGTAGACAAATTATTGCTGGTAAACAAATTATTGCTGCATTCTTAGGTTCAAATCTGCCTCTGCATTTAATGAATAAATTGAGACACATTTGTCAGAGCAATATATGCCATTGGCGACTTCTGCAGTTATAACTACAATATCTGAGATTTTAAATAGCTACATACATCATAAGCCTAGCACTGTAAGAATGTTCAGACTGGAGGAGACCCAGGAATTTACATTGCATCAATGTTGAAATAGGTGGGAAAAGGGTTAGTGTTCAAGACCTTTCTTTTTTTGGCTCACAATAAATAATGTATTCATTGCTTAAAATAAAGAGCCAGCTGAAACATACAGTAGTATCTACAATGTATTTACATTTTTAAATATGCATTAGAAGAAATCCAGAATTAATGTATTTCACCTGATGAGGGCAATTCATACAATATGTGCACTTTGCTCATCACTTTCTCCATAGTTAACATGTCTGCCAGTAAGACAGCATCCTACAGATACTTTAGTGTTAGGGTTACAAAGAAAATACTTTTAACAGAGCAAGCTTGACAAAAAACCTCAAAACAATATTTTTTTAAATAACTCACCCATTATTGCAAAATTATAAATGTGTTGATTTTATGACGTCTTTGTGAATAGATGGCTCAAGCTGTGATGAGTTGTGTATTCAGTATCTGCTCCAGGACACTTGGTCAGAATTTAGTGAGTAGTTCTAACATTAAAATCTGTGATGAGCCCCTCTTAAGGGATGCCACTTTCAGTGTTGCCACTTTTATAAGTTCATTTGACATGACGTTATTCCCTGATCTTTCATTGAGCCAATCATTTGTTCTCTGCTCTTTCTGCATTCCTTTTAACTGGCAAAACCTGACTGTTAGCTCAGAGTGAAGGAAGTTAATGCAAAACTGACCGTAAATTGTGACATGATACATATTATATAAAAATGTGGGAAACAATAGTGTAATTATAACGATGGGGATATGATTTACACATTTACATATAATATACATATGATTTGCACTTTGTCAAATGCAATATCCACTTGAATGAACTTCATTCCCTTATTGCCAATGGCATCATATTATCATATTTCATATACCCTGTAGCAACTAATAATTTAATAACTTAACTTAATGTAATAACCTGCTAATAATATATTACAAGTTATCAAGTGAGTGACAACTTTATGATGAATAATGTAATAACTTCCACCAGTAATGTAATAAAATATATATATTTTTTTAATACACATCAAGTGTCACACAGAGAGAGAGAGAGAGAGAGAGAGAGAGAGAGAGAGAGAGAGAGACAGACATACCTTCCTACTCTCTGAAAGCTCAACCAGAAAACATAATTCACATAATACACATACTCTTCTGTTAGGTAATATAGATTATACACCTCTATCAAGATGCTATATACTCAAGTATAGAAAGTGATCAAATCATTTTCACCCAAAATATTTTTTTCATGAACATTTTACTCTTCAATCAAACATATTTGAATTTCAAGCACTGAAGTGACACTCTTAATATATATTTTGCTCACCATTTTTTCCAGCAAGTTATAACATAATAGTTTTTTTATTACATTATAAATACAATTGGACTAACAACAGTGAGTCTGGGGGTGTGTTTGAAAAACACAATGGTTCCTTTGATCAATGGAGCTGGGGTATCAGAATCAGGTTTGAGGGTAGTTGTATCTGATATATCTGGTGAGGCACCAGACACCTTTCATTTTCTGCTGATATTGGCAGAAAAACAGATGTTCTCGGTTTGTCAATCCTAGTTTGTGGTTGACCTCAGGTATGGATACGGTACTGGCAACTGTAGTAGGTGTCGATCTTGAGTCTGGCGAAAGTGGTGCACCCTTTGCAGAGGTATGGTTTGTTATGGTGGTTGTAGGCATTTGCTGTTGTAGGCATTGAGGGTAGTTGTGTATTTGTTGGCTCTTGTAATCTTGGGGCAGTGCTAAAGGATATAGTCATGGTAATGTTTTTATCGAATGATATGGTTGGAAGTGAAACTAATGGTTCTGTTTTGGAGGATGTGGGAGGTTGCACAGTAAAATAAATTGTTCTATGTTGCGTAGTGTTTGGGACTGATGATGTGGATTCTAACTGTGAAGTGGTTGAGATAGAGGCTGTTGTTTGTGATTGTGAAGTTGAAGTAAATTCTAATGATGAAGTAGGCCAGTTAGTTACCATCAATCCTAATTTTGTAGCAGATGTAGGAAGTTGTGGGGTAGAGGAATGTGTTGTTGGTTGTGTTGTAATATTGGTGACTGAAGATGTTGGTAATGGTGTGTCAGATTCTAAAAGTGATGTTAATAGAGTCGTCAATAGTGTAGTTCTGTGAGCAGCTGATTTATTTGTTTGTTGTGTAGTTGGTAATAGTGTAGTGGTAGACTTTGAATATGCTGATGATTAGTGTAATGGTTGGAGTTAGTCCTGATGAATTTGTGTCAGTGTTAGTCGCTGATGTGTTTGTTAACGATGTGCTGGTGAAAACTAAAGACTCTGTTTGTGTAATTTGAGTAGTTTGTAATGGCGTAGTGCAAGAAATTGAAAGTGCTGGTGATGTGGTTTTGACCAGTGTAGTAGGTAACAGTGTCATGCCAGGGACTGAAGATTCTAATGTTGAAGCTGGTAACAATGTACTGGTGGGTACTGAGTTTGTGGTAGATTTCTCTGGCTGTTCTGTAGATTGTAAAGTCTCTGTATTTAAGACCAATGAAAATAAGAATGTGGTTTGTAATGGCGTAGTTTGTTTCGGTGTAGTAGAGGGGACTGCCTTTACTGATGATCTATTGTGTAATGATGTACTGTGTAAAAGTGTAGTGATGGGAACTGAAGCAGCAGATGTTGTTTTCCATTATCGTTTGTAGCAATGTAGTTTTTAATGGTACAGAGATTGAATTGGAAGATGCTGACCGTTTAGTTTGTAATGGTGTGTCGTATTCTGAAGATGCTGATGATGACATCAGCAATGGTGTTGTGGTGATTTTAGCTGCTCTTGATGTAGTTAGTTGTTGTGTAATTTGTAATGGTGCTAATTGTGTTATTGGTAATGGTGTAGTGATGGGAACTGAAGATGCTAATGATGTGGTTTTATACTGTGAAGTTGACTGTGTTGTGGTGGTAACAGACTTAGCTGATGTTGTATTTGGTGATGGTGTACTGGTGAAGATTGTTGCAGCTGGTAATGTTGTGGTAGTGACAACTGTTTTGGTAATGACACCTACACCTAAACTAGTAGATTCTGATGATGATCCAGAAGTTAATGTCAAGGATGATGTTGAAGAGGTTGTGGTGGATGTAGATGGTAATGGTAGAAATTCCAGCTGGTGGCATTAATGTAGTCAGCAGTGATATAGTGGTTTGGATTGAAGATGCTGTTGATGGTTGTATGGTTGTTGGTAATTTAGGAGTGGAGACTGAAGATTGTGTAGGTATGTAGTTTGCCACTGGTAATGTGGCTGTACTCATAGTTGTTGATGTTGAAATTGATACATGGAGGAACTGCTGAGGTTAGGAGCTCTGTTTGGATATTTGAAACTGCTAGTGTTGATTTAGCAGATGGTTTGTTTGCCGTGCTGGTGACTTTAGTTTTGGTGTGATCAAATGCTGTGACATTTGACAGACACTGGGGTCATGAATTTTGTTTGTTTGTATGTTTGTTTGTTAAATTGTTGATGATAAAAGGGGCTGAAGATGCATTGTTGTTTGAAATGGATAAAGACGTATTTTTCCTTGCAGTTGTCATAGGAACTGCAGTCAATGATACATTTGTGGTTGAAGGTGTCAGATTTGGTTGTGGTAGTTGAAGATATGCTGGTGACTTGAGTTAATTAGATATAGTGGATGAAGATCTATTTGTAATAGGGCCAGTGATGTAGTTGTAATTGCAGTGTCTACAGATATGTTTATGGTGAAGGCTGCATGTGTTGATGTAGTAATAAGGTTGTGATGTAACTCAGCTGAAGCTGAAGTTTTATTTTTGTCTTCAAGTTTTGACTTTGCACTTGTGTTCAAAGTTATGGCTATGCCTGTCGGGGATGTTTCAGGACATGGCATGTATGGCATGCATGGCATGTGAGATCTAAGGGTGTGGCAGTTTTTGTGAGATCTGAGGGTGTGGCAGATGATGATGTTCTGACAGACTGAATTGTTTGGTGTGTTGTTTGGTGGTGTAAGAGGAAGTTATTGGCTGTGGGGAAGTAGTTGGTGGTATCTAGACAACTCAAAAGTCACCAGCATATCTTCAACTACCGCAACCAACTAAAGTCACCAGCACGGCAAACAAACCATCTGCTAAATCAACACTAGCAGTTTCAAATATCCAAACAGAGCTCCTAACCTCAGCAGTTCCTCCATGTATCAATTTCAACATCAACAACTATGAGTACAGCCACATTACCAGTGGCAAACTACATACCTACAAAATCCACTCCTGAATTACCAACAACCATACAACCATCAACAGCATCTTCAATCCAAACCACTATATCACTGCTGACTACATTATCAAGTTCAAGTTCAAGTTCAAGTTCAAGTTGAATTGTTACGTCTCATACACGAGAGCAGGGAGTAAAATTCTTGGGCTTAGTTCCTTGACAATACAGCCTACAATACAAATAATACAAATATGCAGTAGTGCAATGAGGTAAGGACAAGACAATTAGTGACATAGTGCAAGATAAGTGAGACAAGACAATAAGTGACATAGTACAATGTAATTCTGTTAAATATCTACTTGAAATTAAGATTAAACTATATCTGCAGAAAGAGTGGGTTGTTAGCTATCAAATAATACCTAGAGATATTTAAAATATCTCTTTTAGGTTGCGCTGCAGTAAGTGAAGTGGATTTACATACAGTAACAGAATGATGGTAACAGAATGACTACAGTGACCTCCATAAGTATTGGAAAGATGAAGCATTTTGTGTTATTTTAGCTCTATACTCCAACAGTTTCCAACAGATATTCTGAGATTTCAACATTCATATAGATGATGAAGCTGACCCGTTCAGAAAAGCTTTCTTAGCACTTGTTGACTCAGTTGGTTTTTCACAACATGTACAGTATCTGGACCTATCCACTGGTATTGATGTTGATGATAGTATTTCCTCATGAGTCACGACCCTGTGCTATCAGATCAATTTTATCACATGCCAGCTCAGAGTAACAAATTACCTTAGCCCAGAACCTAGATATATTACTAGCCATTCTATCAATTCTAGCACTGCTAACAATTTTTGTGAATCTCTCCCGGATTCTTTTATACAATACACAGATCCCCTGAGTAGTAACTCCAGCCACCTGACTATTGATGAATATAACTTTGCTCTCCAAAAGACCCTTGACCTCGTCGCTCCGCTCAGGAGGAAAAAGCAGAGACACAATAAATGAGCTTGCTGGTATACTGATGACACCCGTGCTCTTAAGAAAACTCGAAGAGAAGTGGCGCTCCACTAAATTGGATTTTTTTCACACTGCCTGTAAAGGTAGCCTATCCGAGTATAAACAGGCCCTCACCATGGCAAGCTCCACCTACCTCTCAAACTTGATTGCGGAAAACAAGCAAAATCTGAAATTTCTCTTCGATACAATCGCAAAACGTACAAATAGACAGCCTGGCACAATTAAGTTGCCAACCACTTCAACTGTGATGACTTAATGGAATACTTTGATGAAAAAATAGGGAAGATCAGAAGTCGGACTACAGTGGATAATGTGACGAACAAGGTGAGTATTGGTGAATCTGTAGAATTGTTGCAACTCCCCAGTGCCCAGGATATGGTAGCTTTTGATTCCATTAGCCCTGAGCCATTCAGAAAACTGATTACATCCTCTAAGCCATCTAGTTGATTCCTTGACTCTATTCCTACTAGGCTAGTTAAATAATTTCTACTAGAGGCCTCTATGCTAGATATTGGTAATCATTTTCTCTCTTCTGGTTGTGTGCCTCGTTATTCGTAAGCATGGTGTACATTTTCGGACTCAGTGTAACCCGGGCACTGGCCTTGTCCTTTAGATATATTTTAGATGTCCCTTAGATGCCTCAGGCCACCTGCTTTATGTTGATCCTCATCTACTGTTTAATGTATCAGATTTTCAGTTTTCAACAGCCTTTAATCTTGTGTTGTCCTCTTTCTGCTTATCTGTCTGAGGGGCTCTGAGGCCCTCAAAACTAGACCCCAGTTCCTGAAATCTTCCAGGCTGAGTCTACTCCACCCTATATCCTGGTCCTTGCCGCCCGCCCTTTTTGGGGGTCTATGGTTTGGTGTTAGATCATATTGTTTGTATTGTATTTATTGTTTAGTGTTGTTCTTGTTGTGAAGCACTATGCAACGTCTGTCTATGTAAAAAGTGCTATAAAAATAAATGTGATTGATATAGTCCCCCTATTTCAGGGAACCAGTAGTATTGGAAAATCACAAACATATCCAAAGCCGTAGGCTTGGAACATCATCCAAAAGAAGAAAACAGACAGTTCTTGAAAAAGGTCTTATGGACAGATGAGACAAAGATTAATATGTACCAGAGTGATGGCAAGTGTAAAGTGTGGAGAAAAAAAGGAACTACCCAAAATCCCTGGCATACCACCGGCATGTATGGCTGCCACTGGAACTGGCTCACTTGTCTTCATTGATGATGTAACTGCTGACGGCAGCAGTTACATCATGAAGTGTACAGAAACATCTTGTCTGCTGAAATACGAGCAACCAAACATACTGCCATGGCAACTAGGGAGTTTTCCAGGGCCAAAAGTATAAAGTTTGAGAGCGGCCAAGTCAATCTCCAGATTTTAAATCCAATTGAATATGCATTTAATTAACTGAAGAGGGAACTTAAGGCAAAAAGACCTCAAAACAAACAACAACTGAAGATGGTTGCAGTACAGGCTTAGCAGAGCATCACCAGAGAATATACCCAGCGTTTGGTGGGATCAATGGGTCGCAGACTTCACACAGTTATTGCATGCAAAGGATTGTCACCTAAATACTAAACATGAGTGCTTTATTTGAACATTTACAGTGGGGGAAATAATTATTTGATCCCCTGCTTATTTTGTTAGTTTGCCTGATTACAAAGAAATGAGCGGTCTATAATTTTTATGGTACTTTTATTTTAACAAATAGACACAGAATATCAACAAAAAAAGTCCAGAAAAACATATTATATAAAGTTATAAATTAATTTGCATTTGATCGAAGGAAATAAGTATTTGATCCCCAAGCAAAACATGACTTAGTACTTGGTGGAGAAACCCTTGTTGGCAAGCACAGAAGTCAGACGTTTCTTGTAGTTGGTCACCAGGTTTCCATTTATTGGAGCATGAGATGAGGATGTTGATGCGGTGCTTGGATGAGGATGTTGATGCAGTGGTTTGTAACTACTACTGTTTGACTACTGGAAGAACCCTTTTAACCTCTTAACATGCCCTATTTAACTAACTTCTGCCTAAAAACCAGATCCAAACTAAACTTTTTATAACATTAGAAATGTGATGATCAGATGCAAAAGCAGGATGGCATTTGATGGGTAACATCTTGAAGTTTTGTGTGGATATGCTCAGATCATAGTTCAGAATAACATACACATGACAAGGAGATAAAGTAAAGAATAATGAAATTACTAATCAACTTAAAGCAGAATTTGGGCGCAATTATGGGCCTGTCTAGCTTAAGAGGTTCCATTTCTGTGAAAAGCATTCTACATGGAAACCCAAAAGGGTTCCTTAACACTAGAACCTCCGCAGTCCCCCACGGATGCCATGTGACATTTTATAATAAAATAACTGCTGTTGTGAGACCCATGTCCCCCTCCTTCCCTGACTTTTCCTAAATGTCTGTTTTTAACATGTTAGCGTTGTTACAATTTCAAAATCACACAGAAAAAAATCTGGAAGCATTTTCATGACTACCATAACTTTTATTGATAGCTTGAAGCGCGATTAGCACCTGTTGTTTTCCCCCAAGCTTCACCCTAGATTTACCCTCATAATAGTAAATCGAAACTGACCTTACAGTTATGAATGGCTTATCTATTTTAACCATAATGGCTATCGGCAACATTTACAGAAAGACAATAAGATATTTGCATGATCAATGTGCGATTACTTGTGAATACAAGCCAAAGCGCAAACAGCCTCCGAAGAAGAGACACCTATCCCTCATCACACCTGTATGTCGAAACGCAGGCTTATTGTACTGAAGCCACAACATAGTTTGTTTGTTTTAAATGAGAATGTATTTGTGTCTGTGCGTCAGGGCCAGCGATAAACGCAGGCAATACCGAAAGTGAGCAGTCAATGAGTAATGATATGGATAATGTGTGCGTGCGTGAGGGCTACGCCAGTGCGGGCGCGGTTGTCTAAGAATGTGGTGATGAAAATCATGGAGCCTTTCCTGGGCAAAGGCAGAAATTTACAATTTCTAATCTCCAGATTAATTTCCCTGGCAAGCAAGTTGATTGCAAAAATGGAACCATGAAAAAAACGAGACATGAGCTTTCCGCCGTCGCAGCACAGGAACAGCGATGAAGAACAGTGAAGCGACCCTCACTCTTTGTGTGTCTGTGTGTGTGTCTGGCACATTTATGAAAACCTGTTATGTGCTCACTATTGTCCATCGAAAACTTTATAGTACAGCTTTCCAATATGCATCTTGCATTCCCTGGCAAACAAGTTGATTGCAAACACGTAACCGTTAAAAAAAATAAAAGCAGACATGAGCTTTCTTCCGTCCTCGCACTACGGGGAAAGCGTGTGATGAAGAGTGAAGCGACCCCTCACTCTGTAATGCGCTCCACATCTGTCCCCGGGTTTAAATACTTTTTCAACATATAGCTCTAAAATACATTACATACATGATTATTAAGTCCTGAACACAGTGACTAAACAGTACATTATGTTTGCATGGTATTGATCTGATTCAATAATTAACACTAACGTTAAACAATGAACGTCTCCAGGCGTGGGTAAGTAATGAGGGCCTGGAGGTTCTAGTGTTAAAGGGTTCTCCGACGAGGACAGCCGAAGAATCCTTTTAGGTCATGTACAACCTGTACAATAAGTTAATATACCTAATTTAATTTCAGTAATTCCGTTACCAATTTGATTTGGTCATTCTGTTACTGGTTTGGTAACATAATTACCAGTTTTAATCACAAATTAATTCATAAACAAAATCAATATCAGTAAAAACACTATCAAGTGTTTCAAGTGTAAAAACACTATCATCAAGTGTTTTTGTTTAGCATACATTTGAAAGTGAAAAAGTCCCAGAATCAAATACATAATCACATGCAAACCAGGGTCTTTGAGAGGTGCCATGTACACCATGTACGAATCTATTTTGTTTAACCTTTATTTTTTAGCAGGGAGTCCCATTGAGACCAAAGTCTCTTTTACAAAGGAGCTCTGCATACACACAGTTTACAAAAATACATAATACACATACAAAATTACAAGATAATAAAACACAATAAAAAAAAACACATTGCTTCCTTCCAATCACTCTGAATCACTTCCTCCTAACTTTGAATGTGTGTTACACCATTCTCACATCAGCCAGAACAAAGACAACCCAGAAATGACTTGCATTTATTTTCTCAAGGGAGTTTCACAGAATACCCTCATGATGGCATTCACTGGAAAATAAACAACAGACTAAAATAGTGACTGCTCATTGACGTAGGATGATGTTATGCAAGTTCAGTTTTATAATCCAGCTACCTGCTCCAGTTACCTGCTTCAGTTGAAACAGCCAGATAATGAACTAGTACTAGTTCATTATCTGGGAGTACAGGTGGCACTATCAGTGTAGCTTTGCCTCAAAACTTAATTGAGAATTGGAATTCCAAATTAACCAATATTACACTCAAAGCTAATTTTACATAGATTCTAAATCTTGGTCCAGATCTAGCTCTAACAGACATAGGGCCTAACAGACATGTAACCATGTCCCAACATGTACCAATGCATGGAATGTGAAAGAGAGGAAACAGTATTTACTCACCTTTCAAGATAAATGGACCAGAACACAGTGCAAAGCCAGATCAGACCAATAACAATAGAGAATAAATAACAACAGTTTTAGTCTGTTTCTTTATCGCACCAGCTCCAAATAGAATAATTAGATCTGGAACTCCCTGGTTTGTGCCTCTCCCCAAATCTTTCTGTAGTCTGCCTCATATCATATTATCATCCTTTCATCAAAAAATGGGCATGTCCACTGACCCATCCATATGCTAGACATACTGTATATCAATGAGTCTTTTTTTTTTTTTTTTTTTTACTGTAGCCTACTTAGCATACAGTATATGCCCTATTGACCATTGTGTTAAACCTGTGTTTCTGTTGATACAAATGTTATTTATAAATGTCACACAGGTGCTGTGGTTATGAGAGCAATGAGCAGGCATGAAGTCAGTCTTGTCCAACAACAATACACCCACCTGTGTGGGATGTTTTGTTTGACAAATGAACAAACACATGCTGCAACATTCCAGATGCCACTAAGGAGTCCTTTTATAAAATTGTATCCAATTATGATCCAATGTAACAGACACTGGGTAAATGTCATCAGGAGTGTCATGGGCTGGGGCGTTCAGTGGTGTAGCACACTAAGGCGCATACCATATCATTGCAAGGTCCCTGGTTCGATTCCGGCCATCGGCATATCCTGCATGTCATCCCTCCTCTCTCTCACCCATCCTTCCTGTCAATATCTACTATCTCCATCCCAATAAAGCAGAAATGCCCTAAAAACATATATTTATCCTTAAGACTGTACAGAAAGGTTTAGGTGTAATTTCTCTGTTGATAGGTTTAATGTAACTGCAGCACTGATCATCTCTAGAAAGATAGTATGGTGTTGGACAGATCTATTGTTATTATAATTATAAGTAATACTACTAATAAGAATAGTAATAACAATAATAATATTATATTGCATTATTATTATTACTACTATTAGAGCACTGATGTTTGTAGTATGAGGAAGTATGAGGAAAATAAACATTGCTGTTCACTGAGTGACATGATTGACAGATTACGATAAATCAAAAACCTGTTTGTGTGTAGTGTGTGCCAAATCCTCACAATGTCAGTCAGTCATTAGAAAATATGCTGTTGTTTTACTAAGATATTCTGGTGGAATACAAAGTTGGTTGAATTACGGACATCAAAAATCATAGTTAGACCCAGACTCATCCCACGACATTGCTCATTCACCCACCATGATTTTCTCTTATTCTTGAAAAGGGTTGAAACCATTCACTGCATAACTATCACTTCATCTGTGACTGCCTGTGTGACACAGTAAAATGCTAACGATAAGGCCTAGGGCAAGTTTTCAAACATCATCTTGCAGCCACACCCAATATCAAAGTTTTACTTTTATGCGTGTTTCTGGATCCATAAATGGGCAAAATGAGCTACAGTATGCAGGGATCTCATTGTTATTTTCCTAACGTCTTGAACCAGCCATTTTCAAGTTTCAGAGGGCATTTAGAGTATTGGCATGTTCAAATGCTCTCCCAACCCTGAATTATGATGTGAGAAGTCAGACAGTTCCAATTCAAAATAAATGAAGAGGCAAGTTTAATTTTCAATTTACTAACAATCATTAAACATTCACAAAGTACAGTCACTCCAGGGATTCACCAAGTTAACAATGCAAGTCAAATAAAAAATACCCACAACCTTTCCAAATAGGCCTACTTAAGAAATAAAATCTGGGATTCAAACAACAACAAAGCGGTCTCCCCGCCATTTATTCTTTGGTAAACAGTTGAGGGACGGGGCTAGTGAAATGTAACCACTCTCAAATCCATAGAATGAGCTATGGATGCATGAAATGACCATCCATGATAACAATATGATAGTTGTTTACAATTACATTGTTTACAAACAATGGAGTAAAACATGTTTATATTTTCAGTTCTGATGGGGTAAGACAGTTGAAGTTAACTCATGTGGCATTTATAAGTTCTACAAGAATCAGTGGGTATATACGATACATTTAAAAGTAAAACAATGTATGTACCAATCCCAGATTGCCCCTTTAACATTCAAATAGGCCTACTCAATACCAGACCTGGGAGAATGCATATTGGAATATTTCAAAAACATGTGGTGTGCTTGTTTTCCTTGTCAGGCACATGGAAGCACTGGAATAGTCTCAAATGTGAAAACGCAATAAGTGCAAGGCTAAACCAAGCACATCAGGTTTTTTAGCAAAGAGTCTGAATACTTATTTACATGAGGTATTTCTGTATTTAAATTTTAATACATTTACTGAAATTTGAAAAAACGTGTTTTCCCTTTGTCATTCTGGGGTACTGTGTGTGGATTGATGGCAACATTTTTTCATTTAATCCATTTTAAATTGAGTCTATAATACAACAAAATGTGGAAAAGGTGAAGGGGTCTGAATACTTTCTGAAGGCATTGTATATTTTTGCAAAGTTCTGCTCAAGTACAGCTTCCCTATTGACCCACTACAAATGGCTTACTGTTGGCCACTTTCGACATGTGTGGTGTGACCACTGTGGAACACTTTGTGAGGGTCTATGAGGGGTGCCATGTAGTCAACTAGGGTGGGAAGGCATTAGCCAATGCATAGTCTTCTTCTTCAATAGGTTTATCTATAGATTGTAAATGGCTTTCAGGTGCATGACGCCATCTACTGGTGCCAATAAATGACTGACCTGAGACACTGAAAGTGAGTTGATACTACACTCCATAACAGCAGATGGCAGTTAATCACAAACACTTGATTTACGGCCACTCAAATCACAGAAGATTTAGAAAGTTGACTACATGGCTGTGATCCATTCCAGAAAGTTGCACCCTCTGTTATGCCCTCGTTCACTCCCCCTCACAAGTCTGACTGCGTAGCAGTCACTCTCCCTAAAAAAGAAATGTCTCTAGTATGTTGGGCGGCATGGTTTAAGTGTGTTGTGGTGGTTTGTGCTGGGGTGGTGTGTCTTGTGGGTTGTGTTTTGTGTGTTGGGGTGGTGTGTGTTGTGTGTGTTGGGGTGGTATGGGTTGGGGTGGTGTGCGTTGTGATGGTGTGTGTTGTGACGGGTTTTGTTGTGTGTGTTGTGGGGGACAGTGTAACAGCTGCTCTCGCCTGTGTATTGTAGTAGTAGGTGTTCCAAGAGGACCTAAGAGACTCCTGTCCCCCCGATGTCCCACATGAGGAAGTGAGTCTTCTTCACCACCATCTCCTCCATTACTGCCTATGGTGGGCGACGTGTGGACAATGGAAGCTCTGGAACAGTCTCAAATGTGCAAATGCAATAAGTGCAAGGCTAAACAAAGCACATCAAGTTTTTCAAATATTTGATACCATTTGCAAAGGTCTGCTCTATACAGTTTCCCCATTGACCCACTATTCATCAGACTAAAGAGGATAAAGTCAGAGGATAAAGAGGTCACTTTCCACTAATCTACTTCAAGGAGCCACAGTCATTATAGCTACTACATGAACTGAGAGAGCAACAAGAAAACTAATCACAATTGGTACAGTATGGTAGTCTTCCCAGCATTGTCAAGCCCAACGATTATCACCTTGTGTTCTGCAAAAAAAGAAAGAAAGAAAGAAAAAAGCACACTGGATTTAGCTGTGAGATTCCCAGTAATGCAGGTCTGATGAAGGGGTTTTTAATTACTGTAGTACAATTGAACTAATTTGAATATGACTGGACCTGACTATGGTGAGAATGGAACACAATGGCCTTTGATTCAATGGCCAACCACACATTGTTAAAACAAAAGCAGCACCAAGTCGGAAGTCGATTGACGAAGTTTGTGGCAAGTTTCCCTTCTTGGGATACCATCCTGTCATTCATAAGTTGAATGACCTAAAATGTGGGACCCTATTCACAAGACATTGCCCACCCCCATATCACACCATACAGGGACTTTAACTCCTCCTGTGCTACTGTAGGGCCTTTAACACTCTCCTGTCCAACAGGGGTGCAGGAGAGACCAAAGCCTTAATCAAAGCTGGCACGTCCATGTTAGTATATCCCACAAGAGTGTTTTGACTTTTCCACCTTTCGAGCCTACAGGCGGTGGGGGAGGAAGGAAGTCCTTTCAGAGGGCCTGTGATTTGACAGGCTTTGGCGTGCGACAGAGGATGATGCATTGCTATTGCTTCCTGAGGGAAAAAGCTCTCCTGTGGTGAATGTGGGTCTGCCTGATTGTGGGTCTGTGTGAATGTGGGTCTGTCCGGCAAAAACACCACCCGACATAACCGCCAGCTCTTAACACAATTGATTGTGGACAACCTCGACCTCTCCCCTTGTTCCTTTCAAACAATATCTAATGTTTTCATCATAACAACAAAACAACTTGGGGATGGGGAAGGTAGTCCAAAGGCCAAATATGATAAATACCCATTCCACTAGCATCTAGTAACTCCACAAACACCAATACTTCTTTGAGTGTGTGAAACCAGACATGGGGAGAAGTCTAAAGACAGTAATCCAGGGTATTGGGAGAGGCTGGGATTAGCAACCCACTGCTCCTGTCCTCCAGGCCACACAGGTAGGTCTGTGCTTTCCCCACCACTCAGGAATTAGGCTGTTGACTGACCACATAGGCCATTGGAAAATCCTGTTGGACTAACATCACAGGGCAGGATAGGCATGACAATTCACATTCTAATGACCTCAGCAAGAATATTTCCAGAGATCAATTATATACGAGTTGATCGATGACCATAGATGAAGCAAATAAAAGGCTACTTCTAACATAACAGTTAGCTGAGCAAAAACTCCCTTCAAAACACTAATAGTCCATGTTATGAAGTCACAAGGCTTAATTTCTGACATTTTGGAGCCACATGTTGCTTTCTGTGACATGCTCTTTGCTGTAGAGACTATGGAGTGTATCAAGGCTCTTTCGCTGTGGATTGAAGAGACAAAAGGATGTAAAGGGCCATTGTAAAACGTATTTGTAGACTCAAGCACCAGCTGCACTCGGGACTGCCATATCTTTACAATGTTGGCTCGGCTTCTGTCCTAACGAAATAACTCAACAGAAAAAAAGCTGTCAAACTTCTGCCACTGTCTAATAAAAGAAAGTAATTCATTCATCATTCATGAGTAAGTGCAGACAGACCAATTCCAAGTTAACACAACAGACAATACGAGACGCCAATTTTGCGAATGATGGAGCTAACTAGTGTAGATATTACTTGTAATACTCACCTTGATTGCAGAATAAACTCCATAGTTTGGCAAATATGAGACCCATGTCGTCGGTTTAAAATCCCCGTCTGGTCTGCATTTGGGGATAGCAGCAATCTCCAACGGCAACGCTAGCTTCACGACACAAAATTAAAAAACAACGAAGAATGAATCCTGTCACCTTTGCTTGAGGTCCATACACACAGAGACCGACCAAAAAGACCAGCATACTAACGTGGAAAATATGGTGGATAAACCTATCCTCTCACATATACTGGTGTGTCAGACCCAGGTTATTTTGCCTATGCAGGAAAGGTACCTGACTTTAGCATTTCATCAATAAAATTATGAGTCAACATTCCTGTCCTGATGTGTTTGGAATCCTGTTCACTCACGCCAAGTTATTAGTATCTTAGTTACTAGTATCAAGTTAGTGTTTAAATGAGTTAGCCTGCTAACGGTGTACCAAGCAGCACCGCTTCAGCTCAAGTCGACTGACTGTAGTGTAACTAGCTAGTTAAATAAGGCCACACCTCCGAAGCACTAAACCCACCTGGACTGACTGTACTCACACACACAGAATGCATAACCACCAGATAACTAGCTAGTTTTTTTTCACAACGCCATCCCTCAACAGTGTCAGATTACATTGATGACGTTCTGTCAATGTAGCAAGTTGGGACGGAGTGGTAGTCTCTGCATCATGATTGCATATTCGCTACAATGTTGTAATTTCACTGAACAAATATTATCCAGGCAGAGATTAATTAATATCCAATCTGTGTTTATTTACACTTGACATGATTACTCTAACAATAAGCGAACACCCAATGATAAAAAACATTAAAACATTATAATCATGTTTATTATCATCATTATCAACCAGCGATTGCACTCGTTGCGATCGCAGTTGGAGTGGCACTGGCTAGGTTTGGTAACACTCAACTTGACCCCTGCCACCGGGTCTGCAACTCACCTGAGTGCCAATTATGACATCATCATTGAGTGCCAATTATGACATCACCGAGTGACCACTGATAAGTGGTCACTCGGCACCTCCCATTATCAGACTGGCCTACCTGCCGAAGACCACACCAGCAAACCAGCACCAGCACCAGCACCAACATCAGCACCAACATCAGCACCAACATCCACAAGTTCTGGTAGGTTATATGTTTTGAATGTGTGTAGGCTAATGAGGAGTAGCAAACTCAAAGCATAGCCTATTTGTCTTGTAAGATGATTTCAGTTAGAAATTGCTGTATTATAATGGCTATATTATACATTTTTCAGTGTATCTAGAAAAACACGTTTATTCTACAAAATGAGATCTTCTACTGACATTCCCTGAAATGTTATACCATGTACCTACAGAATTACAGCAGGTAGTATCCTTTGCCACAAGCCAGGCCAGGTAGAGTCAGTGCAAGGAGCTGCAGGTTTACATTCCACCTATCTACCAAGTATTCACTGCAGGTAAGTATGGGTAAGCGCAAGTTACAGTTCAGCTGTAATGACCTGGAGGGCTCCTTCAAAAAGCCTCGCCCAACAGTTAGAGGGGCTGTGAAGGTGTCCCAAAAAGCCTTCCCTTTACCCAGCCCAAGCACTCTCCAGAATGAGAGTGACCCTGATTGGCCCACTCCTATGGAGACCAGAGCCAGTAGCAGGGTGGAGCCTAGACCTCCCCAACCTCCCAGGTTGGTGGACCAGTCCACCCAATGCAGCCTGTGCTCATGTAGAAAGAGGAGAGGTGAAAAGAGGCGCAGGGATTCATCTTCCTCAGATGAGGAGGACGAACCCCTTAAACGTGCTAAAAGGCTTAGGAAGGTCAGCTCAGCGCAAAGCTCCATCTCCAGCTCATTGGACTCCAGATCATCGGACTCCAACTCCAGCTCATCGGACTCATCCATATCAATGAGTAGCCAGAGCAGTGAGTCCTCTTCAGACTTCTCCCCCAAACTGGAGCCCAAGGTCCGGCGAAACCCACCACGCAGAGGTTAGAATATTTTGTTAAAATCTTCCATAGGTTTGAGTGACTCACTACCAAAGTCTCTCAATAAGATCATCAGATACAGTAGGTTGCAAATAGTTGTAGAATATGTAGAATAATAGAAATGACTATTCCCTAAAACCTTGATCAGGTTGTACTGTATGAAGCCATCTTTCAGATTATCATATTTTTTTGATGATGTCTGCTTGGACTATTATGAGGATGATCAACTTGTCCTGGGTGGAACTGAGCTGTGTTTTAAACTTTGTATTGCAGCAAGTTTCACCTCGCTCTACACTGTGGGAAAGCTGCTGGGCAAAGGAGGATGTGGGGCTGTCTATGAGGGAAAGCGCAAGGCAGATGGAAGAGAAGTATACATCTCTCCTTCCTCTGTTCTCTAACTTTTTATTTCTGTTCACCCACAACACAATTGTTTTCACCACGTATCATCAGTATAGCTAATTTAGTTCAAACCATGTTGTTGAGTGTCAAATCTAGCTATGTGTCTCGAAGCAACAGCATAGAACTTAATAAAGTACCTTGGTTTATTACAATGGTGGATATTATTCAGAATGTGCCTCTCTTTCCCTCAGGTGGCCATCAAGTACATCAATAAGCATACTACAGAGTACTACCTCACAATCGTAAGTACATGGTTCCATTTGTACTTGTGTTAGGCCTAGAAATGCTATGCCTTTAAATCCTCTCTCAAACTGTCCCCTCTTAGCCTGGAACATCATGCAGGCTGCCTCTAGAGGTGGCCCTGATGCAGATTGTGTGCCAGTCCCCGACCTGTGAATATGTGCTGGAGCTGGTGGATTGGTTCGAGCAGCCCAAGAAGTACATTTTGATCCTCGAGCATCCATACCCATGCATGGACCTCTTTGACTACACGGAGCAGATGGGCGGCAAGATGCAGGAGTGTCTGGCTCGGGTCATCATGCTCCAGGTGGTTCTGGCTGTGCGCCACTGCCGCGACCGTGGCGTCCTGCACCGCGACATAAAGACAGAGAACCTGTTGGTGAAGACGGACACACTGCGTGTCAAGCTCATTGACTTTGGTTGCGGGGATCTGCTGAGGGACAAACCGTACAGGACCTTTGCTGGTAAGAGGACAGAATGATACTGGTATGTTGAACCAAGAAAACAGGAACATTGAATATCAATTTAAATCTCTCTCTCTCTCGTTCAGGCACTGAGGAGTTCTCTCCACCTGAATGGGTGTTGGATGGGAAATACCAGGGTCGCAAGGCAACCATCTGGTCCCTGGGTGTCCTGCTTTTTAACCTGGTCTGTGGAAGCCTGCCCTTCAAAAAGGAGGCTGAGATTTTGGCTGGACGCCTGCGCTTTAAGAGAGGGCTGACCAAATGTAAGAACAGTTTGAGCTCTCTGACCACTATGGAATATACACTCTCTAGGCAAATTCCAAGTCAAGCTGTAGTCACACAGAATCTTCATTTTAATTTTCCAGTAGCCAAAACTATTAAATAATGGTAGTACAACTGAACTGACTCAAAATTGTCCATCTCTATGTGTATCATCACCACTCTACTATGTATGTTATCTTTTTTCTGCATAGCTTGCAAGGATCTGATTTGCTGGTGCTTGGCACGAGACCCCCTCAAGAGGCCAGTTCTGGAGCAGATACTTCTCCATGACTGGCTGTCCGACATGGCGCGCCCCACTGCTTAGGTCAGTGCATGCAAGTATTATGTTATGTCATTCTTCATGGTCGAATAATTCCAGGCCATACTCTAACTGAGACTTATTCTTTTCTACTTTATTTTACAGATCCCTTAGCAATTACGAGTAAGGGTAGGTAGTAGGTAGTGCATTCTTTCGGGGGTTAGGTAGGCTAGTGGATGAGTCTTTTTTGTCAATAAAGAAGAAAAAAGACATCGAAACAGCAAGGAAAAAAAAGAAAAAAGGCATCAAGACAGCAAAAACCATGACGTATTACCTCCCGTGGGATAAAGGTTTGAAGAGAGATTTTAAGAGGGATGAGTTCGCGACAAATCCCTTTAAAGCACCTTACCTTCGCCTGTAAACTGAAAGAGAGGTGATACTAAAACTTACAGTGCTCATTGAAGAGAGTATAAGATCCCTTATAATGCAGCAAGGCCAATGACGGAAGACATTCAGGAAATGTGTCCCTCTGCTAAAAAGGACATGAAGAGAGATTGTAACTCGGATAATTGCTGGAGCTGGAGCTACAACAGTGTCCCTCCAACAACCCCCTTACAGCATCTTACCTTCGCCTTTCAGCAGCATAAGGAATGATACAGACACCTAATACAATAATAACTTCAGTCAAACACTGGACCTTCAACATGAAAGAACTTTATGCACTCAGCCAATAACTGCTTTTCTGAAGAGAGATTGTAACGGGCGGATAATGGACTTGGCCGGCCACACATCTGTGATCCCATTACAGCATCTTACCTTTGCCTAACAGTTTTGAGCAGAGAAGCCTATGGAAGATTTTTTGTCAGATTTATGAGACTCTCCAGACCACCTTCATAGTTGCATGCATTGTCATCAGGTTTGCAAAGCTGAAAATGAATAAAATGAATAAAAAAACAATGAGCATTCCAAAACTTTGATGTCATTGTGATGTTTTATAAAGAGTAATCAGGCTAGATATCAATTATCTGTGATATGAGTTTATTACATTTTATTTATTTATTATCAATGGTTGATTACTGTATTCCCAATCATTAGATCACACCAGTAAAGTACATAGTAGAATTATCATTGAATTATAATGCGTGAGTGAACAGATATGCATTACATTTGTGAATAAGAGTGTATCATTCACAAAGAACTACAACTACCAGCAATACCACGTGCACACATATTAATGACGTATGAGGAACTGTCGGACAAAGCAGGTCCTTGTCCAAATGTGAGTAACGTGGAAACGGATTAAAGGTTTTTTGATTAAAATGTATGACTTTGTATACACACAAATCTTCTTGCCCTAAAAGTAAAGTGAAGTGTATGTAAGCCACAATAAGAAACGGTTCGTGTCACTGCCAGTATTATACTGGACTGCATGTGCAACATCTAATGGGGATTCTACTAATTAACAATATGATGACAAGATCAGAATACTGCATGACAGGTCAGGGAAGTACATCGTCAAATTGGAGTTGCAAGCCTTTGTTCAAGTTGAAATTGATTATTATTATCTCCATCTTCAAACTCTAGTGCGTAAACAGTGCGTAAAGAAATGTCCGTTTTTCCACGAATTGCACTGAAGCCAGAAGTTCATGATTACCTGAGGAATGCCTTCATAAACAAAGAGGTGGGGTCACTTGTCTGCACTAACATTCACAGTCTGTCATGTTGACCTAGCTATGTTTTTAAAGCAGCAATCAGGGAGGACCTTTACTTCAAATTAAAGACTGCAAAGCTTTACTCAGTCAGATCACAATTGATAATGAATGCCAGAACAGAAGCACAATTTGTCTGACAGAATGTCTTATGTTTGGGTCCAGCTGTTGGCTGCAGTTGGGCTGGGGGAGGCAGAGCAGAGGTTCCAAAGGCTGCTGTCCTGCTTGTCCCACCCACCTACTTTCACCTGTGTTCGGGCCAGCACTCACCTGGCCCCCTTGGAGGAGATCCGCCTCAAACTGGGGGAAGAACTAAAACGGGTAAGATTGTGACTGCAGTGGAGAGAGTGAAATTCAATCACTGACATGGAGTAACTGAAATGTGCAGTAATTCAATGTTTGTTCCACAGTTTGCGATACAAACCTGTTTCTATCAGTGTAGTGCAGGCTATAACTGGCTTAGATTTAAGGGTTTTTTGCTTTTGCTGTGTGTGTGTTGATTTATGATGTCAACATTGTCTTTGTTTGTTTGTGTATGATTGCGCCTCACAGTGGCAGCTCTTCTAACCCTGCATGTTCTTTCAGCAGCAGATGTGTGGTACTCAAACTGAAAACGTCTCCGTTACCATTCTCCCCCACCCACACATTCCAGATGTACTGCTCCTTCCTGTCATCGGTCCGAGGTATGTGAGGAACGCCTGCCAAATGTCAGCCAAATAGGAGGCTGCTTTAACAGAGGGAAAAACACAGCCCCAGATGGCCAAATCCTCCCCAAATCACTCCCTCCACTGGTCTGGAGTTGTCTTTGACAAAAACAACTAGGCCTTTTTTAAGTTTTCATATGTCCTATGTTAAGATACCACGCAAAGTGGGTTTGGCCTCCTTACTACTAAACCAAATCAGACAAAGACAAAGTGGGTATATGTGTTTGTGGTTAGGGTTAGGGTTTTGATATTAAAGGTACTCTTAGACATGACATCACAGAAACGAGCGGGACGATTGCTAGAGAATAGAGCGAAACATAATTCATACATCTTCAGTGGCCAAAATCAACGCTTGATAGCTACAGGTCGGACGGGAAGCATGGATGTGGATCTACCAAAGACATTTCAGAGAAGGGAGGAAAATATCTTTGATGAAAGTTTTCACAGGGGTGACGTCATATCATAGTCTACTGTTAACTCCTGTTTTGGTGTGGGTGTGTGGGTGGTATGTGTTTGAAGTGCGAGATATGGCATATATATGGTACCTCTGAGTGTGTTGGTGTTTGAATGGCCATTGATCTTTGACCCCCAGGCCTGTGGCCCAGCTCCGGTCTGAGGTCATAGTGGGAGCTCAGTGTGGCAGTGCTGTTCTGAGGGGAGCCCATGTCTTCGCCCCCGGAATCTTCGCTACACCCAAGTGTAAGAAGAAGTACACTGTCTTTAACAATGTTTTAATGTCTGTTTTCTTTTTCTACAGTGTCATTTTTCAGTGGAAACTGTGACCATGTTGATGTGGCTCATGTTAGGTTCCTTTCATGGAACTTAAGGTCTCTACATGCTTTTGCGTCACTTGTGTGACTAGTACGCGGTTTGCGCTGGGCAACACTGTCAAAAGCACTCTGTAATTCATACTTCTGCGTAGCCTAAGCACAGCTTTGTTATGTTCTCTAGATAGAACACACATATTTGGCTTTCATATTACTGATTACATAATTAATGGTTGAGAACAGCTGCAGCCAATGTAGGGTAGCAGTGGTGGCTAGTTAACAAACAAAGCTAACTAGCTAGCTAGTAAACAAAGGATGCCTGTATTTACCTCAGGATAGTTTGTCTCAATCTCCCGTACTTTTAGCTACCGATAGAACTATTTCAGCTCTGCCTCCATTCACTAACCAACCAATCAATGGTGTGCAACATCTATGTGGCGGGTCGCTTATTGAGAAATCGAGAGAGGAGCGCAAACCCCTGTGCAATCTCCTCTGCAACAGTTGCGCGACCCCTGGTTGCGTTGTAGCATGAATCAGCCTTTATTATGCTAGTTGAAATCATTAAAAGGTGGTTGTGTCAGTATTTATATTGCCTATAAAATCATAACATCAACAGCCTGTGAATATGAGTTAAGCAGCAGTGTGTTTGTTCTCAGTCATGAAGGCGGGAGCCACGGTGTCTGTCTTCTCGGACCTGGAGGGGAAATGCACACGGGGAGCCAAGGACTTCCAGGGGAAGAGAGTGTTCCTGGGAAATGGAATCTCTGAGATGGACCGCTCCAAAATCTTCTGCTCGGATGAACCAGTTAAGTAGGTGGAGACACTTCCATGCTCTGGATAGGGAATTATTTCTTAGTAGAACTGTATTTTACTCTATATGACGGCTGCTTCAGGAAAGAATGAACTGAACAAGCAAAAGACTCATTCAATAAGGCAGGCATGTCTACTCAACATTAATGTGCATATTTAGTCCCAGTAAGAAGCATACTGTATCTCAAGCTGTAAGAAGCATCATGACATGAACTCTTGTGAAGAGAGATGTTCTGCTGTAATGCCACTGTTCTCTGCCCATTCTAGGGGTGTTGGCATCCGGATGGTGGAGCCCCTGTATCAAAGCCCCTCTTTTGATGGCGTGCTTCCCAACCTGGTGTTCCTGCAGGTACATCTTGTAGCTCTCTGAGGGTTTGGGACAGGAGTAGTCAGAGCTCTTGGTCTGCCCACTGATGTAGCCTGTTCCCCCCCCCCCCCCCCATCTCTCCCTGACTCCAGAACCTTCCGTCAGTGGTAGTGGGTCATGTGCTGGGGCCCCGGCCTGGAGAACGTATTCTGGATATGTGTGCTGCCCCAGGGGGGAAGACCTGCCACATCGCTGCCCTCATGGGGGGTAAGGTGAGACTTCGTAGGATGCTTTTGTAGGACACTTGCAGGAGGAGTCCCCTACTTACTTATTACAAGTTCTCGTACTCAAGGAGGAGCTGTTGCGCTGTTTTTTTTCATTGCCTGATTTGGTCACTTGGTTGGTCTCTCACAGGGAGAGATAGTGGCCCTGGATAAGTGCAAATCTAAGGTGGAGCGTATCCGTCAGAACGCCCAGGCACTGCATCTGGACTGCATCAAAGGTTACGGCTTCAACAGTATTAAGGCCGTGTGCAGTGACCCGGTCCAGGAAACTGATGGTATGAAGTGTCAGAATGGATGCCATTTTGGCTCCTGGGTATAAAAAAATCCAGGACACAGTAAATGAAAAAAACGATGCTATTTCTCTGCCAGTCAATATTACTCTGGCTCCTGAACTTAGCTAGTTGAAAAATGAATCTTGAAACCTTCCATCAAACTTGCCTTTTCAGGGCCACCATTTCCCCCTGAGAGTTTTGACCGGGTGTTGCTGGACGCTCCCTGTAGCGGTCTGGGCCAGCGACCCAACATGGCCTGTACCTGGAGCCTCAAGGAGATCTGCTCTTACCAGCCTCTACAGCGCAAGCTGTTTGACACGGTTTGTTAACACCCACACCCACACCCACTCACACTCACACTCACTCACTCTTTGACTGTAAAGAATCCAACAAGCTTACAGAGTCTCTGGCGGTATCCAAACAAAGTTATCAGTGTGTAAACAAGTGGGTGCTTGTCGTTGCATTGGCTGTGACAGGTAGTGACCAGTAGAAGGCAGTGTGGGCCAGCTTTATGTTTCATAGCTCTACGCAGGGCTAGCCTGGTGAAAAAAAGTATAGCGGGCAGATGGATTACTGTGGGGAGGTTAGGGTCCGATACTGAACACAGCATTTATCCCAGTGGCACATAGTGCTTCATCAGTGTCCACTGGAGTTTCCTTAAGGTAATTTAATATCTGGGCTTCGGGGGGATTGCAGTAAGTAAGTGAATGTTTGGGTATACAATAGTTCTTTCTTGATCATTTGGGCAATTCTATTTATGTCTAGAGATGAGGCCCTGTTTAAAAAGTACTTTTTATTTTGTGTGTGTGTGTGTGTGTGTTTTGTGTAATTGCCCTCTATGACCACAGGCAGTGCGGCTCCTGAAGAGAGGTGGAGTCCTGGTGTATAGCACCTGCACTGTGACTCTGGCAGAGAACGAGGAGCAGGTGGCCTGGGCACTGAACACCTTCCCCTGTCTCACACTACAGCCTCAGGTAAGACACACACCCACCCACCCACCCACCCACCCACACACACACACACACACAAATTGTCTCTGTATTTCTCAGGAGCCACACATTGGAGCAGAGGGAATGCTGGGAGCAGGGCTGTCACCCGAGCAGCTGCGAATGGTCCAGAGGTTCAGTCCTGAGTTGAGCTGGAACGAGCCAGAGGACCGGCCCACACAGCAGTCTCCAACCCCAACCCCCCTCCCCCACAAAGTTAACAAGGACACTATCGGCTTCTTCATTGCAAAGTTCCACAAGAGCTGACAGGACAGGACAACACTGTCTCCTCTCAGTGCTGTTCCTCCACAGCAGAGCCTTCACACATACAGAGCCTGTAGAGAGGAACAATGATGTTTACAACACTCTCCATGCACAGGCAGGACAGCGGTTAGGACATACACCCTCACTATGCTGTTTACAACATCCACCTCTCAGTGCCTGGCCTGCCTACTAAAACTGTGGACCTTATACGGATGAGCTGTATAAACACAGAGGGGAGGAGGGAGGGGTCTGAGGGAGAGAGAGAACAAAATGTTAGGAGGAGTGAGAGAGAAAATGCAGACAGTGAGTGAGTGAGTGAGAAAGAGAGAGAGTATTGGAGAATGCAGTTCTGCTGCCGTTGCCATAACAACAGTGACGACACAGCTGCCATGGTGACAGCGGATTTGCTGGCTCTTTCTCAGAGCACAGATCAGGAAGTAGCGTGCTGAAGGAGGTCACAAGAGGTATTAACAATTTACTGCCTTTTAGTCGGGTTTTAAAAACAAGGAGCAGTGGGGTTATTTTTACAAGGAGAATGATCTTGGTATCATACCCCTCTCTTCCTGAATCTGTGTGCACTATATTCAAATAGAATGGAATTACTTTGCATGTCTCAATAAAAATATTTTCAAATAAACAAATGTGGGTGTTTCTTTTGACTGCTGTTCTACTTTGCAAGTCTCTGATATATAACTATTTTGTGTAAACACACTTCCTCGTCATATCACTGTAACTTGGATCTAATCAGAGATTATTTATAAGGATAGTCATGAATGTATTCATGAAGGGAAAGTGAACATACATTTGTCAAATATGGATGAAGTCTATGTGGGTGTACATGGGCTTGATCTGGCACACTGGAGCTTTACCCATGCTGGACGACCTTCACAATGACCTCAGCTCACCTCCTCTCCCTGGGAATACAATCAATCCATCAACCGGATTAAGATGGACAGGAGGGAAAATGACAACATGGCATGCATCTCCACCCCTCAAATTCATCATGAGCCACATCAGCTAGCAAGGTATCTGTTCTCTATACAGGGTTAGAGTAGTGATTCAAATAGCTGCTCCACTGACAGGCCACCAAGGGACAGTATCTGGCTCCAAAATCTGACCCAGGTACAGCTCAAGTGAGTTTTTTTTAGTACTCTGCAGCGCAACAAGGTAACAAGCCTCTGGTCCCATTTATGAAAACAGATGCATCCTCTTCTGGAGTGACTCAGTTGAGGTATCTTTGGTGGCCTGTAGAGATGTATGACTGGAGGGAAAAGAGGCATCTCTGGCTAATTTAAACCCATCCACTCACTCACTGCTGTTGTCATTCACATCGTTGTGATGACTGGACAGGCAGCTGGCTCCACCTGGGATGATGCAGGGGGGTTTCAGAGGACTATTTATAGACAGAGTTGTCTTATTTATATATCTGGTTCATAGCAACCTGGGCCTGAACACTTCTAGAAAGAGTACTAATGGAAGATAAGAGATATAAGTTTCATGGAGCAACACACACACACACACACACACACACACACTTTGAGGGAGAAATTGTTGAATTTGAGTCAGATATTACATGATAAAACGGGCAATACATTCCAAATAAATCTAGACCAGTAGTTGATGTTCTTGTCCTCTACATCAATCCTTTGTTGCCAAGTTTATTTTTTGTATTTATACATATGTACATACAAATGTACACTCTTAAAAATGTGTAGTGCTACTATAGTAGCATATAAATGGGTTGTTCAATATAATCATAATATTAAGGTGAAAAACTACCAAAAAAAACAACTGAAAATGACTCTTGGGGGCTGGTTTGTTAGTGGTAATGTAGCGTCGGCACCCAGAATCTGGAAAGTCTGACTTAGTGACACTAGTGGTAAACAGAGGGATAGAATGTATGTAGTAAACTCTCTAACCTCACAGTGGGCAGCCTAAACCTCACAGGGCTTAGTCCAACTTGAGACACAATGTTACTGACACTCCATATCAATGATAGATTTGCATGACATATAATCGGTGCAAATCTGTTATAGTTATATAAAGTTGTAAGATGGGTAGGGGTGCACACCAGTTGGAATGAGTTCTTACACCTCTTCTTGAGCACCATAGCCAAGCAGAAAGGTTAACCTCATCCAGTTTATCTAGGGGTTGTAATTGTATTTTTTTTTAATGAGACAGACCCATCGTTGGAGATAATTATCTTACATACAAATTCTATTTTTCACCTCTCATTAAAGCAAATATTTTTGGGAGAACCACATACTGCACATTCATTATCTTAGTACACTATTAAGTGAATGGAACTGAACCCATAAGTCATTAGAAAAGGGTCAAACTCAAAAAGACATACCATCATGAAGAAAGCCCCCCTACTGGGTGAGTGGAATGGTTTGACCCAATAACTGTCACCTTAAACTAAAATATCAAATCTAGTTGACCTGACACTAAAGTGAATCGGCTGATTTTAAAAGTGCTGAACAGAGGATGTATCAATGTTATAAAATGTTTCTGGACCCTTATAAATAGAACAGTACTGCAATGTAAGACAGGAAGTCATGTCACTATTCTTTTGTCTTGTAAGGCATGACTAAGGTGAGCCTCAAAGGAGGCATCAATATCAGAGGACCAAACGTCAACAAATTAATAACGCAGAATAAAAAAGCAAGCAAGAAAAAACAGGAACATAAAATTAAAACAAAATTTAAACTTCAGCAAATACACCAATAACCTAAAAACCGTGTCCCACTTATCAGAGTCATCCCTCAACAGTAGTCTGAACGAACAAATTGTTCAAGTGGCAGCAAACAAGAAAAAAACAAATAAAAAAACAACAAAATAGAAATAAATTGAAAAAACTAATCACAGAAAGCACAGCTCAGTACAGAAGAGAATTCTGCTGTTGTGTGTCATGCCTCATCAAACATAGGTTTAAAATCTGCATATTTGGGAATATTCATGCATATCCACACATAAACGGCAATGTCTATGTATAGATACGCACACATATATGTATATATATTAATATCTATATCTATATAATCAAAATACTGCTGTTGCTAAGGATGCAACAGCCTTTACAGAGGAAGCATACATAAACAGGGGATGCAGGGGCATGGGGGTGTAGCAGCACGATGGGACAACTGAACGGTTTTCAAGAGAGAGGAGAGTCCTACGACTGTCTCAGTGTTGTGTGTGTGTGTGTGTGGGAGGGGGGGGGGGCGGAGGGGGGAGGTCTTGGTGGTCACTGGTGAATGTAGGAGTCTCTGGCCCAGTCCCCTGTATCGCCCCTCTTTTTGGGGGCCACTTCCCCCTCCCGCTCCCTATCCCTGTCCCGGTCGTAGTAGTGGTGGTGGTGGTCGCGGGCCGGTCGGTGGTGGTGACCGTGACCGCGCGGCTTGTTGCGCTCATTGTGGTCCTGCTCGCGCTCCTTGGAGCGGTGGTGTCCAGTGGCGTGGCCGCCGCCACCACCCTCGTCGCCGCGGTGATGGTGGTGGTGGTGATGGTGGTTGTGGTCCCGGTGGGGCAGCGCCTCATAACGCTGCTGCTGTGGATGCCCTTCCTCATCCTCCTCCTCCCCCTCTTCCTCCTCCTCCTCCTCCTCCTCCTCCTCCTCCTGGTGCAGCAGATGAGTGCGGGGCTCAATGTAAGCCGAGTCTCTGCTCTCCCTGCTCTCGGGGGTCTCTGAGTCCAGGGTCTGCTGCCGCGACAGGCCCTTGCCCCGGCTGCTGTGGTGGTGGTGGTGGTGGTTGTGTTGCTCAGTCCGGGTAGAGGAGGAGCGATGGTGGATGTGTTGGGGTCTCCTGGAAGATTCTGTCCTGAGGGGCCTCTCCTCCTCGTCCAACTCCCCCTCCTCTCCCTCCTCCTCCCCCTCCTCCTCTGGCTGGTCCTGGCTCTGGTGGTGGCGATGATGATGATGGTGGTGCGAGTGGTCCTCTTTGGAGCCCTTCCTCTCCCCCACTGCTTTGTCCCCTTTCGGCTCTGCCCCGCTGCCCTAGGGTTAGCAACACAAGCATGTTAGTGGAGTTATAAACACCAAGACATACAGTATGCAGATTACACACACACACACACACACACACACACACACACACACACACACACACACACACACACACACACACACACACACACACACAGATAAAACTCACACTTCACCCACATCCATACAGTCAGTCTAATTTGCACTCACGCAAACCCACATGCATGGAAACAAACTCACACTTCTACACATTTGCACATGTGTACACTCCAAGGTTGAATGTATATCAACCAACCATTGAAGGTTGACTGTGGTCCTGGAGCATGTAATCTCCTTAAAAGTAATCATCTCTCTTTGATTGCAGATCGACTTAGATTGTTTATCCTCTAAGGGTTAAGTCTCCAGGACCAAGGCTGATTCCCAATGGAATACTACAGTAGCATCTGAAGTCACAAGGCTCTTGTGACTGAGTACCTCTCACTCACCATACTACTACAGACATGTCCACCTCACTCATCATCATCATTTTCAGGAGCTTCTGCATTTTCATTTTCAGTCTTACATTTCCCATTGTGGTGGCAATGAATAGGGGCAGGGTAAGGGAAAAGATATGAGGACATTTTAGATTCACCCAAGAGGGAATAGCCCCCTTTTACCTCAGAACATAACTCTATTGCTACTGCATTACAATGACAAGTCTAGTAGTTACTTTGTCTATGAGTACTTATTATACAGTATGTACATTTGAGTAAAAGCAAAGAAAACAAGCAAACGAGAAATAAGAGCAACTCATCATGTTAAACCAATCCAAACATAAGCTTCTTATCTCTTGTTGTATGTTAGAGGTTTTACAACTTCTTGTCTATTCATGGTTAGCGGGCCCACCACCAATCATGCTCTTCTTATCTCTCTATACTCCTTTCCGCCAACACATTCTCTCTCCCTATCGTTTTTAATGTTTACACTATGTCTCTCTCTCCATCTCCCTCTATCCATCTCCCTCTGTCCTTCTTCCTCTCTCCTTCTCCCTTGTCCTGTTCAGTAAGTCATAGGCAGGCTGTGGCGATGGCTGAAACTGGCCAGACTGCTCAGCTCCAGAGAGCTGCTGGTCTCCCTGCCTTCCCTGTCTTGGCTGTAGTCCCTATCCATGTCTAGTCATCAGGGCAGGCCCATGTTGGCCCTGAGCCTGGTCAGCACCTGTACCTGCATGCTGGAGATGTGGGCAGGACTGGAGGGCAGGGCGGCCGTGTCCAGTTTGGCCAGCAGTGGGTTGGGGGGGTTGCAGCTGGCAGGGTGGGTGCTCTTCCAGTAAGCCTCCAGGTAATCAGCCATGTGCTCACAGGCGTCCTCCAGCTGGTTCTCATCCAGGATGATGTCAAACATCTCCTGAGAGAGGGTGAAATGGGGAGAGACAGTTAAGGAGGGAGAACAGGGAAGGAAGAGCATTGGTAATGTTCTTACTGGCCAAAAACAGTATGGCATTACAGGCCAAGGATTGTCATTACCTCATAATACCTAACTTCATAATAGCTACAGTACCTAATCTTAGAGATAAGGACTGTACTCTGAGATTCTTAAAAAAACAAAAAACTTTGCTCACAACTTCACACATAACTTTGTTGACCCGCCTCTCAGATTAGGAGCGTTAGAAAACTGTGTCAGTAACAAAATAACCCATTTAAAAGCATTAAAAAATTATTTGACAAGAATATTCAGATCAAGGAGACTCTTAAAAATGAAATCCCACTAGGGATATGCAGTGCTATTGGACTTAAATTAGGGCTGACTTTCCACCAGCCTGTGCTCATATTCTAAAAGAATATCCAAGTAGATCACAGAGGAAACAGAAATAGAATTGGCAGCAGATATGAGGCTCTCAGAAGCATTCCACGACTACAGTATCATGGGCTGAGTCCCGACCTGAGATATTATGTGTGTGCAACTCAAGGTTTTGGGCAAATTTCCTATCAACCTCAATGCATGATTTACCGTACATGAAACTTCGAGTTATGAGCATGGGTTCCTCATGTTAAGATTCAGCCCAAAGAGAGTCTACAGTATCAAGAGAGGCTCAACTCAGACTCATTTCTACAAGATCCATAAGTGTATTCTAAAATGTACAGTAACGTTATAAATGTGGGATGTGGGTTTGATCCAGGTTAGCAATGACCTTTGCCCAGAGAGTTTGGCTACTCACAGGAGGGCACTGGGCCAGTTTGTCTGCTGCCACCATCTGGACGTTGAGGTGCTTGGCCTGAGACTTCCCTCTGGACTTGATGAGCCTCTGCAGGACCTGAGGGCATATAACGGAGAGAGGGGGGGCTTGAGGGCCATGGTAACATCACCACCGCAACAACAGCAACTCCAACACATCACAGTAACTATTCCAATGTCACAGCTGCAACATGGAAGCTTCAACCTAACACCAACATCACAGCACTGTCAGCACTGCAACAGTGTCAACTCTAATGTCACAGTCGCAACATGGAAGCTTCAAACTAACGTCAAGACCACGACAACGTTAGCTCCACAGCTGCAGTAGATGAGGAAATGAGGAGATATGTCAGAAGGCTTATCTCATCCCAGTGTGATTCAGACTGACGGGACGGTGATTCAATGCTCGTATTTCATGCCTCTTCAGCTATGCTTTTTCCCCCCAATTTTTTTATATTGCTCAAATGCCAGCGTTTTTTTATTGATCTTTCAATCATGAGTGTTATTTACACACGGCTGAAGGTCACAGTGATAATTCAGTCACCTAACCTCCTCTCTCTCCCATTCAGACGAGATGAGCAGTCAAATCTGACAGGCCGTATTTAAAACCAGAACAGGACGTCATTCAGCTGCAGAGAAGCAATATGAACAGTGACAAGACACATCCATACACCAGTGGCATCAATGCACCAGGGACATCCATAAAACCAGGAAGCTACTTCCCAGAGAGTCCTCCTAGGGCGTCTTTCACTTCATATCAGCTCCATTACTTAATCAATCTGTCACTCCTCTCTGTTGCATGGATGGACTCTGTCTACTGTATGTTTGGGTCAGGTTAAGTGTCACTGCTTGTACCTGCCATTACACCATCTAACACGGAGCTTACATCAAATAGAAGTTGGCTGAATACAAATCAGAAGGATAAATTATCACTGTCAAAATGTTAACTATAAAGGTAGCATACAAGGGCACATTGAGGGTGTGACTCGAGTGATTGAGGATTGCTGTCATAAATGCAAACTATGTTCCAACTACGGCACACTGAAGTTGAGTCTTGTTTGTCTTGCTTGGCCTCACCTTAGGAGAGGAAATCTTGACATAGACAATGATGGGGGCCAGCGACGTCTTTCCCAGTTGAGATGGGTGGTTGATGGTGTCAGCGTCCAGGACCACCAGCTGTAATGTCCGAGCCAGCTCAAAGATCCTCTCTATCTCACTCTGCACCTCAGCTGGAGGGGGGGGGGGGGGGGGGGGAGAGAGAGAGAGAGAGAGAGAGAGAGAGAGAGAGAGAGAGAGAGAGAGAGGAGTCAACCCATGCAAATGGGCATCAAAATAAACAATTCTCAGTCTCAGAAAAGGAAAAATACTGGTAGCATTTATGACTCATCATCTCGATACTGTCAAGCTCAGTGCACTGTCAACACCTTTTCCCCTAAAGTGATTAAATAGTTATCCAGTTGCTCTAGGCTTCAAGTAAAAAGCTTCTAGACTAGAAGAAATTGGAGCAGCACAGAGACTGAAGTTGTGCTGTGCTGCTTTAAGTGTGTCTCAGTCCTAATCTATCTTTAAAGACGAGAGGGAGTGAGGGCGGAGGAGCACCTGCCTCCATGCTCCCTCTGCTCTCCTCTCCAGCAGGGTTCATCCAGGGGCGTACATCCCTACTGGAGGAATATGGGCAGTGGCAGTGGCAATGGCAATGGCATGGCACGAGTTCAGAGCACCGCTGTTTGCGGTGATCCCACGCAAAGATTAGCACCCCGGCTTCCGTTGGTTCCCCACCAATGAGGTCATCACGGAGGAATCTGTTTCATTCTAATCGCAGCTCATTAATCAAGCTGGGTAAAATTTGAGTTCTTGACCTTGTTATCTGGCATGCTTCTTATTTTTTCTCTCTTTCATTCCAAACACAAACTTTTAATCACAGGCCCAGTTCATTCTTCTCTTTCCAAAAGTCTGTAGATTATAACCATCATTAAGGATTCCTCTAACCTCGGTGAGACCAGGCTTTCCTACTTTCGGAAAGCCTGGTGAAATCCTTTGCAGAAAGTAGCTAGAAAGAGATGGAAGCCCGTTTGTAATGAGCCTCACCACACGTCAAACCAGTCAAATTCCTAATGCCTTCATCGACTAGATTTTGTGCATAGAGCACACTTCTGGCAAAACAGAATTCAGTTTTTCCTTCAGGTTTTCTTTCATTTTCTTCAATGTTGCAAGCTAGCATAGGCAACAACTCCAAAAAATAGTCCTACCCGGTTGGAAAAGACGATGCACATAACAACAAGCAATCATCTACAGGCATGTGGGGGAGGGTTCTTGGAATGTAACATCCAATGAAATTGGGAGCTTGTTCTCAAAGCGCTCTATCCAGGTTCAATCCAAACCAGCTCAGCTAATCTAAAATTCTCCAGACCTCCAAAGGAGGCGTGAGAACAATGTGATTTGGAAGTATGGCTACACGAGACTAGGGTTCTGACCTTCTGCTCTTTTCTCAGAAGCAATGGTCTCTCTTCATAAAACGGGCACTAGAATAACACTATTTCCCAGCCTCTCATTTCCCTAACTTACCTAGGTTTGAGCGTGTGTTGGACCGCTCGATGATAGCGTGTTTACTAGGGTTGTTCAGGACGGAGCGTTTGGCAAGAGAGATGTCCGCCGTGACTCTAGTGATGGATATTCTGATAGGAAGGGAGAGAGAGAAAAATACTTAGTCATCAAGATAATGGAAGATGATCTAAGTATATATTCTGATGCATAACAGGCTTGATTCAAGATCACACAAAAAAGTATAAGAAAGAAAAAGGGATTGAAAAAACCCCACTAAATGCTGTAGTCCATATGAAGAAGGTTGTGGAGGGAGAGTTCAAGTAACTATATATAACTGCTTATCAAACCAGCCTGTGTCAGCAAATGATCCTATGTTTTGTTACATGGTGTCTCAGCTGGATGGGAGAGTGCCCAGCCCAGGGAACGGTGCATAGAGAGGAGAACCCCGCGCTACACTAGGGCCCACTATGGCCTATTAAGGACATGGACAAGTCCTATTTAAAGCAACAGCACACATCTCCAGGCCAAATAAACTTGTTACACACTCCCTCTGCCCAACCTCAAGGGACAAGTAAATACCAGCCTATAGGACTCAGTCTGAGCAGGGATACACAGAGAGAGAGAGAGAGAGGGAGAGAGAACAGAACAGAATGGAGTCTAGACGGAAGGAAGGAAATGCAGGCCATATTTAGCTTACCTCCCCTCAAATCTGTGTTTCAAAAAGTCAAACAGTGCTTTTTGCATCATGTCTGTCACCTGAAACAGAAACAGAGCAAACATTTCAGAAACAACCATCTCTGTGAAAAGAGACACCATGGAATCAAAGTAAGTTCTCTGTAGTGAGAGAGGGAGCCTGGCAGGCATCTAGTTTTGCATTGACTGATGGTACCAACGTTTTCTTGTGTAAACATCCCTGATCTATCTCTGCGTAGTATGTTTTCACCAGCTTCAAGAAGCCGTCTGTACTAATGCACAAGGAGAAAGCTGAGTTCTTGTTTTATATCAATAAACATGTCCTGAATCAGTAGTGGAGCTAGAAGGAAAGTGGGAATAATCTAAACAGAATGTACTAGTAAGTGTATGAGTGGTGGTGGAGGTAGCACCAACGTTAATAAATGATCTTATAAAACTCTACCCCAGGGGCTTGTATAATGCTGTTACCTCATAGCCCTTCAGTGACGGTCCAACCAGGACCACAGGTCGCATGGAAGGCACAACATCGTACGGAGGTATGTGTTCCGTCTGTTGGACAAGAGAAAAACATGTTAGCTTAACGCATCTGGGAAGATTATGTACATATACACTCACTATCACAAGCCACTTCTGGGGGAACAGCTAAGCAAAACACACTACAAGACCATTTAACATTAACAGCACTGAAAGAAAAGGAGTTTGAATGATGAAATCAGATGTCTCAATTATACACTCAACACGTAAAGAGGTGAAAGCTCATTTTTTTGTTGCTATAGAGAAATGAAATAGAAAGAAAATATATCAAATGATACTATAGAGCAAATACAGTCTATCATTAGCTGGTAAGCAAACTTTAGCATGGACAACAATCAAGGTATAATTGAGTTGAGGATTGAGACTGAGCAGAGTCTGTCATTTCATCATTCTAATATGATCTACTCAAAAGGGAATGTCAGGAGAAGGACTGTTTAGTCAAATAGGGAAGATACTACTATGTATCTATAGTTAGTAATACTATGGTATATAACTGAAACACAAGGGTAAAAACATAGCAAACTAGCAGAGAGAGAGAGAGAAAGAAAGCCACTAACACACACAGCAGTGACTTGAGTGGGAGCTCAGTGTATATGTGACAGCTTCTGAGGGATCTGTCTGTGTGACAGTGAGGCAGTAGACCTCTAACGTTTCATCTGTGTGTGCTGTCACAGTCTGAGGCTGTGTGACAGTGCAGTATGTCTGAGGGATGCACAGACACGCATCGCGCCGCAGGAAAATGAAAGCACTTTCTCGGCGGGAGCGACAGCGCGTGATCTAAGCTCTACTGGAGACAGCAGTGACAGCTGGATGGAGGAGAGGAGGAGAGAGTCGCTAGCTTGGATGACTCGCTCTCACTTCTCTCTCTCTCTCTCTCTCATGACTCAGTACTACTGCTTACTATATAGCTTCACTTTGATTTTCTGACTCTCCCTTTCTCCTTCTTTATCTGTTTGTCTTAGTCTCTCTTCCTCCCTTCTTGTCTCTCTCTCTATTTGTCTCCCTCTCTTTTTCTGCCTCTCTCTGTCTCACTATGTCTTCTCTTTTTCTGTCTTTTTATATCGCTGTCTTTGCTCCTCTCTTTATCTCTCTCTCTATCATTCTGCATTTCCTTTTCTATCTCTCTGCCTGTCTCCCTCTCTTTCATTTTCTTAAGCTGGTAACATGTGCTGCCATCACTGGCCCTCTCTAGGGACCACTTGTTACCTCACAGCAGAGGAGGGAAAATGCTGCTACATGCATGCCGACCATCACTGTGTAATACTGGTCACTGTGGTTACTGACATATGACTTTTGCAGGCCTATTCTACATGGATCATATTGCAAAAAATATTCATGTTGCTGGCCAATGAAAAATGGTTATCATTGTTCTAATTGTCAAATAGGAAGTTGAATTTAATGGAAATACTAATCCTGAGTTAAAGCTTTGCACCGAGATATGGAGCGCACTATGACTTTAGAGTGCTAGTATGGAATTATCTCAACACTCAACTGGAGGAATTCTGTATTAATATAGCATGTATGTATATTTTACATAAGAAAACTCTGTCTTATTAAAGAGCTAGATACCCTGAGGTCCCACTAAATCTGTATCACACAAAACACACTCAGAGAGATCATAGTGACAATGAGTTAGAATAAGAGGGGGACTGTTAGGGAGGAGAAGAATCACTGCAGAGAAATCAGAGAAGCACATCTCAGACCCCCAAGGCTGCCCCCCAGGCCCTGCTGCCTGGGAGTGTGCTGTATGCGTGCTGCACGCCAACTTACCGACTTCTGCTTCTGCTTAGCTACAGCAAGATGGAAGAGGAGAGAGAGAGAGGGTTAAGAACAGGCATGCATGCGAGTGGCTGGACGCAGAGTACAGTACACACGTACAGTAGGACGGTGGCACACGTAGGACAAACAGAACAGGACGGACGTTGAGTGATGCTAAGCAGCCACAGGCATTGTTGTGGGAGCCGTGCGGACAGATGGACAGAGAGAGACGGAGAGAGAGAGGACAGAAAGACGGCGCCAGGACAGGCGCCACGTTTTACCTTCTTAAAGAAGGGCATTCGTTTCTCTTTTGCTAGGGGTGTTTGGGCAGTGTTTGGATTGGCTTTAGGACAGCGCAGGTTGACTGGTGGCTCATTGTCCTCGGGGTCTAAGCCTGTGGCGTCTATGTCAATGGCTACGCACACAGACACATAAGTCCACCATCACACAGAGGCAAACACAGGAGGCTGCGACATTTACCAGCTAACACTGGACAGATACATACGTTATTACACAGAGGCTATACAAACCAGGAGCACCAACAGTAAACAATAAGATATGGGGTAAGCAAAAGAACACTTAGGACCACAGAAATAAATGTATCACTTAAAACAAACATAAAACCCCACATAAAGTCTAATATTTCAATGACAAATTCTTTATTTATGTCTGGAATTCTGAAAAATCAGATAATTATCTCCTTTAAAATAAAACTTACCATCATCTTATTTTTGTACCCCCACTATTCAAGCGACATAGGAGAGGAGTGTGAGGAGGTTTAAACAAGTTTGGGTATTACTGGAGTGTGTGTTGTGCTGGTGAACAATGTGCCAACCATAGTCAAATCCCTGTTCCGAGGGCCTCCACTCACCAGAGGAAGGGGGAGTGGATTTCCGTGAGTTGGGAACCACTTCACCTAAACTGGTGGAGGAGTTGGCTCCTGATTTACTGAAAAGAGAGAGAGAATACGTCAGAGCATTTAATAATTGTGACATATCATATCAGGAAAACTGTTGTGTCGCAGGTTGATATTGGTGATGAGTTGGCTGGTCGCCAGGACAAGGAGGTGAGGTGTGTGTTAGTTTCCATGGTGACAAGAGTGAGATGGGGGCTCGTCGTACCTGGAGTGGAACTTGCCCTGTTTGGCTCTCTGCTCGTGTTGTATCCGAGTGTTCTCGATCTTCACAGGACTGGGAATGAAACCGATTTCACAGCCTTCCTTCACCAGGCGCCCTATCCACCAGTCATTATTGAATTTCTACAGGAAGGAGAGAGACATGAACAATTTGTAGATCCTCCCTCTCTGCCACCTCCTCAACATCATCATCAGCATAACCTTCATCACCCTCCTCCTCGTCTACCTCCTCCTCCTCATAACCACGATCATCATCATCATATTTCTCTTCCTCATCATCACTATCATCATCATCCTCCTTCTCATCATCTTCATCATCATCATCATCATCATCATCATCAAGTGTGTGACCGATCACCTCTTTGACATGGAGGAAGTCTTTAGCATCAAAGGAGATGGCCATGCCCGGCACAGGGACGTCATCATCGTGGGCGGCGCTGTAGTTGACATTTGTGCGGACGGCAAACGCAACTGGTTTAGTCTACCAAGAGAGACAACAACAGAGAGATGGGAAAATAAGTTTAGGTCTCATAAGACATGCTGTTGTCAAGATTCTCTGTTTGTGTACTGAAGGGGACAGGACAAGCACAGCTAAGCTCTAAACCAGTAGGGAGATGCAACATCCTCTGAATCTAATTTGTGTGATGTGTTTTTTTTTATAGCATCTAGGGCTATTTGTGGGGCATTGTGCGAGGTGTAAAAATAACTGCAGTCAGAGATGCTGGCAGGTTGTTTGACTCACCCTCCCTCCCATGTTATCTCTTTATGAATGAGCCTGCTGATGTATGAGTCTGTCCCCTCCGCTGTCTCCCTGCTACATGCTACCCAGGCTAACACACACACTTACAATGGAGAAAAGCGACAAGCCACAATGAATATACCAACCTAGAACAAAAAGATCAACTAGGGCAAGACACTGTCATTCTTTGTCTGTTATTTCCTTCTGAATCTGAATAGCAAAAAGCAAACTGCACTCGTGCAAACCGTGAAATCTAGCCCAGGATGGCTGAATCAATATGTGTCTCTCTATCAAATCATCTATGACCTTCTCCTCTGGGACAAGCAGCCAGCAGCCCTGTCCATCTGGGCAATACATAAACCTAATGAACTGTTTCTATTGCCTCCACAGGGCCCTGACAGAACTAGAGGTTACAAATGTAACCCAGGTTCTCTGAAGGAGGTGAGGAAGACCCCTCACTATGGGACACGCACTCTGTGTACCTATTTGCTGAAGACCCATAATCAATCACGCCTGGTACAGACTGGTGATGCTTGCAGGCAGATAGACTCGCCTACCGCCCTTATAAGACAGCATCTTTATATCAACAGTCTGAAGAGGTTCCAAGTGGTCACTAGTGAGCACCTCATATACATTTTACATTTATGGCATTTAGCAGACACCTTTATCCAAAGCAACTTACAACGAATACATTTGTCGTGAATAATATATCCATCAATCATCATAAGAAAAAGTAATCTATGCTAGGACCAGGGGCTATTGGCAGTCACAATACTAGAAGAAGGAAGAATTACTTTATTTTTTTAAATGTATTTATAGGAGAGAAACTTGTACAGGAGGGTAGAGGGGATGAAGAGGTCTTTAGGAGGGACAGTTAAGATGTAGCCTGAAGAGATGGGTCTTCAATCTAGAGCGGAAGATTAGTAGTGACTCTGCAGTCATAACAGCAGTTGGAAGCTTGTTCCACCAGCGGGGCACCATGACAGTGAAAAGCCGTGACCGAGTAGCGCGGCTGCTGTATCCACGTAGAGGTGGCGGTGCCAGTCGGCCAGCCGAGGTGGAAGAGCGGAGCGATCGTGCAGGGGTTTGGGGGCTGACCATTGCTTGCAAGGAGGGAGGGGCTGTTCCCTTTGCCGCCCGGTAGACGAGCACCAGGGTCTTGAATCTGATGCGAGCTGCTACCAAGAGCCAGTGAAGGGTGCGAAGGCGGGGGGTGACATGGGAGAATTTTGGGAGATTGAACACCAGACGGGCAGCAGCATTCTGGATAAGCTGCAGAGGTCTGATGGCGGAGGTGAGGAGCCTGGCCAAGAGTGCGTTGCAGTAGTCAAGGTGGGAGATCACAAGTGTTTGGACCAAAAGTTGTGCTGCTTCTCTGGTGAGGAATGGACGTATCCTTCTGATGTTGTAGAGGAAGAATCTACAGGAGCGTGCTGCCTTGAGGTTCACCACACAGGATAAGTGGTTGTCAAGGATCACGCCAAGGTTCTTGGCTGTCTGGGAGGAGGTCACAGTAGAGTTCTCTACTGTGATGGAGAAATCTTGGAGAGGGTTTCCCCAGGAGGAAGAGCAGCTCAGTCTTGTTAATGTTGAGCTTGAGGTGGTGGGCTGACATCCAAGCGGAAATGTCTTTAAGACACACAGAGACCAGTGTTGCCACCTGTGATTCAGAAGGGTGGAAAGAGAGAAAGAGTTGAGTGTCATCTACATAGCAGTGGTAGGAGAAACCATGAGAGGAAATTACAGAGCCAAGAGATTTGTTATAGAAATATATAGGAGAACAGTAAGAGAACAGTAAGGGCCCTAGGAGAGAGCCCTAGGGGACCCCAATGGTGAGGTCTCATGGAGAGGACAGCGATCCTCTCCATGTCACCTGGTAAGAGCGATCGGCCAGGTAGGATGCACAGCAGGAGAGTGCAAAGCCTGAGATGCACAGTTCTGAGAGGGTGGAAAGAAGGATCGGGTGGTTTACGGTGTCGAATGCAGCAGACAGATCCAGAAGAACGAGAACAGAGGAGAGCGAGGAATCTCGAGCTGAGTGGAGGGCCTCCGTAATAGCAAGGAGAGCAGTCTCAGTAGAGTGCCCAGCCTTAAAGCCAGATTGGTGAGGGTCAAGGAGGTTGTTCTGAAGGAGGTTTGAGACAGCATGTTCAAGGGTTTTAGATAAGAAGGAGAGAAAGGATACCTCAAGAACCAAAGACAGGCCCCACACTGTCTGACAACCAGACAAAGACGTCACGCTCCCTTAATAAAACGACTGACGAGGGGTATGGCAGCCAGGTAGATCTTTGCTGTGGAGAATGCTTTGCCCTAATCGAACAGGTGCTATAAGAAGGAGAGTATCGCAGATGGCTCTCACACCACACCACACACCATCTCATGGCTCTCACACCACACCACACACCATCTCATGGCTCTCACACCACACCTCAAACAGCCTCCATTTGAGGTCGTAAAGACCTCTAGTGGTGACACCCTATCACTCTAAATCATTCGGAGGCTGGCCTTCCGGGTCTAGGTTGGACCTTTCACGGGCAAGACCCATAGATCCATCAACTTGGGATAAGGGTAGAACAATCCAGATCTGGTAGTAACCAGAGCCATGTTTTCTGTGGGAGAAAACAGGAGACACAGTAGTAATTAAGGAAGTTGACACGCGCACTACACTGTAATGGCGACAACAACCAAAATGAGTAAAATCCCTTGAGTGAAAGCACTTACACACACACCACAATTAAGCCTCACAAAGTTGGTAAAAGATAGTCAATTACCTGAGAGCAATAGGTAGTGTTGCTATGTAGGTGCCAGCCATGTTTGTGCGAAGTGAAGGAGCTAGTAGCTGTCAGATTAAACTGTCCCGTTGTGTGAGTGTCGGTGGTTAGTTGAAGCTCACACAAGGGACCTATCTTACGTCACACGGTAACCAGCTAGGAATTATGTAGAATTAGTAAGGGCTCAAGTAGTCAGAGAAGTATGTCTACCTTCCTACGAACAGGGCGCTACTATTTCTCATATGAGAAAAAAATTTCTTTGTCAAAGCTAACCAAGGGCTCAAGTAGTCCACGAGTCACTGGAAAACCACAAGTCACTCAAGCTAACTGACCATACAAGTGCTAGCCGTAGCCTACACAAGGGACCTAGCAAGTTATAAGCCTATAACTTGAGGAATTATTGTTGAGCTAGCAGGTGTTCAAGCAATTCTAAAGAATTACAAGTTAACTAGGTGTGCACATGTTAAAAACCGTCAAACCTGGCCCACCAAATTCATTTTGAATGTTGAGCTGAACCCAAGAGGGACAACCTAATGGCACAGGGTTCTCCGTAGAACAGTTAAGTTGTAGCTAACTACGAGAACTCACTACATTACGCTTCAGACAGTCAGCGAGTGAACAATTGAAAGGATAAAATGGGCACGCTTGCTAGGTCCTATATATAGGATGGACAGTAGGCGGGGCTTTCTGCCTGCAAGCGTCACCAGCCTGTACCAGGTGTGACTGAATAGAGGTCTTCAGTGAGTAGGTACACACTATGTCCCATAGTGAGGGGTTGAACTGAGTCAACTAAAAGAGAACCGCTTTATGGCAGGGATGGATCAAACACACACGAATGCAACACGGTACATTCCTACTGATCTTTTGCGACCGATGCAGGAGCAATGTTGTTGTGCAAATCCCCTTGGCTCCGCTGTAGTAAGGCATTACACTTTCTACGAAAAAAGGATTTAACAAAGACTTAAAAATAGGTCACTGACGAGAGAAAAGAGAGGGGAAAAAACACACAAACACACACACACACACACACACACACACACACACACACACACACACACACACACACTCCAAATCTAAACCTCACTGTCGCCTTAAGACTATCCATTTAAGACACATTCTTATAAAGAATTACATAAAATGTTATTGGACATTAGAGTAATCTTCAGTGGAGTCTGGCTGCGGTGGCTGTGGTGGCTGCGGTGGCTGCGGAAGCGGCAGTTGGTGACATGGACATGCCCTCTTCCGGATTACATTTCCTCTGCCTGTGAGAGTGTGACGGCCAGCCCGGCGGTTGGGCCATGGAGAGCCAAGGCAAATGCACAGTGATACAGACAGCCAGGAGTAATCTCACTAGTTCCTATGGTAATACCATTACCACTATGTACCCCATATGATAACCACTATGACAAAGGCTAAGATAGGAGGAGACTAAATGTTCCTTGAAAAACACAAAACAACACTATAGAAAGCCTTCAGGGATGTTGTTGCAATCCTTAAGAAGTCTTCTACAGAATGGGGAATAGAACACATAGAGGATGTTTGTTTTTAGTCACCTTCAGTCAACACCTGCCTAATGGAACTTACATGAACTAGTCTTGCATTGATGATTAACACTAATACCCTGATGGGGAGGAGTAAGTGTGTGTGTGTGTGTGTGTGTGTGTGTGTGTGTGTGTGTGTGTGTGTGCATGTGTCCACAGGAGACTCACTCAGCCCTATGGATGACCATGTATGCTGCATCTTCATGTCCTTCACTGTCATGAAATGCTTTATATAAATATGGAACAGGTGCAAAACTCAATGATCAACTATAAAGGAACAAGACAAATACATCCCACTGTAATCCTCTCTGATGTACTTATCAAGCACAGTACAGTACATTCCAGGAGAAGAATGAAATGAATGTGTGTGTGTGTGTGTGAGTGTGTGTGTGTGCGTATGTATGCGTGTATGCGCATGTGCGGGCATGTGTGTGCTTATGTCAACGTCATTAGAGAGAATGTCCTGACTCCTGTCCTGACACATAGAGGACATGGTGTCCTTGATGAGGCTGCATTAAGGCAGGGGGGTTCTGTCAGTGTGTGGTCTGAGGGACTAGAACTGCCTTTCCCCACTGCAGCTCTCCAGCCTCTCAGCTGCTCAACACAGTCAGCTACCAATAATCAATGATGGTATTTGGGACGTCAACCATGCCTTTCTTGGAGGCTCCAATGGACCATGCCATTTCACAGACCAGTGAGAACCTCACACACTCCTGACCTCACATCCGAGTGACACAGGTGACAGGGACTGTACATGGTGGCAAAGTGCTGCTCTCCTCTACTGTCAAAGCCCCCGCTCCAGACCTCTTTATGTAACACAGCCCTTCATTAGGCATGCGGTATTGACCGCGGTGGGAGAGGGAGGGGAGGGGAGGGTTAAGGAGAGGGGAAATAGGAAAGGGATAGGGAGGGAATGAGCATTGAGAGAGGGGTGGGAGAAGGGAGTGATGAAGAAAGGGTAGAGGGGAGAGAGTGAGAGAAGGAGAGATATGGGACTTCAGAGGAGGCAGATCTTTAACCGAGGAACCCTGGCGGGGCTTCGCCGTGGTCGACGGGCCAATTAACGCCACACAGGCACTCCTCTCAATATTGCTCCACGCTATGAATATTTCATTAGTTAATATCCTGGAGCCTTCTCTGTCCTCATACTGATGGTGTTATTAGACACTTTGCCCTCACTGTAGCTGATCTGCCATGTAAATCGGCCACAGGCACATCTATAAGATTGTATGGTCGATCAGGATACTCATATCATTTCACCTTGAGGTTTCTCTGATTGTTGTGGAATACATCTGGAGGTTTTTATGTAGACTTAGCTGAGCACTGGCTGTGAGGAGGGAGCCTGTAAAATCTGGTTTTATTCGTGGCAGTTAGGTGTCCTTAACCTTCATCAATCCAGTGTAAGTTTCTTGGTTCTATAAATGAGCTTGGCCATATGGTCATTTTCAGCATAATTATGCATAATAGAAGAGATAATGAGGACAGTTCTCCAAAGTCCGGACGTTAGAGACTTCCTTGAATATTTCACATTCAAATCGTACTTATGATTGATTGGTTGTTGCTAATTTTACAGATGGAATGACCAGAGCTCCATCTTGGTGTAATTCTGGATCCCTGACATTACATCATAACTGTGACTATGTTCATCCATTTTACAGATCATAAAAGGGGTATTTTTGGTCAGGATCAGCTAACAGGGGGTTTTGAGGTTCAGTTACGGTCTCAGGTCATTCACCCCAGTCTGGCCAGGTGGCACCATCGACCACTGATCCTTTCTGAGGAATGGGAGCGTCTGGCTTCAGAGGCCTTCCATATCTTGTTTGGGTGCTCAGACTTTCAGGCTGGGGTAAAGAGACCTCTGGCTCTGTGGTCACAATGCTACTATATCACTCCTTGTTTCAGTATATACTAGGGTTGTTTACAGTCATGCCAAAGCAGGATAAATCATGTAGTGGTGGTAGAGAAAAGCCAGACTGTGTGTTACAGCAACATTGGGTATTTTAACAGCAGAACAGCAGTAACAGCAGAACTGATCTATGCTAGAGAGACACAGTATTTTGACACACACAACTTCACAGCTGCCAAAGATAGTCCTACTGTATGATAATCTTGTGTTAAGATGTTTTACCCAAAAAACGAGTCCCTGAAGTCATGAAAGTGCCCAAAGGATTGATGTCTTCCACATAACCTAAATCTTGGCGAGAGAGACACAGAGACAAATACTGGGCATTGAACTTCACAGCTGCCTTAGACAATGTCCCATGAGAATCTTCTGAAAGCATTAAGATGTAGCCAAAAATGTGCTCTTAAATTCATAAAAGGGCTCAGAGGACTGATGTCTTTCACACTACCTAAAAGCAAGTACATCAGCCTACATTTCCTACTAAAGGAGAATGAATATCCCTGGTCTATCCTTAGAGAGACACAGAGACAGGATCGGTACACTGCCGAACACAACAACAGTATGTGTTTACTGTATATCACACATTACCGGTGCGGTGGGCAGGTCGTTGGTGAATTACTGCTCATAAACCATTACAATTACAACGGCTGCACTTCCCCTGACCTTCGCTCTCTCTCTCTCTCTCTCTCTCATACACACACTCTCACTCTCTCTCTCTCTCTCTCTCTCTCTCTCATACACACTCTCTCTCTCACCCTCTATCTCTCGTGTGGCGGGATCATTGAGAGGCTATTTTTACAGCTCATCTATCATATAAAATGGTAGGGATAATCCATGCCAGGTTATCTGCTGCCGACTTATCTTTTTAATTAGTGAAGGAGAGGGGGGCTCACTGTGTGATGTAAAAAAAACCATCCAGCTGGACTGATTGCCTCTTTACAGGCTAAGAAGGAAGGAGGCGGTTATGAATGGACAGCTAAAGCACAGGGACGATATTCACCTATGGAGCTGGGGCTATAGCTGTTCCACACACTGAACACCCAATGAGACATACAGTAAGAAGAGTCAACATTTAGCAGGTACTGTACTGATAGGTATTGATACATATAAAGCACAGAGTAAATAGAATACTGTAAAGTATAGTGGTTAAATAGCCCCTGCAATTCAAAGTGCAGAGAAAACACAACATATAGAGAGGAAAATAATTTCATAGATCAAATATTCGAGGCACCAAAAAACAACAACAGAGCCACTGATTCAAGTTAGGATGTTACTTTCCATTGAGAGAGGTCCCTGATGCTTTGGGCAGCTCTGCTGTGTGTGTGTGTGTGTGTGTGTGTGTGTGAGTGAGTGTGTGTCTGTTTGTTTGTTTGTAATGGTAGCCCAGAGCTGGGTAGAGCACGCGAGGCAGGCCAGTGTTAAATGAAGAGACTGAGTCCCCCCTGAGGGCTCCTAGCCTCTCACATCAGAGGCCCTTCATGATCCATTCTCCATCTGACCAACCAGCTGTAATCACCTCTACTGGCTGCTCCTCTACTAACCCAGAAACTGTCCCCTAGGAGCCCTAAACACTAGCCCTCTCCCTCTGCCTTTCACATCATAGATAACAACATAGCTATACCACAGCAAGACAGAGAGAGAGAGAGAGAGAGAGAGAGAGAGGGAGAGAGAGAGAGAGAGGGAGAGAGAGAGAGAGAGAGAAGGAGTGTAAAAGAGAGAGAGAGAGAGAGAGAGAGAGGGGTGATACAGTCAGTAAGGGCAGCATTAGTGTTAGATACCTTTGCCTTCTCAAGCTGTGCCTGAGCCTGCCGCTCTGCCTCTCTACGCACGGCCTCCTTATCCTCCTCCAGGGACACATCGGAGTCTGATGGACGGCTGGTGTAGGAGTCCGCCGAACCCTGCAGGAACACAAACACACCTTAACATCACATCTCAACAATTAAACAACAGACACAACTCTGCAGGCCCTTAAAGTGAAATGGGTGAATCGTCAATGTTCATTCAGAAATTAAACAAAACATGCAGAGGTTCTATTATTTGTGTGTGTGTGTGTGTGTGTGTGTGTGTGTGTGTGTGTGTGTGTGTGTGTGCGTGTGTGTATGTGTGTGTGTGCGGGTTGCTGGTGTTTTTGTCAAATAAACAATCGAGTCAACAAGTCTATGAGGCCACACACTGGTACAAATGACCCCACTTAACAACGGGAGGTACAATGACGCACTCAGCTCTGAGCTCCGTGAACCCTAAGACAACAATGACTCACAGATGTAACAGACACACAGTCCTTCAATCACACCAAACCCTGAGGGGAGAACCACACATCACACAATAACTAATTGGATCTGTAACACACAATAACTAATTGGACACTCCCCCTCTGTTTCAGAAAGCAGCAGGACACCCACTATCTCATATTACCACAGTGTCACTTCTTTCACTACGATATATATAAGATAAAGGACTAAATCTCTCTGTTTCTTGTTTAGCTGTACTGTTAGGTCTATTTTATCGTAGAGGCATGGGCTTCTGTGGGGGGGTGTGTGAGGCCCTGCGTGTCTCTGTGTGATGTGTGTATGCTTCAGCCTCAGCCATATATACAACCGGGCTCACCTGACACACATTCAATCACTCTCTCCTATACGAGCGTGCGTGTCATCATGCCTGGATGCACACACAGACTTATATAACATACACTGATGTATAGGCGTTCATTTACAAAGGTGCACATGTCTAAAGACCACTCCCTCCACTCGTTGTCTTACCCTACTGCTCACCCACACACCCACACACACCCACACACACACATGTTTACAGCCTGTAATATTATTGTCAGAGGGCTTTTAAACTCTGGGTAGTAAGAGTGGGATTAATTTCTTTACCTGCACACAGGGACACAGGCAGGCCCTCCACACAGGGCATCTCATTCATCTCACTGCACCATTATAGTCCATTCTCCTCTGTCTGCTTTAAAAATAACCTCACGCTCTGCCAGCCTGATTAAAACTACCCAAGCATCCACATCCCACGCACACACACAAGCACACACACACACACACACACACACACACACACACACACACACACACACACACACACACACATACCTTAACTATCCCATATCCCATACCTGACATGCATGGAGTGGCTCTTCCTCATACATCATACCTGAGACACTCTGAACTACTATCCATATTCATCTCCTACTACATCATACATAAAACACTGCTCATTAACTCTCCATGTCTCCTCTATCTTGTACCTGAGACACTGTCTATAAATAACCCTCTATGTTCATATGAAAATGTAGCGATTAACTATGCATTTGACTCCTACCTACCTGAGACACCGTTTATAAATAACTATAGTCACCTTCAGTCTCATATTCAAGCCCAAAACCCATTATACTATATAACTTCTCCAATGCTGTCTTAGATGACCATGATGCTGTTCCATCATGTCTATGTTGATGATGGGGTCTGACCCAGAGAGATAGAGTGAGTTTAGAGAGAGGTGATATGGACCCCTGCCCAAAGCCCTGGCAGTGATGAAACACTATATCACTACCCCTTATCATCACCATCACAGCATGACAACACACCACCCTGGCCCCTATGGATGGATGTACATGCACTGCACGTGAATACACACACACACACGCATGCACACACGCACACACGCACACACAAACCCATACGGACTCACACACACACACACACACACACAGGTGAGCAGAAACTGAAAATCTGCTTACACAGTCATCGGAGCTCTTGACGCGACCTCCCTTGGCTCTTTTCAGCAGCCGGATCCAGGTGGCCTTCATCAGCCACACTGGTCATTCAGTGTCCTGGGCCACTGCTACAACTACTGCTACCTTTAGCGCTGTGGCTACCTGTACGTCCGCTAGCACCAAAAATACCTTCACTATCAAGTCTACCTTGGCTGCAAGCACCACAAATACCTTTGCAGTCAGTGCCGTCTATACTGCTGCAACTACATCTACATTTAGCGCTACAGCCACTGTAACTGCTGCTACTGTTGCTGCTGTTACTGCTGCTACGGTGTCCACAGGACGAGAGCATAACCTCGGCAGCTCCTTCGCTTGTCTCGCCTCGTCTCCCCAGTCTCCTCTACAGCGCTGCTCTGCTCAGGCTGCTGCTGCTGCAGGTGCTGAGGCTGCCTCCCAGTGTGAGCTGGGCAGCCGCGACGCTGCTCCTCTCCCCCTGCTCATGCCTCAGCTCCAGCCCCAGCCCCTGCCCCAGCCCCAGCTCCAGCTCCAGCCCCAGCCCAGCTGTGCTCCGGTGCTGCTGTAGTTTCCATAGGATGGGCTGCCATGCCCCTCCACGGGGACTGAGAACAGCTACACCTCCCTGGATCGTGGATGCTGTAGCTGACGCTAGAGATACTAATGTAGCTGCTACTCAGGTGCTGCTGCAATTGAAGCAGCTCTCAGCATGTCAATGGATATCTCCCTCTATCTCTCTCTCACATACACCGCATCTTCTGTGCTCTGTTTCTACCTCTGTGGTTCTGCCTCCCTCTCTCCCTCTCTCACGCTCTCTCTCTCTCCTTCTCGCCCCCCCCCCCTCTCTCTCTGCCTCCCCTCCGTATCCCTCTACCCACCCCCTCCTCTCTCTCGTATTCCTCTGTTCCTCCTCATGGTCTCTCCATCTGCTCTGTTGTCTCTGCTGTGATTAATTCTGGCCGGTACAGAGTGATGGTTGGCTTGGTGTGTGTGTGAGTGTGTGTGTGTGTTTTACAACACACACACACACACACACACACACACACACACACACACACACACACACACTCTTCTTATCATGTTATGATCGTCAGTCCAAAGTTCAGTGTTGTGCTTCTCCCTCTCTAGGGAGATGAAGAGCATACTCAGTGTCAGTGTGTCCCTACTCTACACAAACACTCGCTCACATCCCAAATCACATATGCATGTCAGAGCCTTGTATCCTGTACTGAGAGACAGAGAGAGACAGAGAGAGAGAGAAACATATATATGGTATATATATATATATATATATATATATATATATATATAGTGAGAAAGAGAGAGAAAGTGAGAGAGAAATAGAGAGAGAGAGAGAGAGAGAGAGAGAGAGAGAGAGTGAGAGACTTAAAATAGACCCTATGTTCTGAGCCTCACCACTCTGATCTAAGCGATCGTGCTTCTAAGGCTTGAGAGATATAAAGCCAAGTGTAGTGGAAAGCTGGTGCTTCATTTCATGTGAATACTGCAGTCACACAGGACTGATGAATATAATTGTCATTTTAATTAACTTGTTCCACCTTAATCACCACGGACCGGCTGAGATATTAGGACAGTAAAAGCTTGAACAACAGGTTTTGTGATACCACAACTCGCTATTGTACAGCTACAATAGGTCACCAAAGGTCAGGAGAGGTCATAGGTCACCACTCAAGTGAGCGTGAAGATGGGTTTAGCGAGTGAGCGGCTAGCGGTCATTCCCCAGGGGCGAGCTAATCATACATCAAAGCATGACATGCTAACCAGTCCTGCTTATCATAACCAATCAATGCCATGGCTTGATTCGCCCAGGGTTGCTCAACAAGCACCCACGCTTACGATGTCACACTGATTTAGCCGTGTTTATCATGAAGAAAGAAAGGCTGAATAATATGATTGAGGCCTATTAGGACCAATTAGCCTAACGAGGGAAGCAATTACCAAGCCCAGATTGAGATTTGGACAGAGACAGATAGGAGTGACAATACGAGAGCATATGATGAGGTCCATGACTAATAAGGGCAAAACAATGCCCTCAGAGGGACCTCAATGTATTACTTGTTAAAACAACCAAGAAACATCTCCAATGCAAACATTTCTATTTCTACAATCTCTTCCGCAATAAACCAGATGCCATCAGAAAGAGAATGCATTGGCAGAATGGAAATGCCAGGCTCAATGATATTGCTGATACTTGGTGCAGACTAAGTCAAGGGACCATTGTGGGGGCGTTGAGACTGTCACATATGGTTTGAACACTGTCTGACAGAGGGGTTGGAGGGGGGCGGTAGACTTGTCTGACAGGAGGGGTCACTAGCCTCCAGAGCGGCACAGATGTTTTCCACGTGGAGCTGGGGTGCCCCAGAGCGAGGAGCAGCGTCTGGTGGCTGTGTGAACACTGGGCTGTGAGGAGGGCTGACATGGACTCACACTGACAGACTGAGCTGGTAGCTGCATGACTGGACTGACCTCTGGAACAAGTCCCAATACTATAGCAGAATATCCTAGAGCACACAGAGAGTGATGAGCCTACTCTCTCAGTGGGCACCCTGAGGGGGCAGAGGGTGTGTGTATGTGTCAATAGACTGAATGTACGTGTGTGTGTGTGTGTGTGTGTGTGTGTGTGTGTGTGTGTGTGTGTGTGTGCGTGTGTGTGGACAGTGTGGCCAATGGGGTCGATGGTGCTTTAGGGTCACAGTGTGTGTGGGATATGTCAGTGCTCCTGTGGTCTCTGTAATGGGCTTATTGATCCCTCTGGCCTGTGTTCTGACTGCGACCACAAACAGTTGCTACATGCTGCGGTAGCATCAACACATTAGCACCGCCACAAATCACAGGAGCTAATTACAAGGGTGGCTGTGCGGCAGTGCTGTGTGTGTGTGTGTGTGTGCATACGTGCATGCTTGCGTTCGTGTATGTGTGTGTGTGTGCATGTGTGTGTGTGTGTGTGTGTGTGTGTGTGTGTGTGTGTGTGTGTGTGTGTGTGTGTGTGTGTGATAGCCTCCCAGGGCAAGGTCAGCCTCTCCTTCAGTAGAGGGAATACACATCATGAGGGAATCTCTTTCTGTTCTCAACACTTCACCTGCATTGTTAGACACACCTGGGCCAATGTGTACTGTAGGGGTTACTCTTAAAGGAACACCACACCATTTTTATTTATTTTCCACGTTCTGAATATTAGGTACAAGAGTCAACATGGAAGGCTGTGGTCATGCAGAAAATTAATAATGGAATGCTCTCTCTCTATTCAACCTTTTGGCTCAGTATGCTGGATTGTTGGTGCTCGCCCCTCTCCTCTCCTCCCCACACCTTATCCTTTTCCCCTCTCTCTCCCGCTTCCTATCCCCTGTACTGACCCAGTGCTCACGCATACTCTCCAGAGTGGCCTCTCTCTCTCTCTCTCTCTCTCTCTCTCTCTCTCTCTCTCACTCACCTCTGTCTTCTATTCCTCATCACATCCCCACATCTCCCACCCCTCCTTTACACTCTCTCCCTCTTTACCTCTTATCCTTGTCTCTTCCCATCACCCCCCCCAACCCCCCCCTTCCCTCTCAGCCCTCTCTACCCACCCCCATCTTATCTACAATACATCCCACCCACTCTCCATCTCTCCCGTGGGACTGCTGATGAGTGCTCTAGCCCATGTGGTCTTCCTCAGGATGAGCAGGATAGAAAAGAGCATCTCGAGCATTTTCTGCTTATGAATACATTATGAATAACCTGCTTCTGTTGGATTCTAACAACACTCACATTTTTTGGACTGGTTTAAATAGCAAGCACCTTAACATAGAGACAAAACTCTGTCCAGTTGCAAGGCTGAGCCAAGACCATAATTACGATAGTAATATACGGCATTTAGCAGACGCTTCTGTATCCAAGTATTCAATCTACTTGCAGTACAGTGAGTGCGCATACATTCTTTGTATATACTGTATGGTTTCAGCTAGAATTGAACCCACAACCTTAGCATTGCTAGCATCTTGCTCTACTAACTGAGCCACACAGGACTATGGTAATTTATTAAATAGCATATTTGAAGTTAGACACCCCAAATCAGTATTGATTAACATGTATCTACTGTACAGTCATTCAATATGTCGTCGGTTTGTAATACAGATATGAGAAGCTATGGCCAACAACATGTTTTTATGGTTGGTTTCAACTGATGCCTATCTCTGTTTTTGATTGGTGTTATCTGATCTCCTCTGACTGACTGCAGTGTAGACAGACAGTGATTTGTGTGACTCATCTCTGTGTTCTTTCTTGGCTGGAACAAAAGATGTGAGCTTCACAGCCACCTGTCCATCAATGTCACATCACTCACTGGAACAGAAAGTCAATTAAATCATCATGCCATGAACACTGTCTCCCTCCACTGCAGGAAGACAATGGTACAAGATATGGCAGCCTAGAGAACAATAGATACATAGTAACTGTAACAAGATGGGTCAGTAGACAGTTAATTCAAAGACAAGGTCAGGGAAAATGAGAGAAAAAGAGATAGGAAGAGGGAGAGAGTGAGAATAGAGTATAAGTGAATGTATGTGCATGTGTGAGAGAGAGAGAGAAAGAGGAGAGAGAGAGAGAGAGAGAGAGAGAAAGATAGATAGAGAGAGAGAGAGAGAGAGAAAGAGAGATGGAGATAAAGATGGAGAGAGAGAGAGAGTCAGATAAATGGAGAAAGAAGGAGTAGGGGAGAGTAGAGTAATGGCTTCTCTGGCGTGGTGAGAGAGGGATTGGCCATGCGGACCTCAAGGTGACACTCAGGCACAGAAAAGTGTTTACCCAGCATTCCATGTGCCAAACGTCCTCTTCAATGGATTAGATAAGTGCATCATCGCATTGAGGTGATAGACTCCCAGGCTGTCAATCACATGACAGCATCCCAGAGAGGGAGACGGTTAAAGGGGATGGGCATAGTTAAAGGGATGAGGTACTTAAGAAACAGACAACTGTACCAAGCAGTCCCCCACCTTCACAGTACGGGTGGCAGCAGAGAGACAACCAAACACCCTCAGGGCAGAGGCAGGATCGACACTAATGTAGGGAATATGGTTTGTGATAGATTAATCCATGGGGGTTGTTCTGTTCTGTTCTGTTCTGTTCTGTTCTGTTCTGTTCTGTTCTGTTCTGTTCTGTTCTGAGCTGTTCTGAGCTGAGCTGTGTGTTTTTTTCTGCTTGCATCATCAACATTCTGTCAGTAGCCTGGTGTATGAGGCTGACAGACGGACAGGAGATGGCTGTGGATGAGAGGACTCACTCTACTGTTGTTGAGGTTTTTTAACCAGTCTCACTGGAGCAGCAGACAACACACAGCACCAGGCCTATTAGAAACACTGCCAATGACTGTGACTGTGGCACGCACACACACACACACACACACACACACACACACACACACACACACACACACACACACACACACACACACACACTCTGTTTCTCTCACATACAAACATGTGCACAACACACACACACACACACACACACACACACACACACACACACACACACACCCGATGGAATAGTAGTGGATCGAGTTTCATGCTGGCTGTCTCAGTGTTGAGACACAGATCAATACATTGTTGTACACAAGCACCCAGCACATCCTCTTTCTGTAACCACTTCAGAGACCTGTTTGAGGATTAAGCCAGATGCTACAGATGCTGCTTCACATCCAGCTTCATAAGCACACTATTTATACACATGTCTCTCTCAGTATGGCTGTCATCTGTAATTCCAGGACAGTTTGAATAGAAGAGTGAGCTGAACAGCACCAGATTGGGAGGAGGCAGCTGGTCAGGCCCTGTCTCTAGTTCTCTCACGCCCAAATGAGTCAACTAGAGAGCAATGAAGATAGACAACAGCATCTGTCACACACAGATGCACGCACGCACACACGCACGCACGCGCGCACGCACGCGCGCACGCACGCACGCACGCACGCACGCACACACGCACGCACACACACACACACACACACACACACACACACACACACACACACACACACCAGACATAGGGACACAAATCCAGGCCACACTGGGGGGACACAAATTCTAGCCATACTGGGACACACACATTCACACGTTTGACAAAAAACATATCAACAGTCATTAGGTGTGGAGAGGATCATGTGTGTGTGAACTGGCCAGGCAGCTTTTTGAAGTAGGAGGGGTCATTAGAGTGACAATGGCTCATGACTGTCTGTCAGCAACACACAGAGGGTCCTCTCAGCCTTCAGCATCTTACACTGTACTCACATTAGCAGACATGCTATGTGGATGGGACAACATGACATGTTAAGGTTCTTGTAATAAACTAATCTAAAAAGTGACCAGTTTTGCATTCTACTGTTCTACTCGCTAATGAAGTAAGGTCAACAAAGCCACTCAATAGACATTTGCTATTATCTAAACTGAGTTTTAAAAAGACAATACAGTTCAAATTTTTTGGAAATACATTTTTCAATACTCGACAATACAGTTCCATTGAGGTAATACAACACTAACAAACTAGCGTACGGTGAGACACATTCAAATGTAGTTCAAACCAATCAAACAGGGACCAGAGGCAGAGAATAGAACTACAAGAAGGAAACAGAAGTTGTGAACAGCCATGGTTTAAACTAAAATGGGTCAAAGCTTTGTGTTCACTAACAACCTAGTCTGGTCTGTTCTGTAACCCGAGGACCAAGCGAGCTAGTCCCAGGTGTTTATCTTCATTCCTTTACTCAAGCCGCTAACTCCTGTCGCAGCTTTCCACTTTAGGCTAGTAATCCCCACACATGGCTCAGAGAATCGCAAATTCAGACAAGACCCCCCCCCCCCAAACTAGCCCCGCAGCACACTACAAAAGAGTCAGAGTGAAACTCTTGAACAACAAACAGACTTCTAGGAAAAGTGATAAGAAAGCAAAGTAGGAAGTCTAACATTACGCCCTTAAGATCCTGGACTAAAAACTCAATTATCCAAGATTCCTGTCCTCTGCTCCTTTGTTCAGAGAGGAGAGAAAGAAAAGAAGAGGGAGTGAGAGAGGACTACTGCTCAATCTGTTCTCCATTCCACTAAGCTAAGCATGTGTAAGAGTGTATACTCTATGTGTGTGTGTGTGTGTGTGTGTGTGTGTGTGTGTGTGTGTGTTTGAAGGACTCACCAAGTCGGACTCCTCACTGCCGGAGAGATACATGTCTGCCCTACCCAGCTCTGCGCTGCTCTGCTCTTCCCGGCTGGGGGAAAAACTCCTCAGCTGCTGCCCATCTCCACACAGCAGCACAGGGGAACACCTAGAGGTTGCCTCCCTCCCTTTAGGAACAATTACCCTGGAACTATGTCGAGGAGAGGCCTCCTGTCCTCAAACAATACCAAAGTTCAGAAAGTTGGAGGTGAAGAAGCTGGAAGTTTCAGCCCTTGTATGGCCCAGTCCTGCCCAGCTGAGCAGAGATAGACGAGCCTCTTTCCCACGCTGGGAGAACACTCTTTCAGTGCTGCACTGTGACCGTCCTCCAGCCCCCGAAAACAAGCCCCCCTGCCCCCCACACACACACTCACGCGCGCACACACACACACTCAAACACACACACACGCATATGCACACACGAACGCGCGCACACACACACACACACACACACACACACACACACACACACACACACACACACAGCCAGTTAGGAAGTAAGAACTCTGGCCAACAGGGCAGACCCGAAAATTCCAGAATGCACCAAAAGCAGCTGCAGCGGCTTTTAATGTGTGTGAGTGTGTGATCCTGAGAGTTTACATGTGTTCGACTATGCCTTGAAGAGGTTACACTTTGAGGAGAGGAAGGCTGAACTCACTGTACGTAGGGTCTCAACACATGTTCCTAAAACCAAACTTCAGGAAGTCATTATGTTCCCTACGTAAGTTGAAAATATGCCATCGTCACACAGGCTTGATCAACATAGATCCATAACCGTCTGCATTTGAGAACATTTTTGTCATAATGTATTTCTGACTGTTTTTTCTAGATGTTCTTTCTAGATAATCCTTATGAGTCTCATCTAAATTGACAAAAGGTTAGGACTTAGTTAGGGTTAGGGTTAGGGCTAGAGCGAGGGTTAGGATTAGGGCAAGGGTTAGGGCTAAGGTTAGGGTTATTTACACTCTGCTTCTATGATCCATCAGGGGGCGTGGGGGATGGGGTTGGGGGGGTGGCATTCTGGAGCACAATAAACACAACAACACACACATAAGGATTGGCTAATTCATAAATCATACTTTTACCAAACTTCAAGAAAATAGACAAAACTGTTGATTTTTTGAAGTATTATAAAAGGTACACAACATACTGACATATATACATTTACTCTTATAAACTATTACAACATTACAGTACAACATTTGCCCCAATCACATAAGAGTGGATGAAATAATCCAGTTTCCAGTCTGACTCTAAAACAGACAGACAGACAGACAGACAGACAGACAGACAGAGACAGATTACCAGTCAATAGCAGACAGTAGCCAAAGCTGTAGGGCATCATACAGCTGGCATTTCACTGCTAGTTACAGGGGTCCTCTGGGTGACTGTAGTGGTTAATGTAATGGAAGCCATCCACTTCAAAAGACCTTGCAGATGATCCATCTCTTTATAATGAGGGTGCAGTGTATTTTTTGAGGTCATGCTAATATTATGTCAAGTTTCATGTAGCAAAGATCAAAAGTTAGATATTTAGTTAAATCATAAGAACACAAACTTCCCTTGTGTCACTGTGTAGCAGGCTAAGGAGCTACACATGAGTAGATATGAGTCACAGTGCAGACTGAGACTGAGTCTCAGGGGAAGTAAATCACTATTAGATTAGCATGGCCAAGTCTTCTCCACTCTCACATCAAAGCATATGACTAGGTGAGACTGGGGGCAATTGTAACATTTTTGGCAATGAACTCTATTACTCTGAAACTTAAATCTGTCTAATAATCATTCATGAATGTGTGCTGTAGATCTCTAAAGAGGACGCTAGAATCACAGTATTGATTTTAATCTAAAAAGTCACATGATGTTCTATCAGATGATGTTTCTTCCAATTGTAACAGTAGGCGGGACAAATGTAACACCAAATAAACCCTCTGAACTTCACACAAAATGCTGAAGACAAAATAGACACACACTAATGCACCATTAACACTTTTAATCAGTCCCTTCAGCAATAATATGTAATATGTGCTCAGTTCTAATTGACAACTTTATCTTGTGTCCCAGCACTATATTGCATGGAGTACTAAACAACTTGCCTGAAATAGTTTTGCACGTCTTTCGCTGATATTTTGTAAACAAATTAGGTGGATTTTTGTTCCTTGCTCCGCCTGTCAGTCGTCCACCATAATCTTAACAAATGAACATGCTGACAGGGGACAACAAAAGGTTGTTGATGTGTGGTTTGAACAGGATAACAGTTGTACTGCAGAAATTGGTCAAAATGCAATGCGTGCCTTTTTTAGATTGGACCCTTTTATGCGGTAAAAAGCGGTGATTGCCCCTTGCAAAGTATGTGAGGAATGGTTGATTTTGCATTGAAATATGCGATCGCAGAAGCGCTAAATCCTGGAGTGACCGTTTAACAGTAACAATGTTTTGACGTTAAGATATTTTACTGAAATTTCCATGCAGGGAGTAAACCTAACTGAGTGAGTTTCATCTCTCTAACAGGTTTCTGATTGGGGAAAAGCAGGATGTTATAAATGACCCGTGTTACACAAATCCCGGTCTCCCCTACCGTACAACAACAGAAACATACAGTGGCTTAATCAAAGACACAAGGTGAACAGAGCAGTAGATGCCGTGTAGCACTCCTGCTCTGCTTCCTGGCATTGCACAGATGTTTATGCCCCATGGGGGGAAAACTGGGTTGGGTCTGTAAATCCTAGATTATGTGGCGTTTGGTCTGCTTTAACCCCTTTCCAAGGATTATAATCCAAAGCGTGGGCTCGGCACGTGACAAGAGTAGGAGAGAGGTTGTTGCCTTTACCTCATCAGGACACTGACTTATCTCAATTCCACTGTCACTGTGGCACAAAACACACAAAACACACACAGAACACACACACACGCACACACGCGCACACGCGCACACACACACACACACACACACACCTTGTAAACTATTATTATAGGGATTATTATAGGGATCTAATATTCTGGTATTGTCCTACAATTATGATGCAAATGCATTTAGAGCACACTCAAATGCCACACAGATTGTACAATGTAAACATAAATGTACAGACACCATAGAACATTGCTCAAGATATTGCCCCTCTTTCCTTCCTGGTCTTAGGGCCATAACTAACAGTCATTCATCAGGTCAATGTAAGAGAATGGTGAAGACACAGCAGGAGATAAGGAGCCACCATGGCTAATTAAACCAGGGCCGCGGGGCGAGACCGCCACATGCAGATTGTGAACCGTCAAGACAGACGACTGGGATGTGTGATCTTGAGTCCCCTCACAGAAAATCACCACTTTAAGCCAACTCCCTCTCAACTAGAATTGTGTGTGAAAAACTAAATAACTACTTTATTATCGTATTATGATATCATGTGAATGTGATAAGAATTACGAAGAATTATTAGAGGCCGCAAAGCCATGGCTGCCCTTTGATGTGAAGGAGAGGTGTGCATTTATCATTATAAGATAAGATGCTGGTCACTGATACCCAATCAACTTTAATAGGGATCAAGCCATGAATGATCATCTAGATAATCTGTGATAATCTAACTACAGTAGGAGCAATGTGGTGTACAGCATGAAACAGATACTGTACCAATGATATGGATGGCTTGAGTCATGGTTTGACCTGATCAATTGTCCACAACCACACACACACATACACACACACACACACACTGTTACAGTGGCGTAACCAAGCATTCACACACACACACACACACACACACACACACACACACACACACACACACACACACACACACACACACACACACACACACACACTGTTACAGTGGCGTAACCAAGCATTCACACACACACATGCTCACACACACACACACACACACACACACACAGATCTTTCCACAGAAGCATACTAGCCTGATAAAGATCTACACAAAGTGCACTCTGATGCATATACTGAACTTGTACATATATTGAACATCAGCATCAGCACTGAGAGAGTAGGAGGAAACCCAATGAGAGAGATATGGAGGTGGAAAACACACAATGACACTCAGATTCCGACTGCTCTCATTGGCTATATTAAGAATGTGGCCAGGTGGCAGTGCCTTCTGGCATTCCTCTATGTGGCTGTTATTCCATTCTAAAATAAACACCCCCAATACAGTACGTCACCAGTAGGTTGGGATACACTGGTAATCAATGCCAGTCATAAATTATGAAAGGCATTTTACTAGTTGTTTACCTCAGTTCAATTTTTATCACATCAACTCAATATCCCCACAATTTCATGTAAGCAAGAATCCAAAAGCTCTAAGTGACCAATCATACTTATCCCTTATGAATGGTATTGAGTTGACCATTTATAACTATGATTGTTTCCTTTTGTTCAGTTTTCCTATTGTGAATGTCTAAAATCCTGGTATAACACTAATGGGCTAGAATAGGCCACTATTAGATTATTGGAGAGCTTTCTCCAATCTCCAGCACTTCCTAGGGGGTTTCGTCTGGCCAGGAATCCAATTACACAAATTAAATGCTCCAAGATTACAATAAATCGTAATTCCTCAGGACAAAAACCCCACACAACTTCCCATTGTCCCATTTCTCTTGTATCTGGATTTGTATCAGTCCATGTTTTTCAAGATGAGAATTAAATCAACAGTATATGTTTTTGTCATACAGAACTAACTACAGTGTTACACACTCCTTTTATGAATCTACCATTGATTATCGACTATATCCACTATATCCATGATATACTATTCAAAGTAAGAAAGTGAAATTATGACCTAATTTGATCCTCTGCCCTTTACAAAATACATGGTTTTAGAGACATCTATGAAAGCAATGCCTTATTGTTCCTCTGAGTAACACAGTGTAATAATGTGCAGTGTGCTCATCCTCTGCCTGTAATGTCTAATGAACCCCCCTGGGCCAGAGCCCAGCTTCTGAGAAGGGTTACCTTAGTTACACAGTACAGTACAGGGGCACTGCCTGGTGCCCCAGGACTGTGGGGCGCTAATTACAGCCTGATTTATACTGAGAGAGAGAGAGAGAGAGAGAGAGAGAGAGAGAGAGAGAGAGAGAGAGAGGAGAGGGAGAGGGAGAGAGATGAGAAGGAGAGGGAAAGAGAGAGAGAGAGAGTAGAGAGGGAGAGGGAAAGAGAGAGAGAGAGAGAGAGAGAGAGAGGGGAGAGAGAGAGAGAGAGAGAGAGAGGAATAGTGCACTGCTGTTGCCTCTCTCAGCCACTTTAGAGTTTTGCTGCTGTTTCCTGTACTCCGCCCCAAAGGGCATCCTGCTAGCATGCGAGCTAACAATCAACCTGCTAACACATATCAAACAAATCACGCCAACACATCTCATCTACTCTCCTCTAAAAATTGGAGCAGGAAAAAGTTAGCAAGCGAAACAAGAAAAAAGAAAGAAAACAGCACACTTCTAAATTAATTACTTACTTATCTAGGTACAAGAGCATTTGCATTCAAATGGACACAAGTTGAATTGCACTGACTGACTTGAAACCATTTACTACAGATGATGTCAGTCATCATACTCTCACTTGTAACTGAGAGACTTATACAGTATCAGACAGACTCGTCAGACTGTATCAACAGTATGACAGCGAATGCACAGTACAATCTCTACACAGCAAAGAGCAAAGCCATACAGTACATATTTTGATAATATGATCCTCTCAGTTAGGACATCTCCGAAACAGTCCTACAGAAGCAGAAACTAAAGCTTACCGTCATAACGATGTGGTTGGTTCTTGGTGACATCGGACGCTTGTCGATCATACCAAGGGGAATTAGGATCATGATAACAGATATTACAGTTCAAACACTGCTTGAACACCAGCATAGACAATGCATATACTGCTCTGCAGATCACTGCTCTATAGTGTGGGAGTGACTGCTGATCATTGAGTCACTTTACGCTTGGTGAACACATCAACACATCGGCTGTCTCACATGGACTCATTGGAAAAACTCTTCAGCCAGTAAATTGGAGCTGCAGTCCCGATATAGTCAGACACGCAAACAAACACACAAAGACAAAGACACTCCCACTACAACTGACTCATGGGCACACACATACAGTATATTTATTTATACAATACAGACAAAAACTCAACCCCACCCCTTAGACACACACACTCACATGCATGCGCACACACACACACACACACACACACACACACACACACACACACACACACACACACACACACACACACACACACACACACACACACACACACACACACACACACACACACACACACACATCCCTCTAGTGGTTTGAGGGCAGGGTGCCGTGGCACTGTCATCATTAATTAGCTGGGTGAGTGGGAGGACTGTTTCTATTACCCTGTGACGTATATGCAGAAACAAACACACATGCACACACGCTTGCGCACACACACGCACGCACACACACAAGTACATCATTCCTGCAAACCTATACACACTGCCTTACACAGCCTCTTTGTGAGGCTGTTAGAAGACAGTTATTGAGTGTACAGTGTCATAGATTAACTGCCTAAGCATCAAGCCTTTCTGAAAGAGATGGGGGCAGATGATAAATGGTGCCGTCACATGCTCTGTGAAACTCCTGCATCCGTACGAGAGTAACAACCAACATTGTACGTACTGTAACACAACAACACCCACGACTGCAATTGCTCCATGTCCATTTGATCCCCTTCTCACTTTGTAATGATTGCTTCTCAGTAAGGAGATTTAAACCGGCTTGCACCAATCCAGGATTTACAGAGAAAGAAACGATTGCCCATCCTTCTTGGCTGACAAACACTGTCAGCGTTTTGACTGTCAAAGACTCTTCTATAACACTTTACATAAAAACAATGAAAATCATATCTGCCTATGAAAATATGTGGGTCCAATGGTGATAGTCATGGCCAGGAGTGGGCTTTGGTTCAGCTGCAACACAACACCCAGGATTTAAACCCATCTCCTCTGTTATCACAGTCCTTTCAAGAGCTACCTGCAGAACTATAACCTGAACAGAGAGAAAGAGAGGAGAGTGAGAAAGATGAGCCGTCAGATCCTGTTTCACCTAGACAGAGGCCGGGTAACACATCCTTACCTGGCGGTGGGACAGTGAGGGACAGAGTACATTATGGAGAGCAACTAACTCTGTCTATACAGCAGCACTTACACACATCACCTAGGCAGGTGATGCACATGTTCATCACAAACACAGCTGTACACACCAAGGGACAAGCAAACACGCGTGCACATGCGCTCACTCACTCACACACACACACACACACACACAAGAGCCCAGCCAAACAAAAGCTAGGTACTGTTAGATAAACACAAGCATCCGAAATAAAGTATGTATAAACAACATATTTCATATCACAAAAGATATGAAAGAATAATCACAAGCGCGGAGAGCAGTGATGAATTATCCGTTAAACACAAAAGATTAATAGCGGTTTATTTTACCTTTGGCTTCTTAGGCATGCTCGCTCCCCCAGAATGCCAGAGACACCTGTGTCGCCTTTCTGTTCCACCGCGACTGTAATGAATTATGCAAATCCCCTGGTTTTGTTCAGAGTACCATGACCCAGGGGTACAAGCAGCTGACGCCTGACATGAAAAAAAACAACCTATTTGCCTCAGTCAAAACGGAAAACATTTAACGCTCTACTGACAACTTTCTCCTCGTACAAATCCCAACTCAGCACAGTTCAACACCTCCTCTGCCAGTAAGCCCCTTCATGTCCAGAGGAGAAGGGATGTGTTGATGTGGTCGGCCAGCAAAGGTCCGTCCTCAAGAGAGTGTCTCCAACTGAAAATGACATGCCTCACGTTGACTGAGCTCATCTGAGGATCTCTGGGGCAGATACAGTACACCCACACCCACACCCACACACCCACACCCACACCCACACCCACACACACACACACACACACACACACACACACACACACACACACACACAGAGCTCATCAGCAGCAGACGGGACAGAGAGAGTGTTAAGGATCAGCGGTGTCATGGCTAGCTCCAGAGCGTTTTTCTTCAGTTCGCTGGGCATTAGGCTTTAATTTGATAGTGTGACATCTGTCGCCTGGAAGGCTCCACTCTATGACCTCAGACTGACTGGCCTGTGCTGAGCTCCTTCACCACACACACACACACACACACACACACACACACACACACACACACACACACACACACACACACACACACACACACACACGCACACACACACTCATCATACAAACTCATCACACACTCTAAACACACACATGAATCCCACTCTTGAAGCTACACACACATATCTCACTCGCAGCACACACACGCAGCACACACACTCATACAGTTTCAACACACAGTTATCCACCTATCCCTAACACACACACACTCTCATCACACATATCTCATGCGCTTAAAAACACACATCACCTCATATACTCTCACCAAACTCTCATCTCAGATGCTCACTTCCACACCTCTCTCTTGATTAGTTAGTCAATCATTACAATCAAATGACACTTTCTCTCAGACCCTGGATGCTAAGGGCATCCACATGAGTCAGCAAACTGCAGCCAAAGGCAATATGATTGAGATTGATGGTCACAGCGCTTGGCAGGGGTTCAGTAGACTACCGTAAAGGCAGGAGATACTGTGTGATTACCCTCATAATCACCGGAGTTATAGACAATGACAGTCAGACTGAAACAAAGACAAATAGAGTAACTAACTAACTACATTTTTTGTAGTTTATGGAATTAACGTTATAGTAAAAGCTGGAAGAGTTGAAGTGTCGAAGAGCACGAAAAAATAAACGGCTGAAAAAATGGAAAAGCTGCAGAGACGAATAAACTGCCTGACTACAGGACACCTAGACACAGTGCATGGAGTAACAACATGTGACCTCTTCGTGCAGCTGGAGCCCTGTGGCCAGACAGACACCACCATCTGGAGTCCTAATCCTCCTACAATCGTTAGTGCTATTGATGTGGCCATCAGTGTTATTATACTTATTGGATAGAAGACTGACTGACTGCGTGTCTATTGTACCCTCACAGCATCTGCATGGTGGATATCATTATGAAATACCATCCGTCATGTCCATAGAGGTCGGGGGACTGACATCCAATGACTTTTGGCGAGTGGAGCGACGCCATTGTGCGGTCTGGTGGTAAAGGCTTTGGAGGACCGGTGAGACGAAAGGGTTAAGCCATGATTGTTGATCTGATGTTGCTGATGTTTCATCTCCCGAACCAACCTGACGGTAGTACTCGTATGTACTATGGACTGCATTACTGCGTCTGAAATCTATTGGGGGATCTGCTTATCTCGACAGTAAGATTTGATCCGATTGTTTGACTGTATTAACCTATATTTGATTACACCAGACATCCCTGCAGTCTTCACCAGACTCCTATCAAGATTCACAGAAACTGGAATGCGCTGCTCTGTCTGTATGGGCCTGTTCAGCATGAGGATAAGGGAGAAGAGCTAGAATGCAGGAAGCAGTATGTCGTTTACACCATATGGGTGGGCAGAGAAGGGGAGAAGTGGAGCAGTGTTTTCCCTCTGGAGAGAAACACACAAATACAGCCATGTTTACACGCACACAACAGCACACACACAGTATGCTTTGGAGTGGAAATGTACAGTACTGACAATAGTGTGGAATAACAGTATGGTCATGCAGGACTGGCTGTTGAAAAGCATCGGGTAGCAGATGCTATGGAGTTGCGTACTGCATAGCCTTCTAGCCTCAGGTTCACCACTTAGGATATAACTTCATCCAGAGGTAATTGATGACATCATTAATTATGACATGTTGGAGATGTATGAGATGTTGGAGTTCTGAGAAGAAGGATCAGACCTTCCTCCGCCTCATTGGCCTGCTGCAGAGGGAGGACTCCACAGTCCAGGAGACATGAGAGGCCTGTGGGTAACTGGGCACCAGACTGAACCCCCCCCCCCCTTCCCCAACTAGCTGATTTCATCTGAGCAAAACCACTCTCCCTAATCTCCCCTGATCCATCTGCACTAGCCAAGAGTCAGAGATGACACACACTCCCATACACCCCCCCCCCCACACACACACACACACGTGTGTAATGAAAACACACACATTTTTTGTCCACATTCGGATAACAATCGTACAAACACAAATGCTGTGCACATCAAATACAGACACATGTTTTCAGACTTATTTCATATACATTCACTGAGCAGCCATTGCCAACCAAGTTAATATTATCATGTGTACATGATAGAGTCACTATGAGGTTATTGACAATGTTTGTGCATTGCTTCCTTTAATGTAGAGCAGTATCAAACACATATACAGCACAGCATGTACAAGCCTGCGTCTTCAATATCACTGACTTTCAAGTATTGTAGACGATGTATACACAAACCTCATGGGCAGGGTATGGCCAGAATTTCATAAAGTGGACATGTAGTAGTTATATAATTCCTAAATCGCTAAGCCTCCCCTTGGAATAGCCACTGGTCTGGGGAGTAACACAAACAACCGCTGTACCAGACTGCCATTGTAAACTGTCCCCTGGGAATGAGTGTGAATCTCAACATTCTGCCAAATCATCACTCACCAATCAACTCCCTCAGATCAATTAAAGTCAGAAGATGACAGTTATTATTGGTTATGTGGTGAATCCCAAATATTCTGAACAGAGTCTAAAAAAAGCTTATCTTTGTTACTTTAGAAGACAACCACAATCTGGGCTGCAAGATTAAAATGATGCCTATGTCCGTTGTAGGATGCTTTTTAAAAATGATAACAGCTGGGGGACGGATGAATGGGACAAAAATACAAATACTGAGGTATAATTTCAGCAATGGCATGTTTCGAGAGGGTATAGTAGGAAAAGAACAGCTGTTCTGTAAAAAGAGGGTTGAATCATCTGCTCTGAGAAGGTGTTATTACACCTTCAAACAATAAAAATGTTGTTCTGCAGCGTATCACGACAGAACATTTGTAGAATCACACTGTCCTTTACAATGTATGTTCATGTTAATATTATGATAAAGAGACATTTAAAATTGTGATACCGTAAATGTACTTAGATTCAGAGTGGCTTAACACAGTGGAAGGTTTAAAGACCACAAAGACAAACACAACAATAGACATGGAGAGTGAGTGAGGTGTCTCCACTCCTCCACTCCTCCCGTCACCTATCCCCCCCTCCCCCGCCACCACTCCCAACATCCCAAAGCCTACAGCCTACAGTATGTTTCTCTACGTACCCCACTTACCCAGGAGACATTTTTACTCTTGGGTGGTTTGAGCATGGCAACAAGAAACAGGCCGGCAGCATGAGAGGAGAGAGGAGCCCCTCCTCAGTGGCTCTCAGCCCCACAATTGGTGCCTGAGAGGCGGGCAAGTAAGAGCGGGCAGGTGGTAAGGGCCAAGGGGCCGCGGAGCTCAGCCATGGGTCTTCTGTTGTCGTCCAAACTCTCAAATCCGAATCCTCCACTCTAGAAGACTCCAACATCTGTCAGGAGGAGTGCCGGAAACATCTGACTGATGCCCACAGCGGCACCCCAAACGAACACACCCACAGCAGCAGAAGAAGAATAAGAAGAAGACAAAGAAAGAGAGGAAGATAATGAAGCGTCAATACAGTCAAGACTTTCCCAGTGGTGCAATCTTCATCATTGTATAGACCCAAGAAGTGGAGAAAATTCCTCCAGAAAGTTACATCCACTTCTTCCTCCTTTTCCTCCTCGTAGTCCAGAGTAAACTCCTGGACTGATTATGTATTCATACAGGCTATGAATATGTAAGGTCCTGGCAGGTTTTTAAACCCGCCCACCCGTTGAGCCGGTGCAACCGTCCAATAGCTGAGCAGGTCTTTACCACTGGCTCCTGCGTGTGGGTTTATGGAAGTATTAGGATGAAAACAGTGATTCTGTGGTAAAGAGGGCGGAGTTCTCTTCAGATGAGCCTCACTCTCAGGGCTCAGGAAGGGTGAGAGAGCAGAAGGACAGCAGTGAGAGGCCCAAAGATCTCACCTGGTGACTCACTACAGAAATCTACTCTCCTTAGTCTTCTACCTTTTTCTCTCTTTCAGAAATAATCTCCCTCTGTCTCTCTAAAGTAGATAATACCGTGTGTTGCAACATTTCCTCCCCTACACTCATTCTATCTGCCTCCCTCCCTCCCTCCCTCCCTCTCTCCTTCCCTCCGTTTCTCTTTCTCTAGGGTATGTGTTCTCTCCTGGCTGGCACCTGTTGTCACGGCGCCTTCTCACTAAGAGACAGGTACCTTGACAGCCAATGTGAGAAGAGAGACAACTGGAAATTAGATTTTCTTATTTCCAACACTTTCATCGTTCCCTTACCCTCCACCATCCAAGCAATTATACTCTCTGTCTCTCCCACAATCTAGACATCTCTCAGCTTTGTATTGACTCTTTCCCTCTCTAATTCCATCTCTACATCCTATCTCATTTCATCCACTTTCTCTCATAGGCTACTCAATAACCCTCCCTTCTTTAACACACTGACAATCTCTCTCATTCAACCCCCCCAGCCCTTCTCTCTCTCTCTCTCTCTCTCTCTCTCTCTCTCCATCTGTCTATTTCCTTACACAGCGTGTCAGTCCAGATTACCAAAGAAGATCGGGGCTTGGTTTTGCAGCTACCACTGCTGCTTTGAGTCAGTTCATTTAAATGGGTTAGTAAGGATTGGGCCTGAAGTTCCCCTCTACACCAACAGTGTCAGTGCAGGGTTCTGGACCATGTGTTGATTTCAGAGGGACCTTATAGACACTAATTACAGTAATCACAGAACACCTCATCTCTAACACACTTGCATTTCACACTCCCAGCATCTCAGAACATCTTTGTCCATGACCTTTGTGTACTAAAACACACACACATGTACCCGCCCGCCCGCCCGCCCGCCCGCCCGCACACACACACACACACACACACACACACACACACACACACACACACACACACACACACACACACACACACACACACACACACACACACACGCTACTGTTCAAACAACACACTAGTCCTAATTACAGATACATAATTAAAACCCAATCCGTCTGTCATAGAGTTCAGGTTTTAATGATGGGCTTTATGTAACGTTTTATGTAGCCCTAATACATTTCTAACGTCTGTCACTCTAATTAATTGAGCTCAAGTATCCATATGTGCTAACGACTCTCTCCTGGTGCACTGTGGAGAGAGAGAGAGAGAGAGATAGATAGATAGAGAGAGAGAGAGAGAGAGAGAGAGAGAGAGAGAGAGAGAGGGAGAGAAAGACTTCTGCATCCCCACTCTTAATTGGCTTCTAAGAAACATCTGTTCCTGTTTTATGTGATGCCTGAGTTAGTATGGATGCCCAGGCAGGCTGTCTAAGGGGCCTGTTAAATGGGCATGGGGGCCTGGTGCTCCCTGAGTGCTCTAATGATATCTTGATAGGCCATTTCTCTGTGTTGTATAGTGTAGTGTACAATAGATATGTAGGAGGTTGTTGTTTAAGTGGGCTGTAGGGAGTGGCCTACATGCTGTAAGGTGGAGTCAGGGGGAAGGAGAGAGAGAGAGAGGGAGGGAGGGGGAAGTCAGGGGAGATAGGGGAGAGAGAGAGAGAGAGAGAGAGATGGCATCAAATGGAATTAGAGTGGATTTACAATAATTAAGCTCTGAAATTGGAATTGGAGCTGAATATGTTTGCAAAGCCTCAGTATTGACCTAATTGAATGTAAGTGAACATCAGGTAACAGCAACAAGAATGCAGCCTTCATGATGTCCTACATGTAGGCATTTGTAATACACTTAATTTGCAGTTAGCTAGTTTGTAGGCTATGGTTTAAGGTTTTCATTGTGCATTTTCTTAGAACAGACCATTTGTAGCCATATTAGGATTTCTGGAAAAACTAATGATTGCCGCAAGTTGCTAGTTGCCCCCATTCAGTGCAGCAGGCTACAGTATAATATTCAAATATCAGGTATAAAAACCTTCCCTTACACCCAATCCTGACGGACATTGACTGTTCATTCTACAACCATATGTTGTTTATCATCTCCCTGGCATTAGGATGGCATTATTATACTAGAAAGTGAAATTAATAAAAATAATGTGTCAGGAATGGCAAAGCACACAAAAATGCATGACAGCACTCTACTCCTCAAAGCAGCTGCTTTCTGTTGACAGCACCAAGCCAGCCGAACATATGTTTGCAGTCAGAAACATGACTGAAATTCACATTCATTAGTGGGTAAAAAAGCATTCTATGTGCATCTCATACTTCAGGTTATCAACCCACAGAACTACAGCATACAAATTGCAGCACACACATGAATTGAGAATAAGAATTGAATGAACGTGTACAGTATCATAATAATTCAACAATGATAAGAAACATCAGGAAAGGAAGATTCATTAATATGTTTTTTATCCTAAAAAGAAGCCATAATCGAGCTACTGTAGTTGATGAAGGACAGAAGAGGAAAGTTGTACTTTGATAAATAGATCACCAGTATCACTGAAGACCTTCAGCATCACTCTTGTCATCACAGTAAAGCAAAGCTCTAAGAGATTGATGCTACTTTACTAGCATTACTTCACTGTTTCCAGTGAGACAGGCTTTTTACACAGGGGTCCCCACAGACAAATCCCAGTGATCCAGGGTTTATTCACACCCACCCCAGTGTGCCCACTGCCCAGCGTCATTGACATCAGTGTTTCCAGCCTAGTGAGGTAGCTGCGTATGTTACACACATACGTCTCAACAGACATATATCACAGTTTCCAGTCGGACGGGTGAGAGATGACAGATTATGTAAAAAGCAGTAAAAGTATCCATCTGAAACTGAGACATTCCTGGGCGCCTCTGTGGCTAATTAGCCGCTCCGTTTCCGGACATTTCCATACTACTCTCTGGAAAAGTGAAGGAACGCACATTCATCTGCCAAGGAAACCCAAGCTCCAGACAAAGTCGTCCGTGCTGGCCCAGAGCTCCGCTCTGGGCTCTCATCCCAACGCCTGGAAAACTGGGAATTCCAGGTCACACATTCGCCAGGGGAGATTAGCTCACCCACTGCATTCATGAGCTCAACTGTTTCAGGGAAAAATAAAGTATTCTATGAAACGCTCTGACGCTGGTCTTTTGTCATTCTTTATTTGTTAAGGCATTTTATCATATCACAACCAAAAGGGCATACAATATTGAAAATGAACAATTCTGTATACCTGTTCAAACTGAATATATAGGGCTATACTGCAATGGACACAGAGTGGTGTATTGTACAGTAATACAGCTAGATTAAGACAGACCACACACACCAATGTTTTCACAGATTGCACTGATACTGTCTTCACACACTCTTAAAGGCACAAGCACACAAACTCAAACTACCGCTTAAACTCCGCACTGCTACACTGACAGTGCTAGCCTCTCTGATTGGCTCTATTACTCCAAATGCATGATGGGAAACAGGAAATGCTAACAAAACAAAGTGAGAGCAAGAGAGCGGGGGCCTGCTGTCTTCAATTAGCTGAGTTTCCATGAGGAGTGTCTGAGGCTGGCCATTCAGTCAGTCAGACGGAGTCCCATTCAGCAAGGTCTCCGTGCTCCAAATTCCATCCCGAGCGGAATTGCGTTACGCCCCATTTCAGACGTAAAACGGCGGTTTGGTGCTCCATATTGGAAACATGTGAGCGGAGTGTCATAGAAAGAGTAGCGTGTCACGGCAGCAGTTCCTTTTAGGCCAAAACCAACTGGAATCACTTCACCGTCCTCCGCAAATGAACCAAGGTGGAATTTGATGGGACACTAACCACATATGAATGGAGCCAAAACACACAATGCTACCCTTACACACTTTGTCAATTATACTTCTTCCTGAATGGCTTGCATGGCACTGTCTAAGACCTCATATACAGCACGTAGAGTTGTGACAGCCCCTGCTGAGAGTGGGCAGTGTAGAACAGAGTAGAGGACAACAGTCATCTCTCCAGATGCACACAGACTGTAAGCCTAACTCCTGCCTGCACTAATCCACTCATCTCTCAGATTAAATTCCACTCTTCTGTAAGTGTTAATCCAGACCACAGCAGCATGCCTGTTGGAGAGATGCAGCACAAAGTGACCACAGTCAATGTGAGGTCAAATGTATTTGTATGGTAATGCATGTTGTTTCATAACGTGTCGTCAGCAGACAGAGTAATACATTTCTATCCACAAGTATTACAATAGATCTTAAACAGACTTGTATTTCGGCCTTTTTTTTGGTTTGCACTTACTGTGGGTAAGTGTAATACTGACATAATACAGGCCAATTGTGAGGACATTCTGTCCACATTACCAACAAAGCTCTGTCTGAGATCTAGGATGATATCATCATTCATACAAAGGTGAACCTGATTAAAACGTTACTACGGTACATTGGGTTGTTGATACGATCGTGGAGAGTATCATGCATCTGATCTGAAAAGCGTTAGAGGGACATCTAGTGGTAACAGCAGTCATGAGAGGAACACAGTTATCTGCAGTGAGGGGGTTGTGTTTGTAGTTGACAAATAGTAGCACTCTACCAGAGGAAACTATTCACCAGAGAGTGAGAGCCGAGCCCAGAGAATTCCAGTATATCAGAATTTTGCTTATTTCAGTAAATTATCTTTAATAGGCATGAGTCCACCTAAACACGGCATGAGGCACTGAAAGAGGCTATGAACCCAAAGTCAACAGAGAAAACAAAGCCAGTGCCTTCAAAAACATCTTGCAGTAAAATGGCAGCAACTCTATGTCAGGAGGCTGTTTCTGATCAATCCTGTCTCTCCCCCTGTCTCCCTCCTGTCTCTCCCTTGTTTCCCCCTGTCTCTCCCCCTGTCTCTCCCTTGTTTCCCCCTGTCTCTCCCCCTGTCTCCCTCCTGTCTCTCCCTTGTTTCCCCCTGTCTCTCCCCCTGTCTCCCTCCTGTCTCTCCCTTGTTTCCCCCTGTCTCTCCCCCTGTCTCCCTCCTGTCTCTCCCTTGTTTCCCCCTGTCTCTCCCCCTGTCTCTCTCCTCTGTCTCTTCGCCTTGTCTCTTCCCTGTCTCTCCCCCCCTGTCTCACCCATCTCCCCTTTCTCTCCCCTGTCTCCCCCTGTCTCTCCACTATCTCCCCCCTGTCTCTCCCCCTGTATCTCTCCCCTGTCTGTCCCCTGTCTCTCTCCCTTGTCTCCCCCCTGTCTCTTCCCTTTGTGTCTCCCCTGTGTCTCCCCTGTCTCTCCCCCTTCCACAGACCCAAGTGTCAGGGAGGATGTTCCCTCACACTGTGCTCCATCCGCCAGACAGCATTAGGGTCCAGACACTCACACAGAGAGAAGACTGAGAGGAGATATTAAATAAAGTCCATTAACATGCTGCTGTCATCAGGGTGTAAGTGTGCCCCTAGAGCTGACATGTCTACCACCCACTGCACCCTCAGCTCTCTCAGCCCGCGTTTGTCTACCCATCCACCCGTCTCAAGAATGAATATGGAATGAAAGATTCATCGTTTCTGAGTGGGTGGGGGGGGGGGGGGGGGGGTGGGGGTGGGTGAGTGGGTGAGTGGGGGACATACTGTACATGCCAGCAGCAGAGCTGGGCAGAGAACTACCAGTCCAGTGGAGAGCTAAGATTTCAGCAAGACCCTGCAGTCCAAGACAGGATGCAGAGAAAGCTGCAAGGGAGCAGCCCCAATGATCAACCGAAAAAAAAAACACAAGCTGATAAATGGATGTTTGTGTGTGTGCGCTCCTCAAGACACACACACATACACATACTAAAGAGCCATGTGCATTTGCCCACGCATGCACACATGCACGCATGCACATACACACACACAAGCACGCGGGCAAGTGGGCACGCATGCACATACACGCGCACACACACACGCGCACACACACACACACACACAAACACACACACACGTTAAAAAATCCCTGCACACAGACAATAATGCATACACTAAAACCCCCTTGTGAAAAAGCCACAGGTCCTTCCTTTGAGAGAGAATCATTACAGGACACTGTAGAGCACGTTTCTTTGGTAGAACGTAATTACAGTACAGAGCCGCATGCAGTATCCCTCCGGCATGCTTAGTTAGTAAACCAATGCCTCTGACACTCTTTCTCCTTTTCTTAATCCCTCTCTCTCTCCCCCTCTCTGGGTCTCTCTCTCTCTTGGAATAAACAGGGAAAGAACCAGGCAGAAGACTCACGTATGAAAGCTGTGCTCTCCGGCGATGGCCCAGCCCACAGCACGGCATGAAGGGGACCAGGGGGTTCAGGAACGGACGGCCACCTCACAGTATGCTCTGTCAGGCAGCAGCATCCACTCAGCCTCGGTCCATGGCTGCACACTCGGCCCACAGCGGGGAGGCGAGAAGAGAGGAGAGAGAAAGAGAGAGAGGGGAGGGAAGAAGGGAGGGAGAGGGAGAAAGGCAGGAGAGACCGAGAGAAGGAATCCCAGGAGAAGAGAGCGAAAGACTGCCGTATCCACACTGTCACCCGGCCGACCCCCCCCCCCCCCCCCCCCCCCTCCGACCCCCACCACCCCCACTCGTGCACACACAGATCCCACACAGTCAAACACTATGGAACTCTCGGTAGGGCAGTTTTCCGTGGCGAATCAGACTCGGGCGCCTCCTCCTGCACCCCCGAGCCCGCCCCCATGTCCCACAGTGTAGCGGAGAGAGGCCAAGAGTGAGTAACAGTGGCTGGCGGCAGGCGAAGGTCTGGGCTGTCTGTCACCCCCACCCCAAATCCTTATCCTCAGTTTCCACGCGGAAATCAGGCGGCTTCTCTAGCTCTGCTACTGTGGCTCCTCTAGCTTTTTCCACAAAATCCTCTGCAGTTGAGCTCTCTGCTCTCTGCGGCTGAACTGTGGCTGGCTTCTCTCCTCTTCCTCCTACTCCCTGGTTCAGTTCTGGTGCAGGTCCCTGGTGGGCTGGTGGACACACACGGCGCACACGGCGTCCTGACTCAGACGGAGGAGGCAGAGCTCAACTGTCCTTCACTGACCTCTGTCACAAGGGGGGGGTCCTCTCCCTCCACCTTGGGGCTCAATCAGATGAACGGACATGAACAAGACTCTTCCTCTTTCTTCTCTCCTTCCCTCTCACTCTCTTTCTCTCTGGTAGGAGGCAGTGTTGTATACTGTAGCTGTTGCTGGCAGAGAGCTGCGGGGCGGTGGTCAGGGCAGAGGCTCAGGGAGCTGCTGGCAGGCTGACTGATCAGGATTGTCTCTTGTCTCTGTCTGTCTGTGATTGGTGCAGAGAGTAGCAGCAGAGCAGAGAGGCAGGCAGGCAAGCAGGCAGGCAGGCAGGCAGGCAGGCAGGCAGGCAGGCAGGCAGGCAGGCAGGCAGCAAGAGTCCCTGTGGTGCAGCAGAGGAACGTTTACGCTGAGCTGGCTGGCTGGCTTGATCTCTCCTCTTCCCCCTCCCTTCCTCTTCTCCTTCCTCTTCTCCTTCCCTCCTCTCATGCCCTCCTCCCCCATCTCTCCTCTTGCTCTGCCCTGTGCGTTCATATGATTGAGTCCAGACTTTAATGTACTGACTGCTGTGTCTCAACAATCAACCCTTCCAGCAAAACACACACACACACACACACACACACACACACACACACACACACACACACACACTCTCTCTCTCTCTCCACTGCCACTGTCTCTCTCTCTCTTACTCTCAACCCCCCCCCCCCTCAACACACACTCTCTCTCTCTCAGGGTGCGTGTCTTAGTCACCTCCCCGAAGTCATCCTAGGTAGAACGGAGGGAGGAGAGAGAGAAACTGCGGCTGTGCATTTCTTCCAGCTTTGTCGTGCTGTTGTCTGAGTACACAGGATAATACACACACTGGATTTCAATGGGCCACCGGGCAGCACTAGCAGCTTTGTATTTTGCTTCACCCTCATGCTCTGTCCCTTTATGTAACACACTCACTTCAACCTTTATGTCTCCCTCTCGCACTGAAACAAATTATTGATATTTTGTTCCTTTATTGTGTCCTCTGGTGGGCGCTCACAGGTATTCTCCCTTTTCCTCTTCAGAGGAGAGTTGTATGCAACAGTAAGCATTTCTCATCAGCACTCCCCAATGAACCCCAGTGTTTTTCCTAAATCCCTATTCAAAGTTTTAATCCCAGCACTTTAATTTTTCTGTCCTTCTCCTCATAACACAATGTCACCCTCCTTGTTGATCCTATTAATGCAGATAAATGTATGCATCTATGTTAATGCTATGCAGAAATGACTTTGATATGGCGGCATCTGCTATGCTGTGACTAAACAGCAGGCAGGAAGTAAGCACCTGTGTCCATCCGCCTGCTCCACAGGGCCAAGGGCAGCTCATCTCTCTTCCTCCTCCTCCACTTGCTGCTGCTCATACAATCTCTCCATGCCCCCCCCCGTTGTTCATGCTGCTCTCCTCTCTCCTCTCTCCGCTCCTCCTCGTCCACACCACAGGTGCCCATTTGTTACCCGCACAATAACAGTGTGACTTCTACTGTCAGAGAGAGCTGAGTTAAGAGAGGGACATAAACACACAACTCTCTATCTTACAGCCAGCTTAGCTTTTCTCTAGTACATTGTATTCATACACAAATAACCTGGAGTGCCTTAACATGTACTCTAATCCAGGGGTTCCCAACCTTTTTTCACCCGGAGCTGCCCCATTTCACCCCTTATGATACGTACAGTATTCACCTTCATCCTGGGTTTGGTGGTGAATAATTAAAAACACACTCGCTGGACATAATGGCATGGCCCATTCCTTCGTCAGTTGACAGGTCTCTGTTTCAGGTCCATATTTCATTCTGTGACGTGTGTCAGTGTTGTGATGGAGGAGAGTCGTCACAGGGAGAGACCTCTGCATCTCTAGGAGAGGCATGAGGAGGGATACTATCGCTTACCATGTCAGATACTGTCTCCCTCTCAGATGTAATCATTAGTCACTGGCTCTTGACACAGTGACAACGACAAATAGAAGAAGGTGTGATATGTCCCCATACAGAATCCCTACCATCGGAATTAGAACATATCAAGTCTGTGTTTGTTAGGGTACAGAGTATGTTTCAGGGACAGATCTCTAATCATGGGTGTCACTCAATAAAAACGTCCTCAGCCTTTCTGTCTTGCATGTAGCAATACTAGCAGCTGAGTGGTCATTTTAATAGATACATTGCAGACCTACATCCTATAAGCACACTGCAAACTAAGAGACATAGTGATTCACAGCAATAAATAATTAGATACAAGGATTTCTATTCTCCTCAGGGAAGTACACAGAAAACTTGGCAGATCTCAACCACTTAAAAAAAAAAAAAAAAAAAAGGTTTGGTGAAGTGCAAGCTGGTGGGTGAAACTTAAAAGAAAGAAAGAGAGCTGCGCACTTTTGCTCTGATGCTAATTATTTATTGGACAAGCTGCCTGTCTTTAGTATTTCAAAATGTTGGTCCAATAAATAATAAGCATCAGAGCAAGAGTGTGCAGCTCTCTTTCTTTCTTCTAGGTCTCAACCACTGTCTGCCCTGCAGGCATTCTCAATTGATCACAGAGACAGACAGAGGGAGCTTGAAGACAAATCCGTACTTCTGGAGGGCATGATTCTCTAATGGCCCCTCTCCTGACAGGGGAAGGAGATAAGATCCATCTGACATTCAGGTAAACAAGGCAAGGGCATTCCTGGATGAATTACCCTTCATGCGTGACCAACTGTTATGTGAATGGAATGTGAATGTGAATACCAGTGTGAGACCATGAGACCATGTGTTAAGTACAACAATGATCCCGATCTAATTTGATACAACATCATTACTTTCTTTTCATTTATTGTACTAGCAAGAGAATATTCATGATTTCAAGACAAGTCAAGGCAGACTTGACAAATGCTGTAGACGCCTACAAGTACACTGCTGCACCAGCATAAAGCAGTGGGTAGATGTCTCCCTCTGTATGTCTTACGCCACCAGATGGCAGTCTTGCTTTACTGCTTGCTCAAGCTGTCTGAGGAAAGACAAAAAAGCAATGCGCTAATCTACACACAGGCTACACACACAGCAGCCATCCCTCCTTCCCTCCAACATTTGCCAGACCATTTATTGAGTATCACACCAGTACATTTAACATTGAGTGTTAGTATATTGTTCCAACAATAACAATACAAGCATTTCATGTGTAGTCGGGGGGCTACTGCAGGCATCACTGGATGCCAGTTTTTCTATATGTTTCATAGACAGAAAGAGCTACTGTGCTGTTGGAAAACTTCTGCGAGGGATACACTCTCTCCAAACACTGTATTGGGTTATTCTGAAAACTGCTGGCTTTATTTGTAAATGTACCTCTTCAGTGGCTTGAACAGAGGCAGCTACTTGTGATCCCTGAGCTCCTGTTATCAGTTACACAACAACAAGAACAAAAAAACCCTGGTGGTTGCCAGATCTGATAAGTGGCACAGCCATGTATCTTACGTAACCCATTCTCCCCATTAAGGGGAGAAAACATGATTTGGGGGATGAAAAGAAGAAAAGTCTGTAATCAAGAGATTGAAAAGGGGTTTCCTGCCCCTCACCCCCACCACACCCTCTCAGACACCACTCCACCACCACAACCTCCATCTGTGTGGAGGGATAGAGCACATAGCCTATAGGTTCCAACTGCGAAAAATACACCAGGGAAGACCTGCTGGAGTGAGAGAGAGATTCACAGACAGAGTCACTGTCGCTGAGAGAGAGAGAGAGAGAGAGAGAGAGAGAGAGAGAGAGAGAGGAGGTGGGCGTGAAAGTGTGAGAGAGAGAGAGTGGGAAGCCAAGTGAGACCTTTCACATAAACACAGTAGAGTGGGAAGCAGCAGGAGATATGACATAATTCTATGTGTGTGAGTTATGTAAACCCAAGTTTCAGTAACAGCAAATGCTGTATAGTATGCATAGTGCACTTTATACATATGAGCACAATGCCTAATTAGATAAACCTTTAAATTAATCATTAAAACACAATCTCCGGAAAGCTTGTCTGTTAGTAATAACAAGTGTACAGTAAATATGTTATCTCCCACGAATGATGTAGTACCCCTGCTTGTGTGAATTGGTGACTATTATTCAAATGTAATGAAAAGTTACTAGAACATGTGGTGCTTATTTTATTAGTTATCAGTCTTGCTTCTTTCAGCTTTACGCTTATTTGAAGGGAGCCCACGGATTTGAGGCAAGCTGAAAAGTTACCGGAGCTTGTAGTGCTTATTTGATTAATTTCCAAGGATTTGACAGTATTATTTGAAAACAGTAAAAAAGACTAAAATGTGCGGTCTAAGGTGCACTCTCCTCTTTGCACCCTATTATGATGATTTTAATGATAACAACCTATCACTTTAGCCACACCATCACAAGTTGAATTGGCATCACCTCGAAACTCCTAATCAATCTCTATGGCAAGACACATCATTCACCCAAGTTTCGGCCCAAAAAAGGGCCAATCAGTGTAGTTTTATAAATGCCACATCTGTATGACAAGACACATTATTCACCCAAGTTTAATCAAAATTGTCCCAGTGGTGTTGGAGATAAAGCGTGTGAAATACAAACGGACAGAAGCACGCGACATATGAATGGACAGAGACTGATCCATAATTCCCTCCCTGATTTCACCATGGGGGACAATAATATGTACATTTGTGGTTTGAAATGTATTTGATTCTCTCCTACGATATAACCCTACTATTAATACATGTCCAGAGAACTTCAATACGGCCTTGAGATGAGCATTGTAATATGATACATCCCACAGAGATCTGGCAGCACTGTGTAAGATTCCATTTTGGACTGACAATGTATATATTTAAATATACCATTTAGCTGACACTTTTATCCAAAGGGACTTACAGTACAGTGAGTGCATACATTTTAAGTATACTGTATATGGTTTCAGCTGGAATCGAGCCCACAACCTTGGCATTGTTTGCGCCATGCTCTACCAATTTAGCCACAGAGGACCACAAGTGTTACGAATTACACCACAGTGCTCTTCATGCTTTCATCTCTGCAATTATACAGCATCAGTTACCATCTACTCTGTGACATCCAGCTCAGTTCAACTTCACTTGTCAAGTCCATGACGCATTACAATCCTACAGAGATGTGCCCTTCCTGCAGAGCTGAACACAGAGTTAAAGCAGAGAGTTGACCCCCACTACTCCCACGGCTGAGTGGTCAGCCCTGGCTCTCCACCTCCTTGATCCTACCAGCCCCCTGGGCATCCAGAGTTATACAGGGCATCTCTCTCTCCCCCTCTCTTCCTCCTCTATACAGTATGTCTCACTGTATACAGTATCTCTCTCTCTCTTTTTTATCTCTTTCTGTATCTCTCTCTCTTTCTCCTCTCCCCGTCTTTCCCTCTATTTGTATATATATATCTCTTATTCTCTTTCTCTCTTCTCTCTACCTCCTGTATCTCTGTCTCCCCACCTCCCCCTCTCTCTCTCCTCCTCTTTCTGCCATCTCTCTATGAGTAATGTAAGACTCCCCTCTCAGTAGCAGTTCAATGAGAGCATGTTTATGAGATGTTGTATGGGAGATGCATTGGATCGATTATACAGTAACCCTGATGAGCCTCAGACGCCCACATGAATGCTGGAAATCTGACTCACCATGCCAACAGGTGTGGCATTGTGGGAGATTAACGTTTTAAAGGAAAGTTACAGAGGATCAGCACAAAATGTACCTCAGTTATTTAAGTCTTTAAAATAATATTGAATTTGATTAGCTGTATACATTTGGAGGTGAGCATAGTGAGTGTTTTGATGGCAGAAAAGAGAAGATTACGATTAAACAAGAACGAATGGGGAAAGGATAATAAAGAGCATGACAGCTTGATGAATAGGCAGTGAACAGAGGGGCCTTTTTAGCCTCATATTTTGAAATGTTCCCAGTATGGTGTTAGTTTAAAGTTTTAAACACCACAGTCTCATACTTCTGTGAAAAGTCAAAATAATCATGTCCAACAAGATGGAGAGTGGGGGAGAGGGAAAAAAGGTCTGCTTAACCACTGTTATGATAAAACAATTCAAAAACAGGGTATTTACATTATCTCCAAACAGAGGAGTTACTGGAAGGGGTGCTATTTCTGGGGTCCACTCCCAGCAAACATCTAAAAGAGGATATGTCTGCTCTTTACACTGGTGCCCGCCTGACATAAAACTGCAAAATACCCCCTGCCCCCCTTTCTTTATCTCTCTTTCTTTTAAACACATAGTAACATAGCAATCTCTCTCTTTCTCTCATACATATGAGAGACATACACTTTCTCTCTTTCTCTCACATACATACAATTTCTCTTTCTCGCCTTTCCTCCATTCCCTCCCTTCATTTCCCACTTTCCCTGTCTAGTCTTGGCCTCTCCTTGGCTCTGTCCCTTTCTGTAGTGTTGTGGTGTGTCTCAGACCTTGCTGCTCTCAGTCTAATTGAGTTTGGCCATGATGACTCATGGGAATGACGACAGCCAGTCAGAGGGGGTCGGTCTAATGAGGCTGTTGGCATACTCCGGAGGACTGTGGGAATGGACATGTGACAGCTTCACAGGGCTAGCGCTCCGGGGGGGTCGAGGGTGGGGGGGAGTAGAGCATGGCATGTCACTGCCCCGGAAGACCTTCATTACCCCTACCCCCTGCAAGCAGCGACTCCTCACTGATCGTCTCTCAGTACGATAATATAAACACATGACAATAACTCATTCAATCTTTACTCTGTGCCTGAGACAAAGCAGACAGCAATTCCATGTGCCATATTGTTCCGATCCACTCCAATCCCCCCCCGGCTTTGCCGCCGTGCCAAAGAGGAGGCGACCTGTGTCTCCTCCAAAAAAGGCAAAAACATTTCGCCAAGGGCGCCCATCCTTAACCCGTCCTATCCGGTCCTTGCAGGTCTGCTCAACAAAGACCAGACACCTCGAGTGCTTCACACACTGTGTACCTCAAGGGGTCTGCTTTATAACAGGCCACAGTGTCGCCTCACTCAAGGACACATAGCTGTACTGAGCCATGCCTCCAGCTCACAGAGATCGTGAACATAATGTACCCAAGAACTGTTTAGAGTGGGGTTTTCATTACAACATATATCTCACATCATTGATTTAGACTTTGCATTTTTGCTCTCGCATCAGTTTGCATTACAGCCGTGTACAGCACAATATGTGGCTATGTGAACAGTAAACACTCAGTCCAGACAATCATTGGAAGGTGGAAAATTATTGGATAATCATTGCACATACTGTATGGTCACTTTCACACTGAGCTTCCCCCTTCTCACACTCTCACATAGTGTTCCTGAGACAGTACACTACTGTGACTATCACTTCACACACCGTCATTCAGTGATTCAGAAAGTCACTGGCTGCAATTGAGATCACTGTCTTTTGTTAGATGCTTAGACCTCACTGATCCACACACAATTCAGAAAAAAATAAATATATAAAAAGTCTTATTATCAGCATCTTTGCTTTATATAATCCAACCTAAAAAGTGTTCCCCTTACCTGTCTCACAAAGCTGTTGGTTGTAGTGTCTGAAGAGGTGCTGCCGTCAGAACCTTTAAATCGCCCTTTTCTTCGTGCTCCTTTTCCATGCAACTACATCAAGAGAGAGGGGGACAGAAAAACATGAAATGGTCCAATATCAGTAGAATATAATGGTGATGACTAAGATTGGTTGGAACTTTCTTGTTGTAGAGTACTTACAGTACTGTATAGTTTGACAGATTTAAAGCATTTAGACTAAGTCAAGTAAAATTTCTATCCTACAGTATTTTAATGGTTGGTCCCATGACATTTTAATGGCCCAATGGTGTTATATGTTAACATATTTCGTTTTTCTTAAAGGTGCAATATGTAACATTCAAGCTTTTTAAAAGCTTCTAATGGTTGTATTGACTATGTGTAAACGGTACAGATCAGGGAATGAGATCCTCTGGAAGAAATATTTCATTTACGAATGCTGTTTTGGTCCTCCGAAAGCTCTTTCTAAAATGGAGTGTCGCACCGGACACTCGGTTTGTGTACAAAGATGTTGTTACTGGCCAAGAGTGTTTGAGGGGAGTGGACGAAGATTTTCACCTTTCTGTCTCTGGTGGCTGCCTCTTTGAATCGTGCACACATGCAGAAACACAACAACTAATTTCAGGGGTTATAATACTATGAGGGAGGATGTTGTTGCTTGGAACTTCGAACTGAATTTCACCGTGGTGGCAGATTTCCAACAGACCAATGCCCTGCTCCTTTAAGTCTTATCTAGGTACAGTATATTGCCTGTATGCTGGTGTGAAAAAACAACTATGTAGTAATGGACTATTGGGTACAATAGTATGAATGGGTGGCATAAAAAGGTGGAAATCATAATAATGACCAAACTATGTTGGTCTCATACAACATGATATGTAGATGATATGCTGTGACATGATGGGGCTCAGGAAACTGAAGTACTGGGCTTGGGCGTTCATATGTGTTGCCAGTAGCAACCGGAAAACACCAACCCATCTCAAATCTGCCTTTTTATTCCAATCCATTCCCCCAGGACATGTAAATCATGCATATAAAAAGAAAGCTATTTTGCCTGTTACTTAGAAACCGGTTATGTATGTGCATTTATCCTAAAATACCCATTCAGTCAGGTTTATGCAGCAAGGCAACACTGAAAGCTCTCAAGTGTATTGTATTACTTTGCTCATGAATTAAGAAGTGTGTGTATGTGTGTGTGTGGGGGGGGCTGTCTAATCTAGTTATTAAAAAAAAAAACATTATAAAAACAACTGCACAATGTAACCTTATTTGAGGCAACAAACCCCAACAGCCTATTTTGAACCACTGACCTTGCCAAGATATGTAAATATTGACTTCATCATAGCTGTGAAAGAGACTGATATCAGCATGATGCCCATTGCCAATGGAATTTGGGAATATATCTAGTCTTACTATATTCTCTAGATTCTACTGACAATGTGAACAGCAATGCACTATGCATCAATCGTACCACTCTGCGACATTATAAAGCAATTGGTGACATGGAGGTTACAAGTGAGTGAGTGATATTAGGCTACTAACAGGTGAGTTTAAGACCAGTCATGTGCGGATCATGTCATCTTATTTCTAGTGAATTGGTATCACCTGAATAAAAGTAAAAATGTTTTTTTTACGAAATTAATTGTGTTTCATCATTAACACACAAGTGACAACTTGAAATACTTGAGACGAATACATTATTATTAGCCTACCACTAGGCTATGCCACCTGACATAACGCAGACTACTCCAACGTCCGGTAGTAGTTTACTTTCTCTGTCGTTACACTTGGCGCCAACACAAAAGGAGAAGGGAATTGAGGTATTTTCTGCTGAATAAATATACAGTAGCTTAATATTACAGTATAGATGACAAGCACACAATTTTACTAACACAAGTAGCACAACGTACAAAAAATGCACAAAATGTATTAAAAAAACCCAGCAAAAGTACGTACTTGTAGACCAGGATTTTCGAGAGAGTCCATGTGTCTGTCCAAAGGTGTTGCGTGCGTCTTTGGCGTGTTATTAAGGACCATTTGACATCCAACCGTCGTAGAGATGGAAGTAAACACTTTTTATAAAATGACAGCGTGACTCCCTCTGTCATAAACAGTTAACGAAGACATGTGTGTATACCATAGCCACTACAGAAACCCAAATTACGAGATATAATGATGTGTCGTGAGCTCAATGGATGTAGACTTGGGTGGCGGAGTGAAGTCACGCGTCCAGTTTCCTTTAACTCTCTGCCGCGCAGTCTTGAAGTTTGAGTCAGACCACAACCGGGAAGACTTGAGAAGGAGGAGCAGTTTGCGTAAAAATGTTTTTTTTTTTTTTCAGAAGGCACTCGGCCGCCAATGCTCTCAATTAAAATAACACCATGTCATTCAGCAGCTCAGTTCCATTGTGTCCCTCTGCCGAGTGCCCTCCCTCCCACATAGTTTAACTGACAGCCTTTTTCTCTGCTCCACGTGCTTACTCAACTGCCACCAAGCCGCTCCAGGCAGGTAACCTTGCGCAGCTCCTGCACAACACAAACGCGTTGGCTCGAGCCAATCCTGATGACTAATCCTGGGGGCTTGAGTTTATGTTCGTAAATTACAAATTACTTTGCAGGGTAAACCGAATCTATCTAAACCACACACACCCACGCACGCACGCACACACACACCCACGCACGCACACACACACACACACACACACACACACACACACACACACACACACACACAATCAGATCCTACATTTCAACATTTTATCTGGGTTTGAGTTCACATAACATTACATCACTCACACACAATGATTGATTTATCACTGGCCTGTATATTCTGAAATATTAGTTTGTTAGTGCTTGTTTTTGCTGGTGGGGTTTTATGATTGCTGTCTGGTGGTCTAGACAGAGTAAATGTCCCTGAAATCCCCCTGTGGCAGCTGAGGCTGTTCAACTGAGCTCAACCTCAGAGACCTCAGAGAAGACTTTAGAGCAAGGCTGTTCGGTTCTGGGTCTGGAGGGTCACAAGGTTCTGCTGGTTCTCATTCATGTATTTCCCCACCACTTGGGATACCAGTTGAGTGAGCTCTCTGGACTGTAAATAACAGTGTCTTGCCAATCAACCTCTACAGAAAGAAAACTACCTATGCCACCTCAGTCCTTGAGGTCTGGAATAGTAAAGTCCTATAATGCCATAATTCTATGGTTAATCATGGCAGCAGTCACTACTTCTATCTGTTTATTGGTTTCCTTTTTGCAGATTCACCACAATGCTTCACATGTCATCGGTGAAAAGTTGTAAAATACCTCATCGCCATGACTTCTACCCTCATCATGCAATGCCAGATACCTATTAGAAAATGCCCCCTCCAGCAGCTCTTTTTGGTACTACAAATGGTACTAAACTCTAAGGTTTTGTTAATCATTATTGCCCTCTAGTGGTTTCCTATGGGTGAAGAAATCACTGTGAGTTGCTTCCACTCAGTTATATTGGAATGACTAGTGTCCACCCCACCCCCAAGAACTGAGGATTTAGTATAGTAACTTGTGTTGCTGTGCACTACACCAAGATACTATACAGTGTGGCTTGTGATGATTGAGTTTAAGACACAGTTTGTTTCTGCAGCATGCTCTAGGCATTTGTATTTTTTCCCCCAAAGGTGCAGTGTTTCAAATAAAGATATTCTGATGTTTACTGGTTACTAGTGGTTTGCATGTAAGAGGTCTACAAGGGAAAAACATTTATATAAGGAAGTAACCTATGTTTATTCGTAATGCATTTTTTACAAAGCAAGAGCAGCATTGATCTAACTGTCAATATTCTATGACTCATTAAAACTGGACACCAACCTCTTTCATGACCCACAGGTCAAAGTCTACAAGTCGGTTAGCACATACAATACCATGGGCACATTATACGAATTACAGAGGAGTGGATAATGTTTTCTGAGTCAGATCAACACTGTGATTTAAAACCAAAAAGGGAAACATTTGACTGCAGTGCTGGCATATCCCATTGTGTGTCTGTCTTAGCCTTTCCCCTCAGCCTGTGCTCTCTCTATCCTCGTGACCTTTGAACTCTGCTCTTCAATGGGTACTCTTTGCTGAGTGAGTGAGGATAGCTACGGATACGGAATACGTTTACGCTCACACTTTCAGCTCAGATAAAAAAGCCCTTCCTTCCTCCATCCAGACAGCGGACGCCTTTTAAAAGCGCACCCAAGCATGTCAAAGAGGCTCTTTAGAACAACACACACACACTTTCTACAAAACACACACACAAACCAATAAAACCCGGAGATTTCCTGGAAATTCTAAAGGGGGTGACATTCCCAAAATGACCACAAAAACATTGCAAGTACAAGAGAAAATGTCATGAACTTCCTCCTATTGTTAGGGAATGACTCGCAAAACTCTAATAAACGGTGTCAGCTGAATTCTCCCGACTTTGACACCAGATCCTAAACGAAAGAGTGTCAGTATAATGTGTATTTGCAAAAGGCTATACATGTGCTCTAAAAGTTACCATAGTATACATATTTTCATAACACTTAACATTGTTGCCCCTATACCCATGTAGTAATGTTGTATTGTATTAACATGTTGTTATATAGTCATTTGGTAACTGCATGGGGTTAAATAGATGGTTCAGCCTATTTTCATGTTTAGGTGAAATCTTACCCTGATTGTCCTCTCCTTTCTCCACTTTGCTACCGCAGCTCAGGCTAACAGTAAGCAGCGTCCTTAAGTTAGCATTGTTTAAATTATATGCCAAAATCTCCTCAGAGAAACAAAGTTCAAACAAAGTTTATTTGCGAGTTGTACTTGAAATAACCTCGTCCCCAGGCTATTGCGAACAGCGCATATAAACCTGGCATAACAACGACTCAAACCTGGCCTTATTGGGAGTGAATTTACTGGGTGAAGTATTTGTTATTATTTGATTTCAGCGAGTCACACGGTTGCGAGGTGTAGCTCCGAATCAGAAACGTGTGGTGTACGAGCCTTGGGACGGGAGTTCTGTGGGAGATGATTGATTTAAAGTCAAGATAATGGCCGTGCGCCGTTCATTTTCAACAGTCTATTTGCTTAATATAGGCCAAGTTTGATGTGTTGGTCCACCAGACCTTTCGCGCATTTGGGCGAGAGTGTCTGGGAATGAGACTATGCTTGAAAGGATTTTTCGATGTGCATTCTATTGAACGTTTTTGCGATTTCAATAAAATCATGTACAGGTTCGTCTTGTAAATAGCTATTACTAAACCTTGTTTAGGAGATTTTGACATGTAATTTAAACGATGCTAATTTAAGGTCCGTCGAAATCCTGTCTGTTGGAGAGGGCGCTGCTAACTGTTAGCCTGTGCAGCAGTAGCAAAGTGGAGAATGGAGAACCGGAGAAGCTTTCACTACTGGCCTATGAGGACAACTCAAGGGTAACATGGTATTCCACCTAAACATTAAAATAAAATGAACCATCCCTTTAAGCAGTGAGAACACAAACTGTCCAACTCAAAAAAGTACAAAGCATTACATGTACTATGTAACAAACATGTTAATACAATGCGTTTCATTACAAATAGCAAACATTTATTTTCTCAACAAAATAGTACATGCCGTTTATAAGGGATTATTTTATGTCCTTTTTCTCAAATTGACTTTATCCCCCTCCTCTTTCTCCAGGCCCACACTGACTGGCCTTTAGAGAGAGGGAGAGCTGAGCTGTGTGGGCAGAATCCCTCTGGAGTCTCCAGCATGTCGAGTGAGGATTAGTCAGCCAGAATGGTGGATGAAGAGAACAGGCTGCACAGGTGGGTGGAACTACTGCCCCCATGTTGGACCACAGAGGGTGCTCATCAGCACTGAGGAGAAATGCTTCTATAAAGAGAGAGCTGACAGGCAGCATTACTGCATGAACACATTACATAGAGACCAGCAGATTAGCAGATGTATTCTAAGAGGACAGAGCAGAACAGAAATCCATGACATTGTCCAGAACTGAGCAGAGTAGAATGTAATAGAACTGAAAACAGGGGAAACCTGACTAGAAGAGCTATAAGCTTTCCTTCACCTTGAACCAGTACAGAAGTCTACTTTCCACATAGACTGTGGAGACCAGAAAAGAAAGGAACAGCGCATCCATATGCCCTATCACATTTCCAACACCCAGCAGCAGGGAGAAAAAACAGACTGTCTTTGATTTGATACTGTAAGAATGTTTGACACTTGAGGTGAGCAACAGTAAGTATTTGAAGAAATGTTTCATTTTATTGATTGTCTCTTTGTTTACATACAGAGAATGACCTCCAAACCTGCCTCTCCTAACATTATCGCTTAAAGGCAGCCAGTAAACAAGACCTTGTCAGTAAAGGTATGTATGCAACCACCTTTGCATGTATTACCTTTGGGAAGTGTAAACAAAGACAGTTTTATAAAATGTTTCCCCGGTCTTTCACTATCAGAAAATTATGTGCATCTAAACTAAAGGCAACGTATCACTTACCAATTACTCAGGCCTCCAGTAATGGAAGTTCCATTGTTTAGCTTTATGTACTGTAGACCACCGATAGAGTCCAAGTCAACTGTTTTAAGACCCGCTGAGTTAAAGTCAAAGGAACAAGGTATAGTCTCAGTGGTTTGATTCTGAAATCAAATCACAATCAATGAATAGATTGATTGTCAAAGGCAACAGCAATATCCAATGGTGAAGAAATGGTAAATATATACACATGGACAATGTACTTGTTATAAAGGTCTGGATTAGCACTGTAAACTAGACATCTGAGACCACCATGTCCAGACATAGGTGTGTCAAACATACCGGAAGCTACCTATGTGTCCTATGGTACATACATATCATACAAAAATAAATCATCACATATGAAATGTGTATGTCCTAAAGCTTACATGCATCTGATTTATACAAAAGTGGATTCATACATCTCTCATACATCTGCGTACCACTGGATCTAAAATGACATTTGATTCACGTCATCACTCCTATCATCCACTATGACTCATGAAATATCCTTGACTCGTAATTTCACTGTGCCGCTGTCTTCATGTGATGTATTACTTACACAGGTACAGTACTGTACGACAAGTAGCAGTAAATGAAATAGTAATCAACAAACGAGATGTCAAAATGAGAGAGAGAAAAAAAAGCAAGAGCAAAAGTACCATCAACAGCGCCATCATTGACAAATATTGTGTATGGCAAGTTTACCGTTATGCATGTATGCATGCTCAATGTTTACGCTGCACAAAGCCTGTGTCCTGTCTTCAGAACTTGAGTTTGTGTTCAAACAGTGCGAGGAGCAGGAGACAGGCCCAGCCCATTAGGAGTCCGAGGTTCTGCAGGAGAAACATGAGGCAGGGCCTGTTGGTCTTCACACGACTCATCTCTGGAAGCTGAGGAAGAGAGGAGAAGGAGAGAGAGAGGAGTGATGAGTGTTTGGGATCAGTTTTGGTACAATGCAGTCTCTCTCTATCCCAAAAGTACATGTACTCTAATAATCTTTTACTTCTCAATATGTGATTGTTCTAACTAAGAACAGAACAGTCACAGTCTCACCATCTCCACCAGCGACAGATAGAGGAAGATCCCAGCGGTAACGGTGAAGATCCACTGCTGGACCGTAGCCTCACTGGAGACAAAGAGGCCGATGTAGAGGCCCATGAATGCAGTCAGAGCACTGAGGAAGTTCATTAACACAGCATTCCTCACAGAGAGACCTGAGCTTAGCAACACTGCAAAGTCACCTTTGGATAGGAGAAGAGAGGAGAGAAAGAGGAAGAAACCATTAGGTCATGTAGGCCTGCTGTGTCCAGTTCTCAGCATTTGTTAACTGGGATGCACATTTTTTTTTTTACCAAAAAACCCAACGAATAAGAAAGTGTCCCCAAGCCAAGGACTGTGACCTGCTGCTCTGTGACCTCTCACCCATTTCGTGTGGGATTTCATGGCACAGGATGGCCACGGTGGTTGCCATGCCAGTCTCTGCGGATGATGAGAAGGCTGCCCCCACCACCAGGCCATCGGCAAAGTTATGGAGGCTGTCTCCAACAATTACCATCAGGGCTAGCAGAGGAACCCCCTGTCCTGGGAACACAAAGAGAGTCTGTATGAGGCTCTGTATTGGAAGCTCATCTGTGACGAACACTTGTCCAGGGCCAGCGACTAATTACACACCACACACTGTACAGGAGAGAGCAACATCCATACAACAAATAGAACTGGGGGTGGGGTGGCAGTGTGTGTGTGTGCGCATGCGTGCGTGCATGCATGTGTGCAGATCAGAGAAAACTGAGCAATGAAAAACGTTACTTGTTTCATGGGTAGGGCTCCTTGTGTCCAGCTCATCTGAAGTTATCTCTGTGCATTCCAAGTCCTCCACAGTTCCCTGTTGGGAGAGATATATAATGATGGATATTTTTAATTCGATGCATTTCATTATAATGACATTTTATAAACATTCCATCCATGTAAATAGTCTAGAATCAGAGACTGCTGCTCTACTTGCCCATATCATGTGTGCACACTGCATACTGTAGATACACTGCGCCTAAGCTATGTCTTCTATCCCTGTAAGGCCTTAATGATTCAACACTAGCATCAAGGTCTCCTACACAAAGACCTGTTCCATATTTACTCCCACACTGTTCACTTTTCCTGCAAAACAACACTCTGTTATGAATGTCCACATGACAGTTCAAACTGTTAAATATTTTGCCAAAATGTGTTCTTTAAAAAAAATCCTTGAATCCTATTTATTTCTCACCCCTCCCACACAGTGATGACAGAACATTGGCCCACTCTCACTTCACTACCCTCCCCCATCACCCAGTTCTGTCTTTTCTAATATTGATAGGTTTGTTCAAAACGTCACATTCTATAATATAATATAATATATGCCATTTAGCTGATGCTTCTATCCAAAGCAATTCACATTCCAGTGAATGCATACATTTTTCAGTATACTGTATATGGTCTCAGGAAAACCACCAACATGGAATAACACCAATTGTGTTCGACCAGGTCAAAGTGAATTGAGAGATTTGTCATCAGGTCTAATCATAACTATCCGATCATCAGACAGGAACAGTCATACCATTGCAGCTGCTTCACTTCAAAAAGACCTCAAAAGCATTCAACTGGACTGTTTCCCCTTCACAGACAGCTCATGTCCAAACACGTCTAAAAAGGGATGTCTATGTAAATGATGCACCTTCAACTTATACTCTATTTATGCCCTCTAGCTTGTGTTAGAGGGGGTTTTAAGGGTACACTATAGGGTACCGTCTGCCCATTAAAGCAGTCAGCTACCAGTTGAGCTATTGGAATGGAGCAATGTGGGTGCTGGGGAAGGACACACCCACTCACCAGCTGCATGGTGGAGATGGACTTGCCCCTCTGTGATTGGCCGTTGCAGTTGAGCTCCAGGGAAAGGTCATGGGAATGACCCTGCAGAAGAGACCAATTAGTATACAGTCAGTCAGTCAGTCAGTCAGTCCAGAGGCCACAGCCAGAGGCACCTGGCTGCATAGTCAGCTCAGCCTTGGCCACAGAGAAGACATAGATAAGCACACTCATGACAGATGATGACTCTCTTTTGAATGACTCTCTACTAAAGGTTCAATGACAGGGTCGTGATTCACTACAGGAGAGTGAATCAGCCTGCTAACAGCTTTACCACCTGTGTTCTGTTCGTCAGGGATGTTTGTCTTTGTCATGTTCAGGTCTGTTTTGTTTGATGTTGGATTATCAGTGTATTCCTTATTTTTACTCAATACACTATGAAAGTCCACAAGTCACAAACTGCAGAATGTAAACATAACTGGAGATACTTCAGTTTTGGAGACATACGTCACCGTTATGATTGCTAGCAAAAGTAAATCTGAGCGGTAGCTTACGAACAGTAAATATGTTCTGATTAGGCCCAAGGTTTACTTAGCTTGCAGGTAAGGTAAATGTTGGAATTTACTGGATTTTACTGTAAATTTTCTACCAGGCTGACTATTTTTTGCATCATAAAGTTGACGCCTGTCTCTAAAATTGATGTGTCTCACTTATATTCTGCAGTTTGTGATGTACAGACTTTCAAGGCATATTAGCAAGAATATTTCTTAGCCAATAGAGAGACAGGCATGTTCATAAAGACAATCTTACATGAGATGGCAACACAAGGGAGAAGATTCTTTCGATCAGGAAAAAGCCGTAGATTCCAGCAATGATCCCCAACATCTTCCACAGATACTCCTTGCCCTCTGTAAAGTGATGATCGTCATGGTGACTGTCATCATGGAGGCCAAGGATCTCCAAAGGAGACAGGGAGAGAAAAGAGTGAGACGTTTACTCTATGCTCTGTGGTAGATGGCTCTATCTATGCCCTATACATGTGGTACAGTTCAATGTCCTATACCTGTGGTACAGTTCAATGTCCTATACCTGTGGTACAGTTCAATGTCCTATACCTGTGGTACAGTTCAATGTCCTATACCTGTGGTACAGTTCAATGTCCTATACCTGTGGTACAGTTCAATGTCCTATACCTGTGGTAGAGTTCAATGTCCTATACCTGTGGTACAGCTCAATGTCCTATACCTGTGGTACAGTTCAATGTCCTATACCTGTGGTAGATGGCTCTATCTATGCCCTATACCTGTGGTACAGCTCAATGTCCTATACCTGTGGTACAGCTCAATGTCCTATACCTGTGGTACAGCTCAATGTCCTATACCTGTGGTACAGCTCAATGTCCTATACCTGTGGTAGAGCTCTATCTATGCCCTATACCTGTGGTACAGCTCTATCTATACCCTATAATTGTGGTACAGCTTTATCTATGCCCTATACCTGTGGTATAACTACACTCATAGAACACTTTATTAGGAACACCTGTACACCTTCTCATGGTGGAGGTGGTGTAATGGTGTGGGGAATGTTTTCTTGGCAAACTTTGGGCCCGTTAATACCAATCAATCATTGTTTGAATGCCACAGCCTATTTGAGTATTGTTGCTGACCATGTGCATCCCTTTATGGCCACAATTTACCCATCTTCTAATGGCTACTTCCAGCATGATAATGCACCAGGTCACAAAGCAAAAGTCATCTCAAACTGGTTTCATGAACAATAAGTTCAGTGTTCTTCAGTGGCCTTCTGAATCCAATAGAACTCCTTTGGGATGTGGTAGAACGGGAGATTCACAGCTTGAAAGTGCACCTGAAAAATCTGCAGTAATTGTGTGATGCAATCATGTCATCATGGACCAAAGGAATGTTTCCAACATCTTGTGGAATCAATGCCACGAAAAATTGAGGCTGTTTTGAGAACAAAGGGTGGCCCTACTCAGTATTAGTATAGTGTTCCTAATAAAGTGTTTGGTGAGTGTATATGCCCTATACCTGTGGTATGAGGTGCAGGAGGGCATCTCCTGAGAGGGTGCCCACTGCCAGCCCCACAAAGAGCTGCAGGATGAGGGCATAGGTCTCCTGGCAGGAGTTGAAGAAGATCAGGCAGATGCCTAACATGGAGCCCACTGTGATGAGCAGGACAGCAGCTGTGCTGTATCCATACTCTACAGAGACAATAGAGAAAAGGCTGTGTGAATCACTACAATAGTGATTGGGTCACACTGTACTCCACTTAGTACTCTTGAGAGAGTATACAGCATTATGTCATTCTCTATAAGGTGCATGAGAAAATGGGCATGCTAAATGTGTTAGCCAGCTATAGACATTTGAATGCAGGCAAGCTCTTGAGGGCTAATGGCAGGTTGTGGAGATGAGCAGTGGGAGTCTTACTCTCAATGGCGCTAGGTGGAGATCCTCTAGTTGTCAACTCTGTGGACTCACAGGCATTGCCTAGCAACTGCTGGATGATAGCAGGGCACATTTGTCTGAAGTGATCCCGGGAAATCGGTAAATGAGGATCCAGTACAAAAATATCTACCAGCTGATTGGCTGAGAAGCACACCTGATCAAACAGAGAAGAATACAACATATAATATTAAACAACACATATATTCTTAGCCCATCCTTTCTATTTCCACTCCTTGGTGAAGTGGTACCTCCTTGAAAACTCCTTCGAGGTACCCTTTCATGTTGCTCCCTCCACAGCAGATATGCTGCCATTTTGAACCACCCCAAGTGGCAGTTAGAATGAATCCTTAATCAAAGTTTAAATTTGTGTTGAAACCAATGGAACAACAATATTAGAATTTATCTTGGTTTAACTTGAAAAATAAACAGAGATTAGAGGAAGGATTCGATTTAAACTAAGATTGATTTAAAACTAGGTTTAATGTTTTTAACATGCAAAATGATTAATAGATTAACCCTGATTTACTCAAGTTTAACAGTTTATCCATGTTGGTACAACCCACCCTTAGTTTCATCCAGGTCTCATCTCCATCTCAGTCTCACCTGTGTCCAGTCTTGGCTGATCCCCACAGGCTCTTGGGCACATCCATCCAGCTGGAGCCCTGCCCTTCTCTGGGTGATGCTCCGCCTCGCCCTGCCATGTGAATGAGAGGCCCCTCCTCCCCCTACACCAAGCTGGTGCAGCAGCTCCTCCAAATCTAAGCAGGGGACAGGCTGATGACGTCATCACAACAATGACATGCAGAACAGCCATAGCATCATGCGGCATAGGGTAAGTCACTATAGATAAGACCATGTATATTCACTTGGACAAATGACTCCAGTTGGGCTATTTACCCATGACATGGAGGTTGCTGGTGCGGTTGAGGGTCTGGAAGATGTAGTCAGTGAAGAAGGCTGGAGAGGGGAGATTCCTCCTGCTGAAACAGTGGCCATGTAGAGTGTGGCTGATGATGGCTGATGCCAGTTTGGACACAGAGGATGGATCAGCACCTCGGCTGTCAGTTACCCCCACCTCTTCCATTAGATGGGAGGCATCGAGGCACTGTAGGATCACATGTCACTGGGTTACAGTTAGACCGTAAATATACTTCATATACTTCTCTGATTCTATTTTTTATAACAGCCAGCAGCTACATCAACATGTATTCAGATTCTTGCTTTTCGGCTTTGCTATTTCGCTATTTGAGATTGGATGGATTTTTCTGCCAGTCGTGTGGCCCTGTCTTACCTGTGAGTGAGAGGAGGACGTCTCAGGGGCAGGGGGTTGATAGTGCTGGTTGATGAGCTGCAGAATACTCTCTGTCTCGTTGGAGGAGAGGAAGCCACTGTCCTCTGTGGGCTGGAGGTTGGTCAGGGCCAACAGGTAGTACTGATAAGTAGGTGACGAGGAGGAGGAAGAGGAGGCAGTGTTGGAGGTGCAGAGGTCCTGCATGTTAATGATGTAATAGAGCAGAACAGTGGAGACTCTGTTGTAGTCCTCCTCAGTGAGGTAAACCTTCCCATCATCCTCCAAGACAGAAAGGAGCAGGTCCGGAGTGAGGCACTATAAACATAGCGATGAAAGGCTAAATATAAACATATAAACTGTTGGCCATTGTGAGCAATGACAGGTTTACATGTATCTGTCATATAACTCCCATTAAGAGGACATATCAATGATTCAGAGTCAGAGTGTGCACTGCAGGAAAACATTGCAAAAGAAACATTTCAGCTGCTTGGCAAATAAATTAAACCTTTACTGTAAACTTGCAAAATAAACCAGGAGCCAGCAGATAAGTCTACTGACTTTCCAAAGAAGATTTAACTCATTATAATTGAGAGATTAAACAGACCAGTCATCAGTAAATTATGCACAAGAGGCCAGTAAATTGAATTACATATTCATGTAATGTCAATGTCCTCTCTCTCCTTGTAATTTCTGATAATAGGCCTCTAGTCCCTGGCCTGTACACATGGCATTCATGGCATGAATACAGTCCTGCCCAGACACACATAAACACACAAAAACACAGAACAGCAAGAGAGTGGGTGAAGCACTCTCATATTATGAATGCACAATTCAGTGATGAACAAAGCCTAAATGTTTCAGGGTCGTACATTTCCATTGAACAGAGTTGATCTCCCAGTTTCTAAATCCCTTCTGCAGCTCAGCACTCCATTCAGTGGAGCCACAACTACCATTATCCCATTCATTAAAAAAATGTGAAAACCAAGTACCCCAGACTACATTTACGTATGTAGTGTTATGATGTCAAGTTGAGGGGACGTCTAAAGCCTCTCAGCTTGAATGCTCCATAGGGGTCAAGACCTTTAAGCCCCAACACACACTCACATTCCAACCATAACAAGCAGTGCTGTTGGAATGACCAAGCAGAGGTGAATGCACATAACTGTCTACTCTAGTAGTAAGCGGTGTTGGTACTGTATAGAAGTTTGCCATTAGTGCCTACTGTATACCACATACAAATCCTGCAACCCCAACCCTGGATGGCTACAGAATCTCAGCATTAAAGAACTGTTTAATGTTTTACAATAATGAAGTAATCCTGTTAGTACGGGGCTTACCCAGCATTAGCAGATCTTTTTGCCCTCATTAGCTGTTTACTGTGTAGAAGACTCCAGTGATAATAGCTAGTTTTATAGAAAGTTCCAGGCCTTACCCTGTCACAGAGCTCCTGTGAACCTCCGATCCTCTCTGCACATTGCACAACGTGGAGGAGAGTGGAGAGTAGGAGGCCTGTCTGGTTCCTCTGGAGCTGAACCTGGCTCTGAGTCCCCAGTGGCAGGGCCAAGACCTGGAGAGCTTCCTGCAGGTAGCCCCCCTCCTGCCCCTGCACCTCCACCACCATCCCCAACAGACCGAGGTGCAGCAGTAGCAGCATGGGGACAGCATGGCCCCCCAACCGCATGGTCCCTCCTGGTCCCCCCATATCCCTCACACTCCTGGGACTGACTGAGGGCTGGAGGAGGAGGAGAAAAGAGAGAACAGGAGAGAGAGAGAGAGCACAGTCAAGAGATGGGAGATAGGAGTTACACGTATAAGCAGAGAGAGAAGGAACAAAAAAGAAAGAGAGAGAGAGAAAGGAGTGTAACGGTACTAGCAGGGACAGAAGGAGGAAAGAGAGACGGACGAACAGAGAGAATGTGTTCCAGCTGAGGGAGGCGTTAATAATGGGCCCGCCTGCCAAATCTAGTGAGGGACTGACTGACGGACGGCAGGAGGGAACCCGAATTAGCCCCCAAAGCACAGGGATGGTTAGCCTAGACCCCTGGCCTCTCAGTCCACAACAAAGGGATTAGTGCAAGCACAAAGTGCGAGAGCACGGGGGCAAGAAGAGGGTGGACAGAGGAGGCAGCATGGAGGGAGGCTTTGATTCTAAAGAGAAATAATTGCTTCATATGGATAGTCTGCTACAGTATGTCAGTAATGAGACCAGTGCAACATGCCACTGAACAGAAACTTGCAGGAGTGGATAGTACACAAAGCGGTAACTTGTTAACTTGTGTGTCATGTTTGTGGGGAAAGCCTCGGTCTGAACTGTAAGCTATGTACTATATCAGACAGACAGACAGACTGGGAGAAACTCCTGGCTTCACATCTGAACAATAACATTCCTCTAAGGAACAGTACTGTGCAGATTAGAGAGTAAAGCCACTTTACAGCAACACTGAGACTGTGACAAGGGCTGAGCACATTACACAAGTATATCACTCTAAGGTAGAAATGTGCTGTATGTGTGCAAATGTTTTATTAAACTGGATATCTCATTATGTCTTCCTGTTCACCAGTGAATCAGCTTTTCATCATGAATTTAAACTAAAAGATGGCTCTAGAATGCAATTGAATCCCACGGCATGAGCGTGAGAGGATTGCTAACACTGTGAGTAGCAGCAAGGAGCATGCTGAGTAACAGTCCCAGAAGCCTAGAGCATGAACATTCTTATATTGTATGATCCCTGAGTCATCCTGGATCAAACGTAAAAGTGCCCGCACGCCAACGCTAGCTCTGAGTTCCTGCGCAAGATTCCAACATCCTCCCACACCATGTATCCTGAATGTCACACAGACCTGAACAACACACACTTCTGTAGAACAACATAACAGTACATTTATCAAAAACTTTGACTTTGGAAATGAAAGACATAAAAACACATGAAGAGACTTACTGTAAAGTACTTCCCGCTCCACCTTTCAACAGCTAGATCTGTCTAGGGCTGTTTCCTCCTGTGCAGGATGAAGAGGCAGGGTTTGTTTGGGGAGAATTCCTGGGCATGGGTAAAACCCTCTTATGAGAAGTAAGAATTGTGTAAGCTCTCAAGGATTAGCTGCAACAGCCTTATAGGGCTCCGGTTGCCAAGGAGAAATCTGCCTCATTTCAACACTGAGGGCACTCCGAGCACACGGGCGTAGGGTGGACAGAGGGGGGTAAGGAGGGTGTGTGTGTGTGTGTGTGTGTGTGTGTGTATGTGAGGTAGAGCTTGTGTGTGTGTTTGTGTATGTGTGTGTGTGTGTGTGTGTGTGTGTGTGTGTGTTAAGGTGATCTAGTCTAGAGTGATTGACGCCTAAGAGAGCACTGTTCTGAAAACCGCTAATTCCTGTGGCCCCCCTCTGTGCCACTGGATAATCAGTATTCACAACCTGAAGACAGTCTGGCCTGGTGTTATGTAATATTACAATAATACATATGCTTTTATTGTTTGCTTTAGGAAGTGTACTGAAGATGACTGTATGCTTCTTTTTTTTAAGTTTACACATCCAGTACTAACACACCTTTACTGAGTGAGGGAGTGAGTGAATGCGTGAGTGAGTGTGTGCGTGCGTGCGTGCATGCATGCGTGAAGTTAAATAAATGTCCTCATAGGTTGTTACTGTAATAAGGAGAGGCCAAGTCTCAGTGTATTGACAGACAGGACTGAGTGGGTTTCTGAGGCAGTGTTTCCTTTGTGCTGTTGGACGACCTAAAAGGGACACTGGACATTCCACACGCCTCTTGTCTCTGAGGCCCCTTGTGGTGGCCATGGTAACATTAATGACCTCTCTCCATCTCTTTCTGTCCTCTTAAATATGTCCATTGCTATTCAATCTGCCCCAGAGTGATGAGGCTGTAGTGTGTTCAAATGGACCAATGATCCAATGAATACAATAGAATAACTAAAAGCCCATTTGAAAATATAAATTTCTTAAATCACTTAATCTTTGTTTCCATATGTATTGATATATTATGTGTGTAAGTAGTAGTCTCTTTACATGCATCTGCTGTTATGCTGTAAATACACGTTTTTTGGTGGACTCACTGTATTTAGATATCTTTGTAAATCAAAGTGATCATATGATATTGGAAAGGGTATAAGGCCAAAGACTTTTGTTTTAAAACTTTATTCTTTTTTTGAGCATCTATTTACAATACCGTCAGACAGAAATTGAGTGGTGAAATGGAGAGAAATGGACAGAAATCAGCTGAAGCATGGATAAGAAAGATTCATGATTGTATTTTGAACATACAACTCTGCTACATTCTCTTATTTTTCTATAAGCATATCCTCAATTCAACATTTTGTGCAGGGTTTGCACAAAATGCGTTAGAGCAAGGCGTTCTGGACAAGTGGAAAATATGCTGGACAATTTATGGTAATATGTTTTGGCTTGATTATTTACAGAGCAAGTAAGATAGGGACCAAGGATAAGAATGTACACTAAATAGTACGAGATGGTCTGCAGTAAATCTAGTTTTTCTGATTGGGTCAGAATCATCTCAGCAGCAGGCTCAGGTTCATTGGGGCTTTGTCTGCTAACATTCAAATCTGCCTGTCAGCTGTGCAGATCAGACATCATCAGATAAAAATCTGTTGTTGTGCTCCATAGTGTATTTCAGTACGTAGGTACAGTATGTCTCATACCAAAGCTGTTCAGTCTCTGTGATCTAAGTCTTCACCATGCGGTTTGGTTATTCTCTGCCTCCTATCTAAGCCTGTTCGTTCTGCTCTATGTTGGCCACAAGGCCCTTGGTATCCACGGTGGTGATGGTGCGGGATGGATCGGTGTTGAAGTACAAGGTGTTGTCGAAAGTGCACTCTCCCAGGACAGGGGTAGGTATTCGTTTACGGAGGAGGAAGGCACCAAGTCCCACCACGGTGATTATGACCAGTACGACAGCTACAGCGATGCCAGCATACCCATGGGGCGCCTCATCCACAATGTGGGCTATAGATGACAGCAAGTCACAGTATTATTCATGGCACTTACCTGATGGATTTATAGTTAGTGTAATACTAGGCTAGTCAATTACTAAGAATATACTTAATCAAATCAACACAATGTTGTTAATCCAGAAAAGTCTTCATCCAGTAAGGTTTGAACTAAAGGTAAAAAATACATAAATAAGATATTCATAATACAGCTTACCGACAACTGGTGGCTTTTCTGTTGGTGTAATGACTGCAAAAAGATGTAAATGACACTTATAAGCCAATACATTAAACACAGAATAACTCAGATATCATGATCTCATCTAAAATGCTTGAATTAATCTGCTGAATCGGACTCACTTTTAGGTGTTTTGCAGATGTAGGACTTGTATCTGGAGCAGCTGTTGGTGCTCCACTGATTACTGTCAGAATGGATCTCCACACAGGAGTCCAGGCCTTTCTTTGGCATCCCTGATTTCCAGTTGGTATAGACCACGGCACTGTTGTCAATCCACATCCACTCACCTGAGACAAGAGGAATAGGTCAAACTAACATCCTCTGATAGGTAATTAATGGTTATTGTACATTGTACCACCGGTAATCATGGTGTTGCAGTTGGTGTTGCAGTTAGGAGAGAGGTTTGAAGAGGACAGATAACTTGTTAATACAATGTTGTTACTAAAGTAATTACAGCGTTACTACACATATTGGCAGCAACTTAATGTACAGTAAAGAGTTATCGAATTCTCCTCTTAGAACAGAGGTGCTGACCTTCATGGCTCTTATATAGGCCGATCCAGAAGGACTTGGCGCCATCTTGCATCAGCTCAATATACTCCTGGATGAAGCTGCCCTCCATGGGATCCTCAATACTCAATAGGGTCGCTCCTATTGGCCACAGTGAGAGGGTGTGACTACTCACATCGAATAATTTCAAGGTTTTTCACTCAGTTGCATTCAATTATGATACAGTATTTTGTAATGTGAATAACAGTGATGTAGTGTAAAGGAGGTGGAGTTAGTGTGTACCCATTCTGAGACATTCGACAGTGGCATGGGCCCAGTTATCCACCACAGAGTGGAGGAAGGCGTAGCAGTGGCCTCTGAAGGGCACCCATGTCTTGCGTTTCTTGGGCTCAGGGCAGTTGCCAGGGAGCTGAGGGGGCAGTGTGGGGGCCACCACTGCAGAAGGGGAATTATCAAATTAGTCCTGAAAATTGTTAGCACTGAGAATTGGTCTGAGAGGAGAAACAATGGCAATCAAAATAAGCTCTTCTTAGATGTTCATAGATAAGGCTAATGATGCAGATCTGAATTCAGACAACCAGTTCATATATGTTTACTATTTATACAGTATGTTTTACAGCCTTGTATGCATAGAAACTGTATGGGCAAGGATTGAAGGGATTGTCGTACATAGTGACGTCTTGCACATTGAGTAGTAGGTGTTGGTGCATGATCCTGTCTTCCACTTCCCATCCACGTCAATGTAAACACAGCCCATGTTGTTTTTGGGCTCGTCTGGGCCCCATTTGGTGTAAGATAGTGGCCAGTTGTCCACCCACATAAAACGGCCTCCAGTCTGTGAGACGGAGAGAAAAATGATTAAAAAAAATGCGTAAAATGCAGCTGAAAACAGTAGGTTTATATCCAAAACTTCCTCAGTGTTTTAAATTGACATCAAACAGTGTATAAGAGTGGATATAGCCTATAGTTAGTGTGGTGCTGATCCTCTCAATTTCAAGTCCTCTGTGGGGCCGCACAGAAGGAAAACTATTGTAGCTAACTGTATACAGTACATCCGTATGGGAGATTTTGCCTCATTTGTCTATGTAGGGAGATATCAGCACTAAGGTCCTTTACCACATTGTTGTTGAGGCCAATCCACACAGGCTCATTGTACTTGTGTGATTTCAGTGTGATGTAGGCCTGGGTGATGGGGTTCAGGATGCTGGCCAGTTCGGCATCGTCTGCTTGGCACTGCCTCCTGGCCTCAAGCCATTTCATCTTCTGCGTCACCAGTTTGAAGGAGTCGTTGCCAAGCTTGGAGAAAGTCTTTGGTGACACCGTTGTGGCGTGGACTACAATCTGAGTATCTAAAACCAAAGGAGACAAGAGAGATTAATTTTGTGTTCATTATCACTGGACATGAAATACACAGGACTATGAAGTGAGTAACCTCACTGTTGATGGTTTCTCACCAATTTTCCTTTTACAGATGTAGCCTTGCGATCCTAAGCAATCTTCCACCTTCCAGAGCCCTGTTTGTTTGGAGGAGCTGCCCACCAAGATCACACAGTCAAACACCTGAGAGAGACAGAGGGAAAGAGGGAGGTAAGGAAAATGCAATGTACTATACTGTACAGTATGTCAAAGCAAATACCTTAACTGACTAATGTTAGTTTAAAAGCTGTGGTGTCAGTATTGTACCCCGTCAGAGTGCATGATCCCAGGAGGCATTGACGTTGGATGTCCTTTGGCCCAGTTGGTATAGGAGACCTTTTTCCCCTCTGTCCACAGGTAGCGGTGTTCCCAGTTGACATCATTTAGACCTATCCACATGTCCTGAGGAATCCCAACCATCTGGGTGGTAAGAAACGCTGGGAGAAGAGAGGACCAGTCAGAACAGTGAGGAGATCACAGATGTTGATGACATAATATTAGCCAACATTATCTTTAGATCATAGTCATATTTGAGGCATTCTATTAGACTGTGTAGAATGTGTGGTCAGGTAGCTTTGGCAGCTAGGTCTAAGTGGATGGCTTTGTCACCCACCTTGCTCTTTTTCACTGAGGATAGATACCAGATTTCCTCCCTGACTTATGCAGTGAGTCCTGGCCTCCTGCCAAGGCTTTTTGTCGTTCGGCCTCCATATTAATTGGTAGCACTGTGTGAACATGATCCGTCAGCACTGTATGTTGTAACACATGCAACAGCATAGATAGAAGATAACTTTCAAATGCATGTCCAGGTCAGTGTAACATGGGGTCACCTCATGTTCGCACATGTTCGGTACAGTAGCAATACACATAGACAGTGCATAACTCTCAGGTCGCTTAAAGCAAGTACATTATTACCCCAAGCTAAGACAACACTATGTTGGTACACTTCTCATGCTAATGTGTGTTGTACATAGTTTATGTGGAGTATTTTATTCTAGTGACAATTTCATGGTGGTTGTGTTGTAGTTGTTACCTTTCCGTGGAAAGCTAACCATTCTGGGGCACATCCTCCCTTGGGTATGTCGGTAGGGGTCACGGTTGTATTGGTGAAATTCTTACTTCTTTTGCAAATGGAGGCCAGCTCTACACCACAGTTTATGTCATTCCAGTACCCTACAGATGTAAACAATGTAGAGAAAAACAACATGATGGAGAGAATTACTGCTAAATAACATCCACAAACATAGTATCTGGGGTGTGATACCTCCCACCTCCATGCTCGGGAATGAGGCTCACCCATGCTCTTGTACATCGTCACACAGTTTTCGTCGTTGTTCGCAAAGTTGGGTTCATTTTGTTCCCATGCAGTAAACATGACAGGAGAGCCATCCAACCAGCTAAAAATACACAAACACAAACCAGGCTGTAAACATGTGTTCCATCAACTATTCTCCCTTTTTCCCCTCTGTATAGATCGCAGGTATATTCATGTCAAATATGAACACAGGGTTTTACATGGAACCCAAAATAGTTATTCAGGGACAGGCAAAGAACCCTTTATGGTTATAGGTAGCACCTTATTTTCTAAGAGTGTATGTGTAATATGATACAAAGCCATAGCATTTGTATTTACCTGAAGGACTTGTCCAAATTAACAGTCATGCCAATGTAGTATTGTCTTTCTGAGTTTCTGGATATCTGTAAAACAAAACAAATCACAAAGATGTCAAAAGAAACAAAAAAAACCAAAGGTTTTAATTAGTACCAAAAATGTGTTCTTCAAAGCCTCGTTCAAGACATGATGTGTCTGTAAACAACCTTGTATTGGTACCAATCTGAGTTAGTACAGAGACAAATGCTAGTGGGGAGTTATCCGTTTCCTTCTGTATTGAATTCCACTTCTGTACCCAAGCAATTTGAATGCCTTGTGTTAAGATTGTATCTAGGAAATGCCACTAGTTTGACGGTGATAAGAGTCTATATGGCTGAAAACAGAGCCCTATCTCTGATTCTGGTGGTGACCCAGCTACATTTTGGAAAGCAGTTAAATCATTGAAACAATAGTTCCTCTTCCTCTTTACCTCAACAAGTGTTATCCAATTTCATCATTACGGATAAAACAAGAATAGGTAACACCTTTAACCAACATATTATCTCTGCAGCTCTCTGCACAATTAATAGCTGAACCACTGGCTCATATTTTTTTACATGACAATTCTCTCTGGTACCATTCCCAAAGTATGGAAAGCAGCCAATGTACTTCATAAGGAGGGTGATCCCAGTGATTCTTCCTATCTCGAGGCTTTCTTCTTTAGCTAAAATAGAGTCCCTGAACAATTCTCAGATGCGGCCCTTTTTCACAATAAAATGCCTTTTAAATGTGCACCATTCAGGTTTTAGGACTGGACATAGCACCATCTCTGCTGCTTCCCAAGTTATAAATGACATTGTGATCTCTCTGGATAAGAAACAGTATTGTGCAGCCCTCTATATTGACCTCTCTAAGGCTTTCTATACTGTTGATCATGCCCTCTTATTTCAGAGGTTATCTGCCATTGGTTTGGATCAGTCAGCCTGTAATAGGTTTCAAAATTACCTGCAGGATAGGACTCAATGTATGTTCAGTCTAGTTTTCTCAATATTAATAAAGGTGTTCCGCAAGGTTCGATTCTAGATCCACTGCTGTTTACCGTTTACATAAATAATGTTTGTCCTTGAAAATGTTTAAATGACGTCTTCATGCTGATGATACTGTCTATACTGTTGTCTACTCCTGTGCCCCCTCAGCTCAGCAGGCCATTCTTGACCTTCAGCATGGTTTTGATTCGATTCCAAAATCACTTGTTAATCTTAAACTGGTGCTGAATGAGGACAAAACTAAATGTATGTTCTTCTCTAGATTCCGTAATATTGATTGTCCCTCATTATAAGTGTCTGAGAATTTGGATTGAAGATAAACTGTCCTTTAAAACGCATTTTGAAAAACGTTTGAAAAAAAAAGAAGTTTTTTTTGTATATGAATAAGTCATGCTTCACCTTTGAGAATAGGAGGAAGATTGTCCAGGCGACGTTCCTCGCTGGCCTCGATTATGGTGACACAATTTATAGCACAATTTACATGCACCTCAGTTCTTAAACCACTAGACTCGGTTTCACTCTGCTCTGCGGTTCATTTCTACGGATAGTTTCCACACCCACCATTACCATTACACCAGGGGTGCCCACACTTTTTCGGCTTGCGAGCTACTTTCAAAATGACCAGGTCAAAATGATCTACCTACATTAAAAAATGCTAAATATATATTGCGAAATATATACATGCGAATGCATGGTGACACGTGACCCGTAGAAGAGAAGCGATCTCAGACTGGCCGCATTGTAAGTCAATCAAGTGGCGCACTCACACTGGCTCAATTGCCTCGTACCGTGCTGAAGCACAAATGTCCGTCGTAAAAAAAAAAATCACGTCCTAATACCACGTGATTCTTTTAATGTCACGCGATCGACCCACACTACACTCGCGATCGACCGTTCGATCGTAATCGACGTATTGGGAACCCCTGCATTACACCATCACAATGCTAGAAGAAAGGAAACCTTTTTTTATTATTATTATTAATTTTTTTTATATTTTATTTTATTAACAGGAGAGAAACTTGTACAGGGGGGTAGTGGGGGTGAAGAGGTCTTTAGGAGGGACCGTTAAGATGTAGCCTGAAGAGATGGGTCTTCAATCTAGAGCAGAAGATTGGTAGTGACTCTACAGTCATGACAGCAGTTGGAAGCTCATTCCACCAGCGGGGCGCCAGGACAGTGAAAAGCCGTGACCGAGTAGTGCGGCTGCTGCATCCACATACAGGCGGCGGTGCCAGGCAGCCAGCCGAGGTGGAAGAGCGGAGTGATCGGGCAGGGGTTTGGGGACTGACCATTGCTTGCAAGTAGGGAGGAGCTGTTCCCTTTGCCGCCTGGTAGGCCAGCACCAGGGTCTTGAATTTGATGCGAGCTGCTACCGGGAGCCAGTGAAGGCTGCGGAGGAGGAGAGTGACATGGGAGAATTTGGGGAGATTGAAGACCAGATGGGCGGCAGCAATGCGGTTCCTAGCAAGTTGGTTCCTAGCAAGACGTGTTCCTAGCAATGCAAACCTAAAAACCACAACTCTCTAGGCTAATCTATAAATGCGTGGTAATTGGTCAGAAATGTATCCCCATGTGGTACTGGCGCCATCTTTACCATCTCTCGCAAAAACAATAGTAAATCAAGAGAGTGGCATATCTCTACTATACATGTACTGTATACTGTATATACAATCTCTGGTTTTGATTTGTTCCTGTAGGAACTTTTGTGTCCCTTTTTAGAACCCTTTTGTGTTCCATGCTGTCTCATGTTGAACGCTTTCCACAGAGGGTTCCAGAAGAAACCCAGAAGGGTTCTGCAAAGGGTTTCCCTACTGGAACAAATACATTTTCTAAGAGTGTATTACTACTAAAAACTCAATGTCTGACCTAATTCAAATTTTGTAAGATCACTGTTCATCATTATTAGTTTTCCAAGATAGAAGCTTGGCAGACCAGAGTGATCACATTGGGTAACATCTAAATGTCTTTACCTGTTTCCATAAAAACCTCCTCTCGCTTTCCCCAGTGATGACTGCCAGGTCACCAGAGTTCTCTCTGCAGAATGTTCTGGCATCCTCCATGGGGACATTCTCAGTGTTGAAGAAATACTGTGAATCATTGTACTCTACCCAGCCATCCTTGGTGATGTTGTACACTGCAGTGAAGAGAAAATAGCTTGAAATTAGCGATAGATAGTGATGGAAGATAGCGATAAGTGTTTGGGATTGTTGGCCAATTGTTCCCAGTTATTGACTGAACTATTTGCTGAAAGATGTGGAACAGATTACTATTGAGATGTATTTCAAAAATTCGGTACATTACCTGGCACAACTGCAGTAGGAGGGGGTTTGGGAGTCGCTCCTGTGGATTCAAGAACACTATGGATTAGCATAGGAGTATAGGCGTTCATTCTATCAGGTAAAAAATGTATAAACAAGTAATACTGTATTTAAGTGGATGGTATTGTTAATGTTTCAAATGCTGAATTACATCTAAATAAATCAACTGCATTGTAAATCAGCGGAGATGATCGACCTTTGCGGATCTCGCAGACCCAGTTGTTGTAGGCGTCACAGTGTCGATCGTTCCATTGGCGTCCATAGTAAAACTGGACCTCTGCACAGTACTCATTATCATTGTGGTTGTTGGGTTCTCCAAAGCCCCAGTTCTCATAGCTGAACTGGAAAACAACGTTGGAATAATATTACGCATACATACTGCACAGGCTTCATCCAGGGGGTGAATAAGTCATTCATCAATAACATTTATGTTTGAATAGAATGGACTTCTAGGCTGGAACAAGCCAAAAATGTGCTAATGCTCAGGAAGAGTTGGGGGTGAGTCTTATCCCAGTAAAGATGAGTTAGTGGTACTCACTGCAGTTCCATCAACCCAGACGAAACCAGCGTTAGGATCCTGAGTGCTGAGGCCGATCCAGACCCCATCAGAGGAATGGTACCTGACCAAACAGAAACCATGGAAACCACATGACAGTCAGAGAGTAGATCATTGTGGTACAGATGAAAAACAATTTGGATTATGGATGACAGCTATGAGGATGACTTACGGAGAGTTGTTCAAGTCTTGCCCACTGTGAATGCTCATCAGGTCTCCACCAATGGCCTTGCAGAAGTCTCTTGCCTCCGACCATGTCTTCTTGTTTTCGGAATTCTTTCTGTAAACCTTATTAAGGGGAAGGATACAGATTTTATTAATTTCATCCTGATAGTAAAGTACTAGTGGTGAAATAGGCTATGGTTCTCCTTTGGAAAGTGCCCCTTCCATAGAGGACTCAGTAACAACACTCCACTCCAACAAAGTGCAGTATGTCCTCCTACCTTGTAACAGACATTCCTCTTGGCAGCAGGTGTCCATCCACTTGCGCAGCTCTGAGGCACGGTGGTGGGAGGCACCGTTGTGGTCGTTACCCCCTCCGCCAATGTCTTGCAGATGTACTTCTCTTTTTTGTTGCAGCTGAGCACATCCCATAGTCCCGCAAACGTTCCAGTTGTCATAGCCACGCAGCCTTGTTTTCTGTCTTTTTTCAAACACATAGAAAGCAAAGGAACAATTTAGTGGTTTCATTTAGATCTCCAATTGGGAAAGTTTAATGCTATAATTGATCTACAGTTAGCTGTCTATAACCGTCAGTAGTAGCTGTCTGTGAACATCTTATAACCTTAGAATCGTATAACCATCTACAGTAGAGTAAATGAGAATCTAGGACGGGTCACTGTACCTGGCATGCCCACGTTGAAGTGAGTGAACTTGACCTCCCTGCGGGTATTCCACTTGAATGTGTTGATATCTGCCATGTTAGAGAGGCCTGTCCAGAAGTACTTTTCTGGCCTTAAACCCACCACACTGACCAGGAAGGCATTCTCATATCTAAATAAAAACACACGCACACGCATACACACACACAAACACACAAACACACACACACACACACAGAAATACACACAGAGAAAGAGGAGAAGAGGACATAACATTTAGGCCAAGATAAATATAATTATATGGTCCTGGGCTCAAACTAATAATGAAATAAGACATTGTGTAATACAGTACCTGTCAGCCACGTCCACCAAATTAGATCCACTGTCCTGGCACATCTGCTTCGCCTCATCAAATGTTTTGGTCTCCAATCCAATTTTGTAGCAGTAGTAACCATACCTGATCCAGCCCTTCAGGAAGAAAATTCCAAACAAAATTGTTCCATAAAAAATCTTTAACTTACATCTTTATCTACCAATGTGACCCCATTGTCCTTTTGAAAATGTTTCAAACTGTTCTTTCTCTGGATATCATACTGTTTTTATCATGTACTACCCCTCCCTCTATTACCTTTGTTGGGTAATACCTAGGAAATGACCTCACTCACCAGTTTGCATCCTGCACTGACTTCCTCTGGGGCACCTGCCTGTCTTGTGGAGGCCTTCTTCTTACAGATGTATCCATATGCCTTGTCACACAGATGATCAGCCCACTTCCCATCCTGTATGGAAAATGAGGAGAGAGCACATCATCAATGTCCTTACTATAGGTATCAATACATCTCATAAACATCATCAATGCCACTGTTAGCACTTAGCATTAGCACCATTAGCATCTAGCCCATCCATTGAAGGTCAGTTGTGGACGTTACCTTTCCTCTTATAAGGACGCAGTCCTCCTGGAGGTTGGTGCCGTGGGAGGGTTCCCCTGCCTGCCACTGGGTGAATGTGACGTGGGAGCGGTCGGTCCACTCAAACAACATCTGGCTCCTCTGGTCGTTCATACCGATCCACAGTTCATCTGTGGGCACTGGAGTCATCGAGCACTGATCATCATCATGCTGATCATATAAATTAAGATAGCTGAGTCATGTGTAATGCCAACAGGACACATTATGCCTCCTAAAACCTTCTCATAGTGCTTGACAGATCTTTATACACCCCTAGATAGATGATGAGAGTAAAAACTATTGTACAACAGGGCTTGTTGAGTACTCACAGTATCCTGTCTGGGAGATAATGAAGCTCTGTTCCTCGATGTTGTGGATGCTGGCCAGGTCCCCTCCATCTTTGTGACAGGCAGACAAGGCGTCCCTCCAGATCTTCTTGCTGCGCTCCAGGAAGTAGCAGTGTCCTGCGTAAGGGATCCAGTGACTGGGACAGAAGCTGGGCTGGTCTTTGCCTACAGAGAGGGGGTTCAAAGATAATTCAGTAGAGAGGAAGCAGAGGATTCGGGAAGTGGTGGGCTGTAAAATGGATACATTTTAGTATCCATTTTAAAATCTGCTTATGTTGCTTCATGGCATAAGTCAGATTAAATAACTGTAGTATTGCTACTATACAGTTCATGACTGTAATGTGTTTTTACCTATAGGGGCAGGGGCCAGAGTGGTGGAGTTTCCTTTACGACAAATGTAGCCCAACTTCTTACTGCATTCACTGCTCTCCCACTTGGACGCTTTGCCAGCATTCAGGGTTGCACAGGTAAGCCCAGGCTCCGTCGATGGATGTCCTTTTGGAAATATAAACCCATCTACTTAATATTTCAATCACATTTTTACCCATCAAAGAAAGTACAGTGGATAATGCATCATGGCTATAGAACTCTTTTGTATAGTACTGTACATGTTGATTTTACTCTCACCTGGGGCCCAGTTTAGATATCTGAATGGGTTTCCATTACTCCACTGCCATCCACTCTCAAAATCCAGGCTGTTGAGTCCGATCCACAGAGCTGTGCCCAGGATATTGATCAAACCTGTGTGAACGACAACCATTACACCATCAGACTGTATTGGGACCTGATATATCTGGTCTGTATACAGTTACAGTTAGTAGAATAGCTAGCCACAGACCATGACTGCAACGCATACGGCTATCTCCTCACCAGGAGATGAGGCCTACTATAGTAGGCTAATGTACCTGAGATGTAGGTCTGCTCGTGGAGCTCCACGATGCTAAGGAGGTCAGCCCCCTGCTGCTGGCAGCTCTTTCTGGCCTGGTGCCAGGTAAGCACTGACTGGGTGTTCCTCTGGTACAGAACCCCCGTCACTGGGTCAGTGTCCCAGCCTGTAGATGCTGGGGTACAGGAGCACATCATGGAAGAGGAGGATAAGAAGAAGAAGGAGAGGGAGAAGAAAATATCAACAGATTAGCACATTATGTTTATCTATTTATCTTTCTATTTTTAGAATGATGTTGAAGATAGTGAAAAAAGCTGTTTTTCGTTACAGTTTGAGTGTTTTTAATCATATACTATCAATAATAGTTGAAGAACTGAAGAACAGATTTACTCCTGTCACTCTTTAGAACTACCCCCATCTATGACTGTTGTAATGTTTGACCAAAAACTATATTGAAAGGAAGCTTTCTTCCTGTTCCTGTCCCAGTTTTGGAGCAGCGTCAGGGGAAGACAGGATTGTGGCTCAGTCAGGGGAGGGAGGAAAAGAAACACAGAGTTGCATCCACAGCTAGGGAAAGGAGAGGAAGCGTTGGTGTTTTTTCTGTCGTGGGTCAGAGACCAGACCTCCTCAGCACCGACCTCCCCAATGATGACCTCCAGCGAGGTCACAGAAAAACAGGAAAATCAAAGAAAGTGTTTTAATTAGGTTAGGAATTGAGCCATATCACAGGCAACGCAGGGGGATTTGCATTGTTTGAGTTGGATATTGTCCCTACACAGTTTGATTTTCCATTGATGCAAGTATTTTAGACTGGTAAATCCATCTTAAACCCTTGTCTTTGCCCTGTTTTCACAAAATCATCAGGATAATGTAGGCAATACAATTTGAGCTACTGTGTTGGTCAAAAAGATTTGGACTTTTCTATAGGGGCTTACATTATCTCTGTGACTGTGATCAATGGTAAGAGAGAGAGCATCATTAATGAATCAGATAAGTCATACTGTACTTACATTTTGAGGGACAGAAGCCCCATTTCTTGTCCTTATTGTAATCTGTCTCTGTGCCGCACCAGAGCTGTCCATCTGAGCGACCCTCCAACGTGCACTCAGCGAAATACTTCTCTAGAAACTTGAAGGGGAACTGGCAGGGGCTTCCAAAGGCATTCCCTCCTAGTGTGAACATCTCTGAGTGGGGGAGAAACAAAAGAGAATTTAGAAATCAAGGTGCTGCTTCCCAGACAGTCCAGGCGTTGTTTTTATAACATTTATGACTAAGGCACTAGTCCATTGATTTAAAGGGATGTTCCACTTCTTTAACATTCTTTCCTAGTTTGGCCCTGACTGTGGGTGTAGTTGATTAGCCCAGACAGTTTGTGTTGCTTCCTTAGATACTGAGCAGTCATATCTTGGGCCCCATAGTTCTGTAAATATGTCCAAAACACCTTTCAGACACTCCAATCTGACAGAATCCCTTTTTGAAGACTTTGTCTGCATTATTTCATTTTGTAATACATGTTTGCTTTTTCATTTTCATGGTAACACAATGCTAAAGTGACTTTAAAAAAATGTGGGAATTCTGTCATAATATAAGTTGGTTTGGAGTGTCTGCAAGGTTTTTTGTACATATTTCCAGAATGAGCCAAACCAGGAAAAAAAAATTAAAAGTTGGAACATCCCTTTAACCTGAATTCTATACAGTATATTTACTGAGCATCTCCATGCCTATAGTACCTGACCATCTCTAGCCCCCCCCCCCCCCCCCATTACCTTGATACCCTTTGGAGCAGAGGTCTTTGTTGGTGCCATAGGCCTTCCATCGACTCCAATCGCCCGAACCCTGGTATATCATCATATTCTTCTCATTGTGGTTGCCGTAGTTGAGGTGCAGAGCCTTGTCTTTGAGGCCAAACAGAGTCTGATTCTTACACTCCCAGTGCTGGAGCTCACTCTTCTCGTCGCAGGGGAAGAGCAGCACCTTGACCCAGTCCTTCAGGTCCTGGGCTCCCAAACACATCTTGATAGACAGGCTGATGAGGCGTGACTGAGAGACCCAGCGGAACTGCTGGTTCTGGGATTCGGGGTTACAGGGAGCCATCTTCACCACACTGGAGCTCACCACCACCACACACATGTTATGGTCATCATTGTAGATCAGGAAGGAGCCGCTGTCTGTGGCATTGGGGGAGGGGGTGGGGAGTTGTTAGACACGGTGAGAAGCGAAATGCCCCACTTGGTATGTTTGTCATTGATGTTCACAAAAGGAACTGCAACTGTGTGTGTGTGTGTGTGTGTGTGTGGGGGGGGGGGGTTAAATCAATGTACAGTTTATATCTCAGGTCTCAACTCTCTCAGGGGTCTACAGCTATGCTCATTAACAGTCTGTATGATGAACAACTGCCATATTGTATTACTACGGAATACACCCAATTAAAGGGAGTAGTTGCCAGACTTTTTGTACAAACTTCACATTCAATTTATTATTTATTAATTTAAGCAATAATGTCCTCGAGGCCGTGATTTATCGCCACTATTGTCAGGGAGTTGTTAGGCACGGTGTGAAGTGAAATGCCCCACTTGGTATGTTAGCCATTGATATGTTCATTGGTATGTTCCTTATTCCTAAAAACTTATCCTCACAAAAGGAACTGCAACTGTACAGCATATTGCTTAATTTCACTATCAAAATCACTGAATATAAATCTAAAAACATCTTTAAAAATGTATATTAGTACTTTTAGTATACATTTGTACTTTTTGCATACTTTTTACATCTATATTAGTACTTAAGCATTATCTGTCAGCATGCATTGCAAAACTTACTATACAGAGGGACTACAACTACTCATTGCTACTAAATAAATCCTTGCATCAAAAGATAAACAAATCAATTCTAATTTTATTTGTCATGTACATTGCATACAGCCGTAATTGACATAGTGAAATGCTTTGCAAGAAAGGCATTCTTGAAATATTGATAATCGGTCTGCAGAATACTCTAACTCTATTACATTTAACTAGCTAATTAATTAATGAATTAGCTGCCTAATCTTAGCTATGCATTGGAAAAGATATCAACAGATATCATGACTGTCACAACATGGTATGGCAAACAAATAGACATAGTAGATAAATGAGAGAAAACCACACACATACCTATTTCAGCAGTACAGCAGAGGGCTTGCATGAGGCAGAGGAGCACAGCGAGGGTTGCACTGGGCGTCATTATAGCTGGTGCATAGTTTGGTATCCTAATGGTGGTGTAAGATAGTTCTCCAGTCCAGAAAGAGAGAGGGGATCTGGCTGTGTGTTCAGGTGTCTCTCATAGAGAATAGTGAGACAGAGATATAGCGCTATCCCCTTAATCACACAGATGTATATCCTGTCACATGGGTTGGGGTGGAGGGTTGGCCAAAGGGGAACCATGAACTTCCATGCCATTGAGATCAGAGCAAAGGAGAGTGGGAAGTGTGCATCCCCTACCCACTTACATATTTACCAGGAATACAGAACACTAAGCATAAAGATCCCAGGTCTAAGATCAGCCTAAGCCTTACTCACTTAACCTGATAAATTACTATTGGACCAGAACCAGCCCTATGATTAACTCTTCTTGACTGATACTGTATGTAAGATTGGACACTGGTATCACTAGGCTCATGGTGTTCTGTCACCATATCTCCACAGAACACTAGTGAGGTTGAGAAGAGATTGTGGAACATGCCTGTTTTCGCAATATTCCACTTAGGGAGCAATAAGGACATAAGGACCTCATCAACAGGAAGAAGGTAATGAACTCATGGGCTGACAGAGGAGCTAAGAGTATATGTCAATTCAATATGTGTGAGTGGTCTGTGGACAAGAATGTTCTGTGTGAAAGGGTCCCGATTCAGCAGACTTTTCACTGGATGTTTGAAAGTTAGAAACGTTGGGAAATGCATGTCTAAACAAGACATTAGCTTGATATTCTTGGTTTTAAAGTGTACAAGGACTGGGTTTGGACATGTTGAAGGAAAATTGTCAGATCATCAAAATGTACTGTATCAAACCACCTGATCAAAGTCAGGCAGAGATGGGACAGTGCCCCAGAAAGAGAGGACAGGAGAAGTGAGGAAATCCTGCTTCCTGCTGGGGGAAGTGAGTGGAGACCAGACCACGCGGACCCATCATGGGGAGGCTAGCGTAGAGCCATGTCACTCTGGCCTTGCTGCACCATCAGTTGAGTGAGGCTGGCCAAATGCCTGAAAAAACACACACTGGGTAAAATCACATAATCATACCCTATCATTGACATACGCACAATACAAAAATAGGAAAAACACACAATCATACAAACACACTCTCATGCCGGCCTACATCCATTCATATAGTACACATGCTCATACAAAATCATATCATATCCAAAAAGCAGATATTTTCCTCTTTTCTTTATTAATTTTACCAAAATATATGTGTCATTGGTACAAACTCACGCTTTGTTTTCATTTTTGTGAATATGATCATAACCTAGCAAAGAAAAAAATATCTGGGATGTATAACAACATTGATTTATATTCTTACACATTCACTGCACTTTATGGTAATAGAAAAATCTTTTTTCTCTGTTATAAAATCAGTAAGAAGAGACATGATGACAGGTTCTTTACATTCTCAAAGTGCCATGGTTCAGGTAAGGGGGTGGGGGGAGTTGGGGGGTAAAAAAAACAACTTGGAACCAGAAGGAAATAAGATAACAGTGAGACAACAACAGTTAGTCCTCTGACAGTTAATGTCCTCCATCCCTTTACGGGAACACATTGCCAAAGAGTTCCCTTTTGGCCTGCAAAAAGCACCACAATGTAGCCCTGTCCCTCCTTTCATCAGAATCATCATTGTCAAATCAATAAATCTGTCTTTGCTGTGCCGGAACCCACAGGAACCCTCTCCTATTCTTCTCTTCTTCTCAGTAATGACTCTCATCACAGAGTGAACCAGTTGTTTCTCTCTCCATTTGGTTTGGTAACTCCTCAGTTGTTGAGTAATAAGTCCATTGTTTTAGTCTTGTCTATGGCAGCTCAGAAGGACATCCTCTCTGTGTTGAAGACCCTCAGCTTGGTCATGAAGTTGAAGTAGACGAAGGCCAGGCACACCAGCAGGTTCTTCATCAGGTAGAGGAGCGGAGTGACGAAGCCGAAGAAGGCGATGAGGCCGATACGCACAAACAGGAAGGGGAGGTCCTGCAGGGCCACACCTAGCGAGGACAGCAGGGGACTGTGAGGCATGACCACCAGACGCAGGCAGGAAAGGTAACTGAAGATGTAGATGGGGAACACCCAGCCTGAGAAGAATACCGCCGGGTGCCCCGCCACCCTCACCATCTCCACCGTGTCCATCCAGAACAGAAAGCTGTCCACAAACACCTCCGCCCGGGCGTCACTGGCGCATAGGAAGCGCAGCGGGCCCGTGTAGGCATACGGGGAGATGCGGTATGCTGTCGTGCTGGCCGAGCGCGAGCTCAGGCCCGAGATGCTATACTGTCTCCCCTGGTTACTCCCTGTACCCGCCAGCCCTGGGACTGCCCCATTGGCCTCTGGTCGGGCCCCAGCCCCTGCCCCTGCCCCTGCCCCTGCCCCCGCCACTGCCCCTGCCCCTGCCCCTGCCGCATTCGGGTCCGCCACAGGTGGTGCAGGGGTAGGGACAGTTGGCCCGGGCACAGCTGGCGTTATGGGTGTCACTGGTGTTACCTGCTCCACATGCGTGAGGACAGTGGATGGGATGTCTGCGTCTCTGTCCAATTCGTTAGCTGGACAGGAAGACAATGATACGTGAGTGGTTAGTCATGACAGAAAGTTATAGGACTAAATCAGATGAGCCCAGATCAGCAGAGCATAGACGTGCACAGTCCACAGCACAGCACTGCAGAGCAAAGCACAGCATAGAACATCACAGCAGCGAGGACCACTCTGACATCAGCTGACATTATCTGACTGCACTGCAGAACAATAGCATTTCTTATCAGTGAAAAAGAAAAATTACACAAATGAATCAGGCTAATTCTTCATTATGCAAATGAATCTGGCTAATTCTATAACTAAAGAGAATTTTACTGTCTAAATAAATGTAAAAAAAAAAACTTAAGGAGCTACACATGAAATCTGGCTCCCCTGTGGCCACGAGTAGAAATTGCAATTACAATGAGCTTTGTTTACACTAGCCATTGGTGCTAGCTAACTTCCATCACAAAATTGCCTATCCAGACCATTGAGATAAAATCAGGTGATAATAAATATTTGCTACAGATTGTTTTGATTTACCTACTTTTTTGTTACAAGCTACAATTTGACAGACTGTACCAGCCAGAAGAAATCAATATGCTTATACCATAGCCAACCGAAACTTGATGGGGAGCACCATGACTTTTAAACACTATCGCTCCACAATCTCTGCAGGTTTTTCAAGGCCATTACAGTATATGCTGTAGTACAGTGAAAAGGTCATGTGTAGCACCTTAAAGGAGAATATAAAAAATACTTGAGGAGAGAGTGGAATCCCACTCTTCTTAGTTGCGGTCCTAGGGATTTGATACTATTCGTTATTCCATTCCATGCATTACATTGAGCCTGTCCTCCGATTTCTACCTCCACCAGCCTCCCCTGATGTGTGCTCAATCCAGGAGTGTTACCACTAAGCCACGGTGTCGCCACCAAATAAATAGATTCTAAGAAACTCTGACAGTCATCCTTAGGATGCATTGTTATGATTCTGCTAATTCAGCACTGTTACCAGAATCAGTTGGTGAGGCTTCAAAGTTACAAGAGGCTTAAGTTTCCTGCTCATTTCCTGGAACAGAGAACATGTCTCATGATAGTGTGAGATTGTTGTCATCATCATAAAGTTACCTTCTGGTCAAACTCAGAGGTTGGGTTCAGTGCGATTGTGAAATGTTTTCACCATTGGTTCAAATTTAAGTAAGGCTCAGTGGAAGGGTGCAGTAACTAGTGCACAGTCTGATGTTTGCGTGTGAGTGTTGAGCTGGCATTCTCACCCTGTCCTGTGAGTCGGCAGTGGCGAATCCTCTCCACGATGTCAATGCAGATGAGAGAGAAGAGGACCAGCGACACTGGGAGCTCCGTGAACGTGTCATGTCTCATACTGTTGTTCATCTGCACCTGAAATGAAACCACAATTAAATCCATACTGAGATTGAAATAACATTAGCCCTGATTGTGATCAAATTGAACTGTGACACAAATCAGTATGCCAGCTTGGCTTCCATAACACAGACTTTCAGTAAACCTCACATACAGTACATCCCATAACTGTTACTGGTCTGCACTGACACTGGGTTAGTAGGCTAATCACTTTGTAGCTCCCTGCTATGTGCTTACCTCAGGTCTTCAAACATACAGGACACAGAACAAAAGACACTAGAGGTTATCTAAGCAGAATTTATTACTCTTATGTAAAAGACAGCCGATAAGTAAGGGACCTGAGGTCACCGCGGGACCTTTAGAAACTGCCTCATAGACAGCTAATAGGAGCAGGTATCCTCTCAGACAGGAAGTTAGAAAGTGCCAGACGGACAGCTGATGTGGCCAGGACAACTCGGACAGGAAGAGGAACTCAGCTGCTTATCAGTAGCTCCTTGGCCATAGGGGCTGTATATTGCTCCCCTGAGAACCAAAGTTCCTCTCAATTTATCACTTTAACCCTTCTATCCTAATCGCTCCATTATGATACCACCACACTTCAAGGAAAGCACTTTGGCAATATGAAATGGTGTCAAAATGGAGGATTATAGTCCGCATTTTGTGCTGCCAAACAACATTTAAGTACATATTAATCTATACAATGATTTGGAATGGCTTACTCTCATTTCAGAAAGGTCGGGTGTCAAAGTTCATCAGCAGAGGAGAATCTATGTCAAAGGTCACAGAAACGGACACACTGAGACAGAGGCAGAGCTACACATGACAAATAGTGGGAGTCACATGGTTTACCTCTGAGCTGGCGATGAGAAAGGCAAAGCAGGGTAATGTTGAGAGGATCACATACACCAGGGCCACCGGCCTCCTGTGTGAGAGAGAGAGAGAGAGAGAGAGAGAGAGAGAGAAAGAGAGAGATTGGGACAGATAGGGACAGTCTAAGTTCATGGTTGGAGGTATCCAAAAGGAATCTACATTCAGATACTAAGATGAAAGATTAAAGAAGTCGCAACTATCCCTTTAACCAAACCGATTACAGGCCAATTCAGACACAACTCAGAGGCTGGTTAGCCACACCACACTTCAACCCAAGACCCACCTCTGGACATGCTGCTGTTACATCACAGCTCCAGACACAGTGGAAACCCAGCTGGGTCCTAAGCCCCAGACCGTCCACACACAAACACACACACTCACACTCACACTCACCATTTCTTCCTCCCGATGAGGAACTTCTTCTTCATGAACACCATGTACTTCATGGGCACCCAGACCAGCAGGGCGGTGGAGGTGACGTAGGCGATGGACGAGGCCACGATGAGCCAGTAGGCCGTGCTGCCATCGCCAGGGGGCTGCGCCACGCTCTTGACCCGTGCCACGATGATGGCGAACCTCTGCATGACGATGAAGAGCGGCACGCACAGGCCCGCGAACTGCAGCACCTCGCACAGGGCGAACTTCAGCGTCCTCCCCGAGCCCATGCTGTGGCATTCCCTTCGCTGGGGGGGACCAAAAAAAAGAAAAAAAGAGGGAGGGCGAGAGGGGGCTGTTGTCGCAGTGAGGCGACCCCTGTCCCTCTGAGGGCTGGTCAGGCCGCGGCCCAGTGCATTGTCTGTGTCCACTAGCATTTTCCACACGCCACAGCCCTGGCTCTCTGCTCACCCGATTGCTTACACTGCACTAGGCATTGTGTACCTTTATCGCCGCCGCTGTGACGCTGATGTGACACTGCCCCCCTACACTCTCTACAGTATATGGAGGTTACAAACAAATTGGTTCTCTCTGTGTCCCTTGAAGGCTAATTAATATAAGTTCTACTTTACTAAAGCACTGCAGGAAATACAATAATGCATCACTCATATCGGTGTCATCATAGACAAAGTCTGATACCCTTACATCTTTGGGTCGCATCATGTTGCAATCCACGCATTCTTTGATGTAATCATGTGAAACTATGGGTTAGCATGGTGACTTTGGCCTTTTTCAGAAGGACTTGATCCACAGGGAGTAGAGATCAGTAGGAACAAATAGCCTTAGACTGTCTTGAGACATTACACCTGTAACAAGACATTTTCAGGTACCAAGGAATGACAGCTATGCTATCCTTTGATATATGTATGTTCTTCCTGCCATGACTACACATCCCCATCTAGTGGCACTTTGCAATATCCTGCTAACAGTGGCACTATAGTGAAACCAATATCCATAACCATGGATGTAGTGTGCTATGAGGAGACATGAGAGATGCATCCACCTCTCCACAGAGGGGAGTGAGAGAAGCTGAAGTCAGAGAGGAGGAGAGAGGAAAAGGTAGAAAAAGAAAGAGGCAAAAAGAGAGGGAAAGCGAGGTCTGTTGTTGACTAATTTCTCCTCATGATACCACCCACCATTACGTCACATCATATCAAATCAAATCAAATCAGTCATATCAAGAGGTGCTGGATGACATGGACATTGGTTCATTTAATCGGCTCAAGGCAGTGTACATGAATATACATGTCATAAATGGAAATATTTTAGGTTAATGGACTACCAGCATACATCTCAAAGAACTCAATATCAGCCAGAGGATCCTACTGTGCTGACAGATACACAAGAAGCTATGGGGGGGATAATTCAACAGGCAATATATACTCCTGAACATAAGCATGCAAATTAGGCTACAGTAATGAGACATGTATTTATGTCCAGTGACTTTGTGCCTCAGGGGTCCCACACATACGGTCTACACTGGACAGACTGAGAGGTTACCATCTTCAACACAAACATCAAATGGCAATGGCAATGGATCAAATGGCAAATATGGCTCAGGTCCCAATTGCATTTACAAGTATCGGGTTACTAACCCAGTGACTCTTTACTGGCTGTGAGGAATGTCTTGCTGTGTGAAGATGCACTGCTCAGAATAATGAGCATGCCACAACAGACAATTCAACTGCAGCTAAAACACAAATAAACTGTATACAAGTGAATGACCCCTGGTTGTGTCATGGGGAGTATGCTGGTGATCATTCTCCCTTCCTCATCAGGGCAGGTGCATGCCTTCAACCTGAGCACACAAAACAACAGAGGATTACCTCGACAAGGGGAGAAATGTCTGCGATTCAAACACTGGTGTAAATGGTGGACATATCTCTATATCATTCAGAGAGTCAGTGTACAGTAGTAGTATTCGACTAGAGTATTACCCAAGGGAAAGCACACACACACACACACACACACACACACACACACACACACACACACACACTTTACATCTGATGATACAAGATGTGAGACTGTGGACATAAAAATATTTTGGGTTGGGCAAATTATGTTGAAGATGTATGAGTCATTGGTTTATTCTGACTGCAAAATCTCACACATTTATACACAAGTACATATGATAGAATGGATCATTAAAATGGTGTTAATGAGATTAAAATAGTGTTAACCCCTTCCCTCAGGTAGTCATTGTGATGAGACTGACCCTGAGACACAGAAACTTGAACTCTCGTAACTGGATCAGGATTAGCTGGCCTGCACTATATTTGGTGGTGTCTTTAGTTTACACACATTTCTACTGGGCACTACGGAAGGAGCTAATTTTAGATCCTGCAGTGATGCACTTTCTCAGTCTGTGCCTCCACTACTGAGAGCAAGGCTTTATACCCAGCCAAAACATTGCCTCTTCTCTTGCCCTCTAACCCAACAGCTCAGCCCAAAACTGCCATTCTGGACCAGCCCAACACTGCCTCTCTAGCCCAGCATAAACACTGTCTATTTACTGGCCCAATACTGCCAACGTCTTGGAATCTAGCCATGCCCAACACTACCCCTCTAACCTATCCCCCTACCAACCCTCTAAGCTCTGATCCAGCCCAACACTACCCCTCTAACATAGCCCTCTACCAATCCTCCTTGCTCTGACCCAGCCCAACACTACCCCTCTACCCAGCCCAACACGACCCCTCTAACCAGCCCAAAACGACCCCACTAACCAGCCGACACGACCCCTCTAGGCTCTGACCCAGCCCAACACTACCCCTCTGACCCAGCCCTACACGACCCCTCTGGGCTGTAACAGCCCAACACTTTGTCCCTTTGTCTCTTTGCCCCTCTACATCCAGTCCAAATGTAGCTCTCTTAAAGCCAAGCTCAACACTGACCCCCTAACTTAGCTCAGTACTGCTCACATACGGTAAACCAGCACAGTTCCTCTAACCCAGCCCAAAACTAGTCCCCTAACCAGCCCAACACTAGTCCCTTAACCAGCCCAACACTAGTCCCTTAACCAGCCCAACACTAGTCCCTCTAACCAGACCAACACGACCCCTCTAACCAGCCCAACACGACCACTCTAACCAGCCCAACACTATCCTCTAACCAGCCCAACACTATCCTCTAACCAGCCCAACACAACTCCTCTAACCTAGCCCAACACGACCCCTCTAACCTAGCCCAACACGACCCCTCTAACCAGCCCAACACTAACCCTGTAACACTACCCCTCTAGGCTCTGACCCAGCCCAACACGACCACTCTAACCAGCCCAACACTACCGCTCTGACCCAGCCTAACATTATCCTCTAACCAGCCCAACACTATCCTCTAACCAGCCAACCACAACCCCTCTAATCAGCCCAACACGTCCCCTCTAACCAGCCCACCACAACCCCTCTAACCAGCCCACCACAACCCCTTTAACCAGCCAACACTACCGCTCTAACCCAGCCCAACACGACCCCTCTAACCAGCCCAACACGACCCCTCTAACCAGCCCACCACAACCCCTCTAACCAACCCAACACAACCCCTTTAACCAGCCCACCACAACCCCTTTAACCAGCCAACACAACCCCTTTAACCAGCCCACCACAACCCCTTTAACCAGCCAACACGACCCCTCTAACCAGCCCAACACGACCCCTCTAACCAGCCCAACACAACCCCTCTAACCAACCCAACACTATCCTCTAACCAGCTAAACACTACCCCTCTAGGCTCTGACCCATCCCAACACTACCCCTCTAACCAGCCGAGCATGACCCCTCTAACTCAGCCCAACACTACCCCTTTAACCCAGCCCAACACCAACTCTGTAATCCAGCCCAGTACTGATGCTTTAGCCTAGCCGAAAATTTACCTAGCACAACACTGCCCCCTAGCCCAGTCTAACCCAGCACCATAGAGTTATATTCCTAGAGAAGGCACATGCTATGAGCTGGTAAGGTATCAGCCAATTGGTTCAACACATGGTCTTCTTTTTCAATAGGTTTATCTATAGATTGTAAATGGCTTTCAGGGACATGACGCCATCTACTGGTGCCTATAAATAACTGACCCCAAACACTGGAGCTGGGTTGATACTATGCAAGTGAACACTGCAGCACAGCAGGTGGCAGTGAATCACCAACATTGGAGCCTTTCCATGTAGTATGAATCCACTGCACACTATTCAGGAAGAACTTTCACTTGCAGTGTCACTTACTGCATACATTTGACTAAACAGTAGGCTCTCAATAGTGTGTAGTTTGTAGGTTAGTTGTAGCAGTATGAGCTTTCGGTCATGCCCCAGTCATTAAGAGGAGTGTGCCCTCTAGGGATATAACTCTATTCCGAGCCCATACACTGGCACAACGGCCGCAAAACAGCAGAGTCAAGCTTTGTGCCTTTGAATGTAACCCTGATCATACCAAGTTTCCTTCCAGCCTATGCAGGTAGAGGGCAGTATGCACCCTACTGTACAGCTTAAAGAGATCAGATAGATTTGAAGGAGATGAAAAGTTGATATGAAGTTGTGACTGTTTAGGAGGAAAGACTGTGGATGGTAACAAAGTTAAGAAGTTGAAGTCTACACTTGGCTATCTATTAATGCACACTTAAAACAAGTTGAAGCTATTTAAATGGATGGGTATTAATAGCTTTTAGCAGTCTAACATCATGGTAAAAAGGAGATTTAGTAAGATAATATTAACCATGTAGTAGGTCTTATTATATGCTTACATTTTTCATCATACAACCTTTCCTTTCATAACAATAATTGTCCAATAATACTCGAAAAGATTTTAAAAAATAAATAATAATTTCATACCCAAATTATATAAATATACTACTGTTCACTATTGGGAGTAAATGTTTGATTGAATGACTCATAGGGTCATTCACACAGAGAGAGTTTTCTTAGGGACTTGCCACACACTTATTGCAACAATAGTCCCGCGAGAGGGGGGCCGTGGATACATGGATGGATGATGACCCTGCTGCTCCCAGTCCCAGCTGTCAGCTGCGCTCGCGCACCGTTTCTGACTTTCCCACTCTGTCCCCGGTACCATGGCGTCCACGGAAGAGGACGGTTCGGTTGAGGAGAAGGATAACAACAAAAAGAAAACGAAAAGTGCCATCGCTACCGCATGGCTTACATTTTACAACATCGCCATGACGGCTGGGTATGTGGATTATTCTGCCCTATCGCTGATTAATAAATAGCCACTCCCTTGAAGTCCGCTATGCAGAGCTCCGTATGCAAGCGTGTGTTGCTGTTTATAGGACCGTGTCTCTGACAGTGCAAGTGCCCATTCTGTTTCCGAATTTAGAGATAGAAAGCGGCCGTGAAGTTAAAACACTGAGAAAAACTAAATGGAAGGGCTTGATATAAAGTTTGTCAAATAAGTCATATTGATTATTTTAAAGATTGACGATCTTTTTGTGAAAATAACGGGGGTGGCAGAGCGGCCCCCGGCGCGGGTTCAGCCTTCCCAAATACGGTCGATTATACGGTGTCAGCGTCATGCACACACTACTCTCGACAGTTGCAGTGATAAGTATAGACGGCGCGCTGACACTGGAGCCACGGTCTGGGAGAGTGAAATGCTCAATTGGCAGATTTTAAAACTGCCTACATCTGTGCGCTACAAAGCGCGGGCGCGATTACGCAATTGTTTTGCACATGTTCTTATAGTGGTTGTAATTAAATCACACCAACGACTTTAACTTAAAAATGGTTGCCAAGTTTTCTGTAATGTATAAAGCTGTTGGTCACATATATTAAAACTACTTTGACAAGTCAGGTAACGAGAAATGGGACTTTGGACAAATGGGAAAATGCCGCGCCACCTTGGGTTGGCATGGGCCCCACTGATTGTGGTTCATTCATTCTTGTTTGTTGCAGCCTGTTTGTTTGTCCACACGTTGTACGGCACAGTCTTCACGAAACAAATAATACAAGGGATTTGATAGGTATTAGATAAAGGTGGTAGTATAGTTACACATTGGCTATAAGCTGTTTAAAATTCCCATGGTGCACGATCAGGTGCTTTTTATTGGAAGTCCAGTGTCCTTTACCACTACATTGAGATAACAATTATTATTACTGTCAAATTTTAATGCCCTACCTTACGAATTTGTACACATCGGGCTTCATCAGTAAACGGGCTCAAAGCAGGATTAGTCTTCAACATTACACCAACATTATCTAAATCCACCGAGGTGTCAAGTGCCATGAGATAGGTTACTTGTAAATCTCCACCGTTTATATGATGTTTCAAAGTGTACCTTGAACTTAACTAAAACTTAGATGGGGATTAGTTAATGGCCACCCTATGTTACAAAGGAATATGCTACTGTTGAACCAGCTTGACCTATTAGCCTACTGTTACTGGACTCTGTTACTGGTAGTATAGACATGTCAGGTGCTCAGTTTGTGCTGTGCAGAGAGGTTTTCTGTATTGTAAAGATCCTACACATTGAATGGAAGCTTGCCTTTCTCTTCTTTGGTTACCAAAAAACAAAACATTATGTTAATAAAAGAAAACATGACAGAAAAAGCACCAGTTATCACTATCATACAAAGGCATTTCATCATAACACAGTCCAACAAGTATCATAATTACCCACAACACTACTTACTGGGGTAACTCTAGCCATAACCATATAGTATAAGCACAGTGTAACAATGATAACTTAACACTTGACTGTACCAAATTAATTACACATTAATACAGTTATACACAGCATTGTCAAGTGTGACCTTATTTCTATTTAGAAATCAGGGATGATATGATGATGTTGGGTTTGGATATATGTTCACCATTCACAAGGTAGGCAGAATGTTGGACATTGTAGACACTTGGTTGTAGGTTTGTGGGAAAGTTTTTTACAGAAAGGTGACAATTGTTTCTAACATTATATCTATTGACACTAGATTATTTGAATGGTATTGCTGTTAAAGTTACAATATCCCTTTGAATCAAGAGTGCCAAAATTGTATTATTGTGTTCGATTTGAAAAGAAAATATAAAAAAACAGTAATACTTTGTGGTTGCCCCTATACCTGTGTAATGACACTGTAAATATTATAGTAACAACATTGTATTAACATGTTGTTATATTGCACAGTTGATTCTTTATACATGTAATAAGGACTTATCTTAGGCAGTAATGGGGTTGCTTCTGGGCAGATGTTCCAACAATGTTTTGTTTACATTCTGTCCGGCATATAGCTATGTTGTAATGACTGATGTTAAGCCAGACGAGTGTAGTTAGCTAGAGGCTGTTATCTCCCCAGCAAAGTGGTATGGGGTCTCACTGTCTCACCAAGGGACTTGTAGAGTAGATGAGTAGACATTCAAGTTTAGCTTTTTATTGCTGTAGCTTAAAACCACACTGTTCAAGACAATAACCACAGAATGCAGTTCTTTTCATGATGTGATAGGGGTCTAGAAGAGGACATGATATGCGGGAAAGTATTTTAGGAACAGAACTAAACACAGTCCTGTTTGTAATGGTATTTGTTCTTGCTGTACTTGCCTCTTAACAAAACATTGACATTGAGTTGTTTTATTGTCTTTCCTTTCCCAGGTGGCTGGTTTTGGCTATGGCAATGATGCGCTTCTACATCCAGAAAGGCACACACAAGGGTCTGTACAAAAGTATAGCAAGGACACTGAAGTTTTTCCAGACCATTGCGTTAGTTGAGGTAAGTTTATAGAATATCATCATTGTTGCTAGAGTACATATAGCCACAATCAAACAAGTATTCTACCAAGATAGAGGAGAAAATAGGTAAATGTTGAAATTATTGAACGGTTACCCTGACACAGAAATTGGGGCACTTAATCACAGATTAAGCCTAGTCCTAGACTGAAATGCATCTTCAATAGAGATTTTCCATTGAAAATGTTATTTGGTACAGGACTAGGCTTACTCTGCATCTGGGAAACCGGTCCTTGCAGTCCTGGACTTAATCACACTCATAATAGAGAATTTGTGATTAATCTGTGTCCAGGAAACCAATTTTAGAGAGGGTTAATTAGTCCCTTTAAAGAGAGCTGTAAGAAGTATCTTACCCAAACATACATTTGTTGTAAAGTTGGTAAAGTGAGGATTAAACTGATTCTGATTTTATGTCTTATCTTTCAGATTGGGCATTGCGCAATCGGTATGTACTGTGTTAGCATTGTCTTCAACAAAAACGTAGATGTTAGAATAAACATATAGCCTCATCCTAGGACAGCAGAGTCAATTTGCTAAATTCTGTCCCTATAGGAATCGTGAGAACCTCTGTAATTGTGACAGGGGTTCAAGTGTGTTCTCGAATTTTCATGGTTTGGTTCGTCACCAACAGCATCAGACAGGTGACTATTATATTAAGAGGTTTTTTTCTACCATACTCCCATTATCAGTGGGGAAGGACTTGTATTACAATGTACAATGTATTACAAACCTCACCATATCCTAAGACAGAAACCAAGGAATCGACAGGAATTTATTATACATGTTCTCCTCCCCCCCATATTTGTCCATCCGTCGTTGACTTGTTGGAAGATCCAGAACGAAGAAAGTGTAGTCCTTTTCCTGGTCGTGTGGACGGTGACAGAGATTACCAGATATTCCTTCTATACATTCAAGCTGCTCAACCACCTGCCGTACTTCATCAAATGGGCAAGGTGGAGACATGAATGCAGCGTTTGGGGGTTTAGGGGTGTTATTGCAGTGCTGGGCATGCTTGGTTTGGTCTAGTTAACTTTTCTGCTGGCATTTCTCCCCTCACTCCAGACTGGTTGTACGTCAGTGTTGTGTTGTCACAAGAAGTAGTGATGTATTAGGTATCACCTGGCACGCACACACACATGCACACACACACACACACACACACACACGCATGCACACACACACACACACACACACACACACACACACACGCAGGTGATCAGCATGAGTGTTTATTTATGAAAACCTTGTGATCTATTCTGTATGGAATATGGTTGAATTAACAGCTAACACCATATACTGCACTCTGCCATTAGAGACAGTTGGTAGAAATTGTCTGAGAGAGGTGTTCAAGCATTGACAATCCTGCAGAGCAAAGATAGGACCTCTTGTGTCAATGCAGGAATCATTATGGCACCATTCTGTTTCTAGACAGTAGTGTTAGTCTCGAGAGCATGAGGGACTGAGAAAAGTTATTAACAAAGATTCCCCTCCTAATCATACTCTGCTTTATGCTCTCATGGACATTCCAGATGTGGAAGTGGACATAAGGATGTTGTCATTCTCTTTCTCATTCTTCCAACATTCCTTGACGCTCCTTTGATGCAGACTCACAGCTTGCATGACCCATAGCAGCACTGACTGATTCTCACAGACAACTGACGACAAAGACTCACACATACAAACAAATCCATATAGCCACAGGATGGTGTCTGGGAGTAGTGTCACAGGTACTGTACTCGATCTGCCTCAACACACTGTCCCAGAGCAGTTGTATTTAGATATAGCTTAAGATTCTGCACAAGGCAACATCTCAGTATTCAGCACTAAAAATACTTTTAGATAGCATTGCTATGCTATCATCATAATACATGCTCATAAACCCTGTATTGACTGTCCTGAGCCACAGGGTGACATAATGCAGCCAGCTATCAGGATCACCAGTGACGTGGCAGCCTAGCCTCACATATCTGCCTACTCTCACATGTAATACGAGCAGCGATGAGGAATGCCAGATACACACATGGCCAGCTATCCGATGCACAGTCCTGGGGATCCTATAGCTGAGAGATGGTTGCTCTCACTTCAAAACATCAACATCTAGAGACTATATGTAAGCCCACTGTATTACACAAACCTGCGTGTACTTATCATGCACAAAGAGTGACATACTTTCTTTTCGGCGACTTCAACAAATCAGGTTTCAGCACTGTTACTAAAGTAGCTTTACCACTTGTTTGTTTACATGTCTTAGGTGTCTCTTGCGTCTCGTTCTCTGGTCTTGATCAGTGAAGGCCCCCCCCCCCCCAGCTCCCCTGCTCTCCTCAGAGTGCTCTCAGGGGTTCCTTTAAGCAAAGGAGGAGACGCCAGGCCCCCAGGGAGGGGCTCATGTTCAGCTGCTCCTGTTTTAAAGACCATCTGTTTTGGGCATGGAATGCTCGCCCAACATTTCTCTCACATCCGCCGAGACAGCCCCTGAGCCTCCGCCACGTTCTTGAGTAAATACAGGATTCTTCTGGTCCTGCATCACCACAGGACATAGAAAGATCCCACTCGCTTGATAACAGTCACGTCAAGTTCCTTTCCCCCACTTTTTTTTCAAATGATGAAACGACATTCAAGTAGTGGGCGGGAAGTGTATCAGTAACAGAAAGACCATATCTCCCTTCCTTATGTACAGTATAAGGTTGTTTTCTGATCAATATCAAACATGGTAACCCTATCTTTGATTTCCCTAAACTGAACAAGCCAAGGTATCATGTTGAAGAGAACAACAGACTAGAAAGGAAGCGATTTTCACATACCTCCCGTGTTCCAAAACAGAAATCATCCCTGTGAACGGTGATCAATGACTTGTTGGTCATCAGTATGATAGTGACAGATGATAGATGATATAAAACCGAGGTGAGGAATAGCCTAGTGTGTGAGACAGCATGTCTAATGTTATTCTGGTGTCAGTGTGCTAAGTCACTAAAAACATGTCAGCTGTCTCTATCATAATCAACCATTTGTGTCCTAATTCAACATGGTAAAACCAGGGCGAGGCAGTGCTAATGCTATCGCATGTGTGTGTGTAACGATGTGTGGTGTGTGTGTGTGTGTGTGTGTGTGTGTGTGTGTGTGTGTGTGGTTCCTGAACTTTAACCCGGGGTGTGTTCAATATGTGTTTGTGTGTTTGCTGAGACACCCTTCTCTCCTCTCCCTGACAGATACAACATGTTCATCATCATGTATCCTCTTGGAGTGGCCGGAGAACTCATGACCATTTACGCTGCTCTGCCGTATGTCCGCCGATCTGGAATGTTCTCCATGAGGCTCCCCAACAAGTATAATGTCTCCTTTGACTACTACATCTGCCTCATCCTCGTCATGCTCTCTTATATCCCACGTAAGGACCAACATCCTTATCTTTCCTTTGTTAGAACATCGATTTGTACGGTTTAGACACACAGTGGGTAAAACTTCTCTTTCTTTCTCTCTTTCTTTCTCTTTTTCTCTCCTTCTTTAGTGTTCCCCCAGCTCTACTTCCACATGCTCCATCAGAGGAGAAAGGTGCTTCATGGGGAGATCATAGTGGAGAAGGACGAGTAGCATCACTTCACAGCCCACCAGGCTTTGGTTCGGGACAGCGAGCCTCCCTGCACAGCCCCCCTCCCCCCTCCCGACCCCACACCACCACCCCCCCACCCTCTCCCGCCTCCCGCCTACCGCTTCAACACCAACTCACCTTCTGGTATACCGCCATCACGCTCCACACTGCACCGCAAGGAACTGGGAGAGCCAGACTACCACATACTTGGAATAAACACACCCCACAGTAACAACCACGGAACAGGATTAAACATCGGAATAACCAACAGGAATGAATACAGTACAGCCAGAAAAACCATCAACCCTCCAGAGTCATCATCACCCAACAAGAATAACCTGCACCAGAATCATCACCACGAAACAGGCATTCATTTTTGACAGCCAGAATATGTATTGCGTAACAGGAATAATCACCTCCTGAATCGTCACGGTGGTTAAAGGAATACTTACAGTATAGCCGGATGAATTATTGTTGAACTGGAACCTAATGCTGTGCATGTGTCTGTGTGGGTTCCAGCATCTCCTCACTGTCACTGTCCCATTGCAGTGCGGTTAGATCTCCAGAGCGCTGAGTCATTGTGTCTGTATGGGTTCACCAGCCAGCCAGCTAGCCTTACCACATGCTGCTGCACTGAGCCCTGCAACCTGATAGCAACCTGCACTAATCATCTGCTACACTACAATACTGAACCGATCAACCTGGCAGCATACTGTATAGTTGCTGCCCTGCACCTTCCACTTGTGCAAGATAGAGGGAAGTAGAGGGACAGAAGCAAGGGTGATCTGAAAGGAGGAAGGAAAGATGACACTGTAGTTGTGTCCCCTGAGCTGTTTTTATTGTCCAATATTTTCCAACAATGAATAGACTAAACAAGTTTAAAAAGACAAGGTTATGCATAGACATTTACCTCGATAATAAACAGACATTTTGGGCAATATGCTGCTTCCTTGGTGTATGTGTGTTGGATCTTATTTGTAAACAATGCAATGTGAAAAATCATTAGTATTTTGAGCACCGATATGATATTTAAGGATGACTTAATTAATTCACTTATCACTTGGCTGGCAATAATATAGAAATGGTTTTAAAACCAGTAATACATGTTTTTATTTTATTTTATTGTAATCAGGAATTATTCAGAGCAGAAACCGCTCAAACGTATTACAACTTTTTCAGCTTTGCTCAGCTCGTATGTCCTCAATGTTGCTTTAATGTTTACCAAGAGTGCATCTTAAACAAGGTTGAATTTTTAAAAGAAAGCACTTGTTTGTATGTGTAAAGCAACCTAATAGGATTCAGTAGATAGGACAACAAAAATGTAGAGATGGATTACTTCTGAGCCCTCACAGACTTCAGTAAATCACTGTTTTGTTTGTTTTGTCAAATCTTTGTTCCAGATCTGGTGTCCTTGTCAATAGAGTTAGATTCCCTCTATTAAAGGTGCTACTGTGAGATCATTTCAATCTTCTGTGCAGCTGAAGGAGAAAATGGGATTGGGGCTGAGATAGAAATGGGAAACAGAATGTGAAATGATTGAGAAAAAATGTGACGACTTGAGAAATGTTCATCTGTGCACTGTGATACCTATCCCATTCTACAGTGTATTCAAAGAATCAGCATCATGCTTTGAATCGGGGCTAGATAAGAAAGAAAGAAAGAAAGAAACAATAAAAGTCAATGTCAAAAACCACTGGACTATTATTTTCCTAGCTACAATATACAAATGTGACAAAATTAAGATAGAACAAATGTAAAAGATTAAATATTAAATATTAGGAGGTTGTATGCTAGTGGAGTAAGGTGATAGACAGTAATGTGTGTATGTTTATTTTAAGTTAAAGATTTGATTAACCCTAAATGTTGAGCTCTGCAACCACAACACTCAATAATGTCAACATTTATTTGTACAGGTCTAGTATCTCTCCAAAGATGTGTATTCAACTCATTGTGTCTTGAGTCAATGAACACTTGAAGATATAGCACTGTGAGTAGACAGACTGGATTAGAGATGTGGATTCATCCAAACATGGAATCAACATCCTGGCACCAAAAAGGCACATTACTAAATGAAGAGGCATGTCATTGGTAAGACAGTAAGTTGTATACTTGTATCTTTTCTACCAATCATGAGCACAAATGGCCCAAATTCATAATACAAGAAGAAATATTCAAATACAAATCAAGTCTTGTATTTAAATCATTTTATTCTTGAGTGTTTTTTGTCATGGGGGTATGGGGTGATTCATTGTTCTTGGCAATTGTGGTGGTGTAAACAGAGGAAGTAGCAAGTATCTAAACCAGGAAATGTGAATTCCCTGAGTGCAGTAAGATGGCATATATAGTTTTGATGTTATCAGATAAGATCCACAATCTCTTGCCACACTATTAAAAGTACATAAAATAATATAGACCCCATAATCATACATAAAACATTTTACATACAAAAATACTAAAATGTAAACTTGCAGTCTTGACTTACAACCAAGCAGGTTTTCTGACGGTTATATGTAAATACTTAATGTATTCAGATTCATGTATATGATATAATAGCTATATTGTATATAGCCAGACAGTTCTTGAGGTTTGGGAAGCGAGTTCCTCAAGGTTAGCATATCAGCGGCATTTTGACGTTCATTTTGCGCATCATTTTGCACCTCACATAATAAACATGGAACTACTTTCAGCTGTAAAAGGCACTAAGGTGAGTCCCTTTGGCATTGATAGAATTAATTTGTTCTACATTTAAAAATTGCAATATGAAAATATACATTCTTATAATCAGTTATAAGGGGACTACAGTCATACAAAAACAGCATTAAAAACATTAAGATGAAAAATAATGAGTCAATTAATTTGGTCAGAAATGAAATACTACCGATCTCAACTCTTCATTGTCTGCTGGGATTGCACATGCTGGAAAGAGTGGTCTGAGATCCCTTTGGAAGAGAACTAAATCAGGCCATCGGTGGGAAGAGCCCAGTTCATACAGCCATAGCCTCCATGGAGAATTGTGCAGTTTGTCCCTCTTCTCTCTCCTTAGGGAATGTCCCCATGCAAGGAGCCAGCGGGCTAGTGACACTTGTGGGTGGAGTCTCGTTGCTCACCACACCCTGTCTGACTCAACTATGCCTCTCCCCTACCAGAGAGTGCTATAATCCTGGCGCTTTTGCTGCAAAAGATATGATGATTATCATCCCAAGTATTAACAGTATCAAATGCCTGCAATATTGTTAAACATGATTGAGAAGGAAATGGATAGAGCGATATACAGGTAGGCATACAAACAGACAGGCAGGCAGGCAGGCAGGCAGGCAGGCAGGCAGGAAGGCAGGCAGGCAGGCAGGCAGACAGACAGACAGACAGACAGACAGACAGACAGACAGACAGGAAGATAGACAGACATACAGACCGACCAACCGACCGACCGACCAACCGACCGACAGACAGACAGACAGAGAGACAGACAAAAAGACAGAGACAGACAGACAGATACTCACAGCTCTCCATGTCTTTCTCACAAATGTAGCTGATGAGATCTCCACATAAGAAATCATTCCACAGTCCATCGTGGATGAGCCCAGCACAGTCCTCCCCTCTCTCATGCCCATGACTCCAGTTGTCTGGCTGGCCAGGCTTCCATTTCCTACACATGAACAAGAGGTGGCGCTCACACACTAAAAACATCATCATGACCAAAGCCTCATATCAGTGAATAACGACAAGAGTAAGATGTGTACTAAAATCCTGGAACAGTTATGTAGGGTTAGTATAGACCTCAATCTAAGTGTATGTTTCATGTGTTAGGACTCACGTGAAGGCAGGTTCTGTCCCATCCAACCAGCGCCACACATTCTCTTCTTCCTTGTCAGTCAGACCCATCCAGAAGTAGCCCTTCCCAGAGGTCTGCTTCCGTAGCCATTTCTGAGGTTGAACAAAAACCAAGAGAATAAACCTGTAATAACCACTGCAAGAGGCTATGCAGTACAGTACATCACAAACAATACCTTATACAGTATTCTGGTCTTCCAACATGACCCATAGGCCTGTAATAGGCCCGTAAGGCAACTTTCATTGTTAATGTAGTAATTAATTCATTTGAATATTCTATTTGTATGGAGGTGGTTCTTACCTGTTCCTCCATATCATTAATGATCGCCAGGGTCGAAGCATTGGCATCACAGCTTCTGCTTGCATTGTCAAAGCTGTGCAGCTCTTTGGAGAAATGGTAGCACTTGTCTCTGAAGCCAATCCACTCTGGAGGGCAACCTGAAGTGAGGGATCATATTCAATCATGAGCTCCACTCAGGTAACAGAAGGTTGAACAGAATGGCTAGTTGGCTACACTATACAATAGCACCCTCCTGAAAGACTCAAAGATCATGAGATATTTCAATGATGAATACACTGTCACATAGGCCAGTCTCACCTGGAATCCACAGAGTAGGAGCAGGGGCCTCACTCCGCAGAGCCTCAGGGCTCAGAGGTACTGCTGCTGGTCGGGCATTGAGTCCAGGTAGTCCAGGTGGTCCTGGAGCCCCCACAGGCCCCACTGGCCCCCTCGGTCCCAGCTCCCCAACTGGCCCCACTGGTCCTCTGATACCTGCTGGTCCCTGTGGCCCCTGAGGCCCAGGCTGTCCATCTCTGCCAGGGAGCCCAGCCGTGCCTGGCTCACCCTTTGCCCCCGGAGGTCCTGCCCTGCCCCCTGACCCTCGGGAGCCCTTGGACCCTGGACTTCCCCGTGAGCCAGGCTGACCTTTGAACCCTGGTAGTCCTGGTGGTCCAGGGGAACCCTTCTCTCCTCTGGGCCCCTGTACCCCTGGCCCACCCTTGTCCCCCTTTTCCCCTTTCTGGCCAGGCTGACCAGCTCCTCCCTGGGGTCCTCTGTCTCCCCGCGAGCCTCTGGGACCAGGGGGACCTGAGACACACAAACACGTAATTAAAAAGAGAAAACACGTCTGATAAATTACGGATACTGTCTTTCACACAAAATATGAGTCATCAAGTTAAACTGGTGGCTACAGTAGATCAATAAACTATTAGGGTCACATAGACCTCAGTAAATACTATGCCATTATAGATACACTTTCCTAACATTATAGCTAAACAGTGACTACATAGGCCTGTTCCTCCTTCTTTTTGGCCTCACCCTGTAGGATGGTGAAGTTGGTGATGAGCTGCGAGTGCTTGCTGTCCACCAGCTTCATCTCCTCCATGACGATGGAGAGGCTGGTGACCTCCTTGTCCAGCCTAGCTGTCAGCTCGTCCTGCTGGGACCTTAGCGTGGTCGCGTCCAACCTCACGTCTGCCACCGTACCGTTGAGGCCTAGCAGGAAGTCGGAGTGGCGCCCCACTGTCTCGGCGCAGTTGCGCAGCTCATTCAGGTTGATATTGATGGCGCCAAGCAGCTGTGTGGTGAAGCTGATGTTGCCCGTCACACGGTTGATGCTCTCCTCTGACTGGTCCAGGCGCACTTCCAGCCGGTCGAACTTGCTGGAGGTGAGGTTGTCGTGGTCGCGCTGCAGGTCCATCAGTTCCCTGAGGTTCTGGTCGTGTCCTTCAGCCAGGCCGCTGGTGTTCTGTAGCTGCCCCGCCAGCGCCGCCAGTTGGGAGCCTACGTCCTCCAGGCTGTCGTTGTTAGCCTTAGCCAGAGCTGAGGCGTTGGAGGCCAGGGCCTGGAGGTTCTGCACCTTCTCCCTCAGCCAGTCAGTGTCGGAGCGCGTCTGCCGGGACGCCTGATCCAGGAGCTGGAAGTCCCCACGGAGCTTCTGGATGGCCTGGCTGGTGCTGTCCACTGAGCGCTGCAGGGACGAGATCAGGCCTCTCTGCTGGGCCTGGGTGAGGTTGAGACTACTGATACCCAGCAGAGCCTGGCTCTGCTCCCTCACCTGCTCCTGGAGCTCCGTCTGCAACCTGGCCGTGTCCTCCTGCAGGCCCTCCATTGTGCTGGCATAGTTGCGGAGGGTGCCGTTGACAGAGCGCAGTGTGGCCGTGTTGGCGTCTAACACACCCTGGAGGGAACCCTGGCCGCTCTGGATGTCCAGCCCTGCGTCCTGCAGACGGCCCAGGGCCGCCCGGTTACTGCTGCTACGTTCTGCCACCTCAGACAGCTGCCTCTGCAGCGCCCGGATGTTGTTCTTGAAAGCCTGCATCTCTGTGGTGGTGTTCTCTGACTTCTCCCCTGTCTGATCATCTGTACAGAGGAAAAAAATCTGGTTTCATTTAGGATGATTTTGGTGCAAATGCAGCTTTATCAAAAATGTTTCATGGAACAGTCCACAATGTGTTTGTAAAAGGAGTGAAACTCACCTAGCTTTTTCAAGTCTGTCTCCACAGCAATGATCTTCCCCCCATAGTTCTCCATACCTTCAGACACATTGTCAACCTTTTGCACGACTGCAGCCCAAAGAAAACAGAGAAAACCAAAGTTAGTGAACAACACAGAGGTAAACTCTACGCATTACATCATTGACAGTGGAATCCTAACTTGAGATGAATCTTGCATTGATGTCAATGGGAAATGTGTGTGATGATTCGATTTGTACGTGCGGATCTCGAGTTAGGTTCCACCGTGTCTGAGATGGGAGAGAACAGAACAGCCTGCAAGCATCAACATATAAAAGGGATCAGAAAGGAAGCCTATGGACCCCACTCACAGACCCTATATAAGATGCCTGCGTATGTATCTTAGTGGGTATGTAATAATGGTTGTCTCAGCTGTAGCAAGCTCTAGGATTAGGGAAACGCCCAGGCCAGTGCAGTAATGTATGGATGTACCAATGACTGGGGTGCATACAGAGACACTGAGCAGACACTGAGGAGACTAGCAGTTCTACACAGACGGGGTGTGGGTGGTCAGAGAAAGCAGGGCTGAAGAGGAGGGGGAATCTGAGGGACCCTGGGGGACAGGAAGTGACCTGGGGGGGGAGGGTCCTCACTAAACAGGTGGATAAAAGGGAACCCTTAGGAGACAGACGCTGTGTCAGGGAGGATCTTTATGCCCCCACAGGCGACGGGACCCTTCATTTCCTCTGGAATGTGTCTGGGATTCCAAGGAATCACCCCAGCAGCACTTCCAGAGGGCTGCATCCCTAACCAGGGACCACAGGGGTTCTCCACAGTGCTGAAAACTGCACCCCGGCTGTTATTCCTCCAGTTAGGAAAACAGGTAAAAGACCCCACCAAGTGTGACCTCTAGAAGATATCATATTCTGTATTTTATTCTGGACCACCAGGAGCCAAATCATCATAGGGACATTAATTGAGCCCCCCGCCCCACCCCCACTCAAACACACACATCTACGCACATAGATACACACACACACATACTGACGCATGCATGCACGCACACACGCACACAGGCACACACACACACACACAAACACACACACACACACACACACACACACGACACACACACACACACACACACACACACGACACACCATCCTTCGGCTTCGGGGAGCACTAGGGGGCAATGATAGATCCTGTTATAATAGATCCAGATCCTGTTATGACTGGGTGTCTCTGTCGTTAATTGTAAAATATGTGCCTACTCTTAATGTCATTGTGTAATGTGTTATTGGATAGTGGGTTGCAGTAAGGCAGTCATAGACATGGAGGCATCTATTGCTATGCCCCTACTGGAATACAAAATAATAAATAAAACAAAACATTGCAATTGAATCGTTCTGATGCCCACATCAATCTCGAGGAGGCCTGGATAATTAAAGAAGCAAACATTGAAGATACAGATTCTAAATTACAATGACAGACAACATGAAAGGCAACAGTTTGGAAATTAGAGACAGAGAGAAAGAGCCATAACAACAAGGTCAGCCTCCAAACCGCTGAGGATGAGTGTACTCCTCTCATTGTCAACACACAATGGAGAAAAAGAGAATGCCTCCGAAAATAGAAACCCCAGAAGTTCATGCAAGCTTCTAATGACTTGCATGTGTTCAGTCAGTCAGTCAATTGTACAAAAGCTAGAATGGACTGATTTGAGGGGAATTCACAACTTGCATAACAGTGCACAAATCCCTGAAGTTACTAGACAATTAGATGCCTAGGATTGTTTCAGAGTGACCTATCTAAATGTTATGCAATGCAATGCAAATACCTATCTAAAGTGTTACATTAAAAAGCACTCCTACCTGATAGTTTTGACTACTGACTGACATGAGTAGCCTCGTAGCCTCATAAGGGTGTTAAGTATGTGGAACTCAGGAGTAAATGCTTCCACATGTTGAGAAAACGCTTACTACTTGTAATTCTCCCTGAATCCCACTCCTTGCAGTACAGGAAACAAGACAAAACAAAAACTCTCCACCATTCCTAGAAAGTCTCGAGACTTGAAAGAAATCATATAATTATGATGGAGAATGGCCTTCTACAGCATATACATTGTAATGATTTTGGGAACTCAAGTCATCACTACGGGACAACAGATGTCATTAGGGTAGTAGTCAAAATGGCGGACCCATGTATGTTTCCCATTTTCACCCTTTATACAGCCCAAACTACTTTTAAAATGCAAAAACAACATGAACTGAATTGAGGAAACCATATGAACTATAAAATCACTGTGGATTAAAAGAGCAGTGTTTGCTGAGAGCAGCTAGGCATGGTCAGTCTGGTATGAAATGTTCCACTGCAAACTAAATGAGACACATTTCCAGACACAGCACACCGCAGAGCACAAAAGACGCTTTAAGACCAAACCATACACCTACGGTACATTGTTTCTCTCTGTAAAACCCACATAACACACACGCACACGCACACGCACACACACTCACACACACACACACACACACACACACACACACACACACACACACACACACACACACACACACACAGGTCATATCCATGTCCTCACCCATCTTGTAGTGGGACAGCTGTAGTACACACGCACCACACTCTCATACACACACACTTTGGCACCTCAGCTTCTTTTTTTCTTCGCTAAAGCTTTTCTTGGAGGAGTGCTGGGTGAGGACAATGAGAAGTGTTATCCTCTCCCTCTCATCTCACGCTTCTCTCCTGCTTCTCCTGATCTTGCTCTAATCCACACGTCCTCTAGCCTTGCTGATCAGGACAGTGAGCATCTCAGTCAATCAATCCATCAATCAAAATGATTTGTATAGCACTTTGTACATAGACAAATGTCGCAAAGTGCTTCACAACAAGAACAATACTAAATAATATAAACAATAAATACAACACAAACAATATTATCTAACACCAAACCATCGACCCCCAAAAAGCAAGCCAAGCAAAAAACTCCCCAGAAGGAAGAAAAATATAGGGCACATTGGCAAGGAAAAACTCCCCGAGAGGAAGAAACCTTGAGAGGAATCAGACTCCATGCTCCTCTGGGGACTCAACATCTCATCTTGTCGGCTGCACATCCATGATGCGAATCTCCCGTTCCACCACATCCCAAAGGTGCTCTATTGGATTGAGATCTGGTGACTGTGGAGGCCATTGGAGTACAGTGAACTCATTGTCATGTTCAAGAAACCAGTTTGAGATGATGTGAGTTTTGTGACATGGCGTGTTATCCTGCTGGAAGTAGCCATCAGAAGATGGGTACACTGTGGTCATAAAGGGATGGACATGGTCAGCAACAATACTCAGGTAGGCTGTGGCGTTTAAACAATGCTCAATTGGTACTAAGGGGCCCAAAGTGTGCACTGCATATACACAGTGCATTCGGAAAGTATTCAGACCCCTTCACTTTTTCCACATTTTGAATGTTATTATTCTATTATATCTTATTCTAAAATGGATTAAATAAATTGTTTCCCCTCATCCCTACACACAATACCCCATAATGACAAAGCCAAAACAGGTTTTTAGAAATGTTTGCTAATTTATTTAAAATAAAAAAATGAAATATTACATTTACATAAGTATTCAGACCTTTTACTCAGTACTTTGTTGAAGCACCTTTGGCAGCAATTACAGCCTCAAGTCTTCTTGGGTATGATGCTACAAGCTTGGCACACCTGTATTTGGGGAGTTTCTCCCATTCTTCTCTAACAGATCCTCTCAAGCTCTGTCAGGTTGGATGGGGAGTGTCGGTGCACAGTTATTTTCAGGTCTCTCCAGAGATGTTTGATCGGGTTCAAGTCCGTGCTCTGGCTGGGCCACTGAAGGACATTCAGAGACTTGTCCCGAAGCCACTCCTGTGTTGTCTTGGCTGTGTGCTTAGGGTCGTTGTCCTGTTGGAAAGTGAACCTTCACCCCAGTCTGAGGTCCTGAGCGCTCTGGAGCAGGTTTTCATCAAGGATCTCTGTATTTTGCTTTCTTTCCCTCAATCCTGACAAGTCTCCCAGTCCCTGCTGCTGAAAAACATCCCCACAGCATGATGCTGTCACAACTATGCTTCACCATAGGGATGGTATTGGCCAGTTGATGAGCAGTACCTCCAGCCATGAAGCTTGGCATTCAGGCCAAAGAGTTCAATCTTGGTTTCATCAGACCAGAGAATCTTGTTTCTCATGGTCTGAGAGTGCTTTAAGTGCCTTTTGGCAAACTTCAAGCGGGCTGTCATGTGCTTTTTACTGAGTGCTGCAGAGATG